>NC_060145.1:380202178-380511678 GCF_021461385.2 Schistocerca piceifrons
TATCTCCTGAACTACGTTTCGTACAATGATACAGTTGCGCGGATACATTCAGTAGTATTTGTGTCTGCAAAATTTGGCTCAAATAGAGGTTGTAGTAAAGACGTAAAATTAAAGCGTCATGCCTTGAGACTCGGGCTCCGTCTAGAAAGTGTCAACTATTATACTTCATAAGCACACAAGTTTAAATAACTGCATTTGGCTGATGATTTGCCGTCTCGGTTCTGTGCGTCATAGTGGCGAGCGTCATACATTTTTTTTCATTCTGTGCTGAGTCATCAATATTTCCTAAACTTATAGGGAGACGATAGGTTATTACAGAGGCGGGGAAATGATTTGTCCCACTTTTTTATTACAATTCGTAATTTTGTACGTTGTTCCTGTTGGACCTATGCTCTTATGACGTTTGACATTTGTAAAATATAGAAGTAAAAATGACCATCTATAGTAATCGAACTGTGTGTTATTAAAATACACGATACATTTTGGATCCTGAGGACTCCATTTCAGACACTTAACCTATTGTGTACGTTGGTTGTACGTAGACGTTCCTGGAGGTTCCACTTTGGCTTAGTCGTGAGTTTCATGATGAATAATTCCGCGTGCGTCGACGGTGTTATACAAAGTGTTACAATCGGGCGCCACATTGGCAACTTGCGTATCCATAACATACTACAGGAATGCTATTGAGCAAAAGGACCTAAGTTTAACTGAGGATCTGAAACACGTGGCGTTTCTGGAGAATTTCTACATTATTGAGATGTTAAAATAGGGGGTGGGGATAAAAAGATAGACTCGGCTACAGTAAGTAGGTTCGAAGGGATGTAGGTTGCAAAGTTGTTGAGGCTTACCCTTGACAGATCAGCAAAGTATTCTTACTGAAGACCACGACAAAAACTTAAATATTCAGATGAGCATTACCTTACATCCATTTTACAGTGTTTCTTTTGGTGATGAGGCATGTTTTCTACAAGATCTACATCTATACTCCGAAAGTCACGTTATGATGTGTGGCGGAGGTTACTTCTGGTACCGCTATTGTTTCTCCGTGTCCTTGTTCCATCCGCAAATGGTTCGTGGGAAGAAAGACTGTCGATAAAGCGCCGTATTACCCCTAATATCTCTGATTATCTCGTCGTGGTCATTGAGAGCGACGTAGACTGTAGATAGACTCTCCTAGGGACGTACGCTCTCAAAATTTCAGCAGTGATACCCAAAGCCTTTGTTCTAGCGTCTGGCTCTTGAGTTTGTTGTGCAGCTCCGTAAGCTCTCAAGCTTAACATGGAGATCAGTCATTAAGTTTGAATGACCAAACCAATAAAACAAAATTACTTCATTAACTCTTTGTTTTATTTGTTTGCAGCTACACATTGAAGTCCCCGCGCCACGGTACCGCATCATACCGTTGGAGGACCTAAAACAAAACTTGCGCAGCCCATCGCCACGTTATCGCTGAGCTGTGGCAGAGGGATTCAGTGCGTAACAGGACTCCAGACGTGAACACACACACACACACACACACACACACACACACACACACAAATTCATTACGCAACTTCATTTTTTCGATGTGAAAATTAAAAGTTTGTTTACCGCTCATAGCCGGCCGGGGTGGCCGAGCGGTTCTAGGCGCTACAGTCTGGAACCGACCGCTACGGTCCTGCCTCAGGCATGGATGTGTGTGATGTCCTTAGGTTAGTTAGGCTTAAGTAGTTCTAAGTTCTAGGGGACTGATGACCTCAGAAGTTAAGTCCCATAGTGCTGAGAGCCATTTGAACCATTTTAGCCATTACCGCTCATAATCGACCCCGTGACGAAACGCGCCGCTCTTCGTTGGTTCGTCTTCTTTCTCTTCTGCACTATCTGATCAAAAATATCCGGACACCTATTTGTGGACATTAATATGCCATGTGTCCATTCTTCGCCTTTAATACTGTTTGAACTCGGCTGGGTACACTTTCAGTGAAATGTCTGAATGTTTGTGGGGGAATGGCAGCCCATTCTTCACCAATAGCCGATACTACACATGGTAGTGATGAAAGACACTGTGGCCTGGAGTAAAATCTACATTCTACCTCGGCTCAAAGCTGTTCTATTGGAACTCTGGGCAGACCAGACCGTTTGGGGGATGTTATTGTCCACAAACCCATCTCACAGATGCTGCCTTATGACGGGATGCACTGTCAGGTTAATACAGTCAGTCATCGTTTCCGAACTGTTCCTTTACTGTATGCAGTACACAATGCTGTAAAATGTGGACATATCCTTCCGAATTCAGCGTTTTCTTAAGCGTAGTAAGCAAACCAACCACTTGTTAACGAGGAAAAACACCTTCTCACCGTAACACCACCTTCCTCCGTACTTCACTGTTGGCGCTACATACGATGTTAGACAACATTCTCCAGGCATTCGCCAAACCCAAACACTTCGACGGATAGCGTGTTTCATCATTCCAAATCTCTAGTTTCCACTACATCTACATATATACTTCCCTAGCCACCAAGCGTTATGTGGCAGAGGGCACAATTTGCGCCAAAGCCATATTCCCCCCCACCCCTTTCTGTTCTACTCGCGGATCGCGCGAGGGAAAAGCTACTGTATGAACGCCTCAGTACGACCTCTAATTTTCCTTATCTTTGAATGGTGATCATAATATATGCTCTACATCCTCGGTGAAGATCGGATTTCGGAATTTAGTGAGCAGCCCCTTCCGTTTAGCGCGCCGTCTATCTGCAAGTGTGTCCGACTTCAAACTTTGTATGAGATTTGTAACGCTCTCGCGATGGCTAAATGTACCAGCCACGAATCTTGCCGCTCTTCTTTGGACCTTCTCAGTCACTTGAATGAGACCCAACTGGTAAGCGTCCCATACAGACTAACAATACTCGAAGACTGGACGAACTAACGTATTGTAAGCTATTTCCTTTGTTGAAGGACTGCATCGCTTCAGGATGCTACCAATAAACCGCAATATAGAGTTCGCCTTACCCGTTACTTGTGTAATCTGATCATTCCATTTGAGATCATTTCGAATAGTCACACCCAGATACTTGACTGATGTTACCGCTTCCAAAGACTGATCCTTTTTTTTTTGTACTCATACATTAATGGGGATTTTTGCCTTGTTATACGCAGTAGGTTACACTTACTAATATTGAGAGATAACTGCCAGTCATTACATCACGCATTTATTTTCTGCAAATTCTCATTGATTTGTTCACAACTTTCGTGTGATACTACTTTCCTGTAGATTACAGCATCATCGGCAAACAGTCTAATGCCTCTGTCAATACCAACAACCAGGTCGTTTATGTAAATCGTAAAAAGCAGCGCACCTATAACGCTGCCCTGGGGCACACCTGAAGTTACACTTGTTTCTGTTGAAGCCACCCCGTTCAGGACGACATACTGCTCCCTGTCTGTTAGAAAACTTCTATCCAACCGCATATGGCATTGGATAGACCGTAAGGGCGCACTATTTGGAGCAAGCGACAGTGCGGAACTGAGTCGAGCGACTGTAGAAAGTCGAGAAATACGGCATCAACCTGGGAGACGGTATCTAGAGCCTGTTGTATATCATGCACAAAGAGGGCCAGCTGTGTCTCACATGACCGCTGTTTCCTAAAACCGTGCTTGTTTCTGCAGATGAGCTTCTCAGAGTCTAGAAAGGTCATTGTGTCTGTACACAAAATATGTTCGATGATTCTGCAACAAATCGATGTCGGTGAAATTGGCCAATAATTATGTGCATCCAATTTTCTACCCTTTTATAGATTGCTATGACCTGGGCCTTCTTCCAGTCCCGTGGAATTTTCCGCTATTCCAATGATCTCTGATAGATGATGGATAAGAACGGTGCTATATTTGTAGCATAGTCAACAAATAATCTTACGGGGATACCGTCTGGGCCAGATGCCTTTCAGGCGTCTAAGGATCTTAACTGTTTTACAATCCCAGATACACTAATCACTATCTCAGCCATCCTTGCGTTTGTTCGATAATTGAAAGGGGGGATGGTGCTGCAGTCATCTACCGTAAACGAGTTTTTGAAAGCTAAGTTTAGAATTTCAGCCTTCTGTTTATCATCTTCAGTTACATTACCCGTACTTGCAGCAAGAGAAGGTATTGAATTATTTGTAGCATCCATAGATTTTACGTACGACCAGTCATTAACTTTCCAGTGGAGTCGCTCTTTACACCACCTGTTAGTGTTGAGTACAGAAATATATGGCGAATGAGGAGCTGTTAACGCCCTGTGTAGAGTCATTGTGCTAGCTGGACTTCTGATAGCACTGTCGAGTGATTCCTTCCCCCGATGTCATGCGAATTTTTACAAGTTCCACCCTCTGTGCTCGATGGTTTCTGTACGGCAGTACATGACGTCTGCCTGATCTTGGTTTATCTGTTGTTGTTCCTTCCCGTGTCGAGTTCACAACCACATAACCAACAGTCGACTTGGGCAGCTTTAGAATGGTTGAAATATCTGTAACGGATTTACTACTCAAATGACATCCAATTAGTGGTCCCTTCAGTGCAGATGCACATCAAGCTCGAACTCTTGCGGCAATCGGTGAAATGCCGAGAGTAACGAGTATAATGAGCAAGGGGCAGTACATCAGTGCATCTACGTTTACATCTACATTTATACTCCGCAAGCCACCCAGCGGTGTATGGCGGAGGGCACTTTACGTGCCACTGTCATTACCTCCCTTTCCTGTTCGCGGGAAGAAAGACTACCGGAAAGCCTCCGTGCACGCTCGAAACTCTCTAATTTTACATTTGTGATCTCCTCGGGAGGTATAAGTAGGAGGAAGCAGAAACGCACCCTCTCGAAACCTGGACAGCGAGCTACACCGCGATGCAGAGCGCCTCTCTTGCAGAGTCTGCCACTTGAGTTTGCTAAACATCTCCATAACGCTATCACGCTTACCAAATAACCCTGTGACAAAACGCGCCGCCCTTCTTTGGATCTTATCTATCTCCTCTGTCAACCCGACCTGGTACGGATCCCACACTGATGAGCAATACTTAAGTATAGGTCGATCGAGTGTTTTGTAAGTCACCTCCTTCGTTGATGGACTACATTGTCCAAGGACTCTCCCAATGAATCTCAACCCGGCGCCCGCCTTACCAACAATTAATTTTATATGATCATTCCACTTCAAATCGTTCCGTACGCATACTCCCAGATATTTTACAGAAGTAACTGCTACCAATGTTTGTTCTGCTATCATATAATCATACAATAAAGGATCCTTCTTTCTATGTATTCGCAATATATTACCTTTGTCTATGTTACGGGTCAGTTGCCACTCCCTGCACCAAGTGCCTATCCGCTGCAGATCTTTCTGCATTTCACTGCAATTTTCTAATGGTGCAACTTCTCTGTATACTACAACATCATCCACGAAAAGCCGCATGGAACTTCCGACACTATCTACTACGTCATTTATATATATTGTGAAAAGCAATGGTCCCATAACACTCCCCCGTGGCGCGCCAGAGGTTACTTTAACGTCTGTAGACGTCTCTCCATTGACATCATGCTGTGTTCTGTTTGCTAAAAACTCTGCAGTCCAGCCACACAGCTGGTCTGATATTCCGTAGGCTCTTACTTTGTTTATCAGGCGACAGTGCAGAACTGTATCGAACGCCTTCCGGAAGTCAATGAAAATGGCATCTACCTGGGAGCCTGTATCTAATATTTTCTGCGTCTCATGAACAAATAAAGCGAGTTGGGTCTCACACGATCGCTGTTTCCGGAATCCATGTTGATTCCTACTGACAAGGGAACCTCCCCATCGCACCCCCCCCCCCCCCCCCCCCCTCAGATTTAGTTACAAGTTGGCACAGTGGATAGGCCTTGAAAAACTGAACACAGACCAATCGAGAAAACAGGAAGAAGTTGTGTGGAACAATGAAAAAATAAGCAAAGTATACAAACTGAGTAGTCCATGCGCAAGATAGGCAACATCAAGGATAGTGTGAGCTCAGAGTGCCGTGGTCCCGTGGTTAGCGTGAGCAGCTGCGGAACGAGAGGTCCTTGGTTCAACTCTTCCCTGGAGTGAAAAGTTTAATTTTCTATTTTCAGACAATTATTATCAGTCCGTCCGCCGTCCGATGCGAGGTAACTGCGCCGACTGTGAAACTGTTACATTCATTTGTTGCAGTTTATGTGACAAACTCTTATGTTTTCATCGCGTTTTTGGGAGTGATTATCACATCCACAAGAAAACCTAAATCGGGCAAGGTAGAAGAATCTTTCTACTCATTCGCCAAGTGTACAAGTTAGGTGGGTTGATAACATATTCCTGTCATGTGACACACATGCCGTCACCAGTGTCGTATAGAATATATCAGACTGTTTCCTTGCGATCAAATGTTTTCGATTCCCATTGGAGAGGCACGTCCTTTCGTCTACTAATCGCACGGTTTTGCGGTGCGGTCGCAAAACACAGACACTAAACTCATTACAGTGAACAGAGACGTCAATGAACGAACGGACAGATCATAACTTTGCTAAAATAAAGAACGTAAACTTTTCACTTTAGGGAAGACTTGAACCAAGGACCTCCCGTTCCGCAGCTGCTCACGCTAACCACGGGATCACGGCGCTCCTGAGCTCACACTATCCTTGATGTTCCTTATCTTGTATTAACTACTTAGTTTGTATATTTTGCTTATTTTTTTCATAATTCCACACAGCTTCTTCCTGTTTTCTCGATTGATCTGTGTTCAGTTTTTCAAGGCATATCCACTGTGCCAAATTATAACTAAATCTGAGGGGGGTGCGATGGGGAGGTTCCCTTGTGAGTAGATTCTGGGTTTCCAGAGTGTGTGGATACGTTGAGAATTTGGGTCTGACGGGAGGCGTGGTAGGGTAGTCCATGCAATTGTGTTGGTGTTGTGTACATAGTGCCGCGTAGTCAGCGTGTACACAACTTTCCCACTAGAGCGCGCCCCGCTAAGCACAACAGTGCAGGCACAGCGCTCGTCCGTCTCCGCACTACGAGATGGCGCTGTCTTAGAGACGGTCCAAGTTCTGCTTCCGCCGATCCGCGTATTAATATGTAACGCAGCCAGTGAGAGTGCTGCTAACGTAGAACCTTTTCTCCTCGCGGATCACACTCGCGCAGTGATACCTGAACGCGCGAGGTATTATAACGAGTGTACAGACCTCCGATTAGTCAGTCTGCATTAGTCGGTACCAGTCTATAGTTAAGTTTCAGTCTGCGCCTAATAAGATTACCATATTCCTGTACATAGCCATGAAGATAAATGTATAGACACTTTGTCAAGTATCAGAGATATGTGAGGATAAGATTAAAGTACCAAGACCAAAGGAACTTCAGAATGTCAATTGTAAATAGCATCCAGAACCAAGTTAAGTTATTTTTATGCTTGTTATTATTTTAATAAATGTGTTTGAAAATTAATCAAGTTCTGTTTAAAGTTGGTCACCGTCAATCTGCTACTCTAAGCGTGCAAGTGGCATTTCTATCGTCTGGCCTAACGGCAGAAGATAAACACGCCGCGATAAGACCACGAGACATATTGCTGACACTCGCCTACTTCGTTAGAGCGACAAGTCAAATAATCTGATGCTGTGTGTACCGAAGGTCTTACAGTACGCACACCACAGTTGGTCACTGTCTCCGGATGGCGTAGAAGCCAGCCCATCTGCCTGGTAAGCAGGAGACTGGGGTCCCGGTGCGGCACAAATTTTCAGCTTTCCCTATTGAGCCAGCGAGCGGGCAGCTAATTCTTTAATTCCTTTGTGTCTCGGTTGTTTGTAAGTCACTTACTTCTTGACTGAAATCTGTTTCCTTAAGATTCTTCCAGCGAATCTCCGCCATGGCATCTGGTTTCGCTACAGTTAGTTTTCTGTGCAGTAGTGCGAGACGCACATTCAACTACATTCACAGAACCGGCCGGTGCAGAGGCGTGACATTAGTAAGCCAAAGCCACCTCTTCTGCGCACAATAGGGCTGTCTGAAGCGAGCCAAAATAGCGGCGGGCAGTTAGCCTGCTGCCTCCTCGAGGCAGGAGGGCAGACGCGAGGGGAGGTCTGCAAGATGCTGCGATCTCCGCGGGAAGTCTAGGAGTCGGGCCGGCAATAGAAAGCAGGTGGCGCGGCCGCCGCAGGCGGGGGGCGGCGAAAAACACGTCTAACAGGCGAGGCGCGCGGACCACGGCGAGCAGGGGCGGCCGAGCGTGCGGCCGCGACGAGCAGCGCGACGCCCGCCAGACACCCGGAACCGCTCCACAATCACTCACGCAGGCCAATTTGCTCGCCGTCGAGGCCCGCGGGAGGCAGTTCCGCCCTCCGACGCCCGCCGACTGCGCCGAGGAGCCTGCGAAACGCCCCGAGGGCCACTCGCGGGGTATTTCACTAGCGAGCTTCAGCTGCAGCCGTTGGCGAAATGTGGTGTGCATCCTGGTGCATAGCGGAGCCAGAGGAAGGGCTAATGCGCGCCGACAGCGTTACGTAGGCCAGTCTCTTGTATTAGCTCGCTTGGTGCCGGATGTGAAAGGCGTCGTAGAATAGTGTCTACGAGAGAACGGCCTGCTACAAAAGAGCGTGTTGGGTCGATTCAGGCGAAACCGTGGCAGTGTCGTGATCGACGCGAGCCTCATTCGGCAAACTTAAAAATATTCTTGTTAGGATGTGACTCCGCGTATTTGCACCCACCTAGCGCGTGACCGTGCTGGTGGCAGAAGTGCTGTTGCCGTCACCCTATCGCGATTGTCCTATTTCTTGCTGTGGCCGACCACGGTGGCCGAGCGGCTCTAGGCGCTTCAGCCTGGAACCGTGCGACTGTTACGGTCGCAGGTTCGAATCCTGCCTCGGGCATGGATGTGTGTGATGCCCTTAGGTTAGTCAGGTTGAAGTAGTTCTAAGTTCCAGGGGACTGATGACCTCAGATGTTAAGTCCCATAGTGCTCAGAGCCATTTGAACCATCTTGCTGTCGGTTGTGCAACTCGTGAAATTTTGCAGTTTTCTAATTCGGACGGTTTACACGCTTTCCTTATAACATTTGGTGTGTCTTTTACTGGTTACTTGTCCTAAAATATAAATAATACATAATTATAAGCTCGCCACACTGAGATGGTTGAGTTACAGATTTTCGTTGCATGTGACTTACGTGAGATGTCGGTTTGGAGTGTTTGTTTTCATAACATTCGTCCAACAAATGTGAATACATTCCCACTGCATTCTTATTGTTGCACACGTAAATTTTCCTCACTGAACACTTTAGATTTGTCACAGAGAAGATTTCTACCAAGCACCACTTGTTTAGATACATATGTTTGTAAGCTCTTTGTATGGACACAGACTGTTTCTGGTACGAATTTATTTTATAACATAAAAGTGCAGGGTGTATCAAAAAGAATTATCTAATTTGGCACGTCTATATTTCTGAAACTAACAAACATATACAATGAATTCTGTTTTTTGATGAACGGGAAACGCAAAAAGTTTTTTTTCATACCTTTTCGTAGATGTTCAATACGCTCCCCTAGAGATGCACGGCATATGTCAGTGAGATATTCAGATTGTTCCCATGCTGCAGCGAGCATGTCTTGAGTTACAGCTTCCACAGCTGTTGCTATGCGATGTCTCAGTTCATTCATTGTTGGTAAAACGAAGGCACATAAACAGAGTCTTTTATGATCCCCCGCAAGAAATAATCACATACAGTCAGGTCCGGTGACTTTGAGGGCCATTAATGTAAGGCTGAATCATTTGGTCCAGTGCGAACGAGCCATCGTTCAGCAATCCTTTGATTTAAAAATTCCCACAATTCCAGATGCTAGTGTGGTGATGCCCTATCCTGTTGGTAAATGAATTCGTTCGATTCAGTTTGTAACTGAGGAAAGAGAAAGTTCTCAAGCATATCGAGATACGTGCTTCCTGTAACAGTTTTCTCGAAAAAGAAAAATGGACCATACACCTTTTCCCGTGAAACTGCACTAAACACATTAAATTTTGGAGAGTCCCTCTCATGTTATACAGCTTCGTGTGGTTGTTCCGTACCCCATATTCTCATGCTATGACGGTTCACCTTTCCATTTAAATGGAATGTTCCCTCGTCAGTATACACGAAGGAAACTGTCATCCTCCATCTTGCCAAGAGCTAAATTCCAGAACTCCACACGTTGCTGTTTGTCACCTTCACGAAGAGCTTGCAGTAAGCTGAATTTTGTACGGTTTCATGTGTTAACGTCGACGCAACGCACGCTAGACGGACATCGGGGGCATGTCGAGTTGCACGGCGAACGGATTTCTGCCGGACTCCTTGTCAAACTATGGCGGACGCGTTCGACGTCTGTGCCAGACACTCAAGGACAGCCCGGCGATTTGCCTTTGTACGAACAACCTGTTTCTCGGAATTGTTCGTGCCATCGCCTATTGCTCTGTGCTGTAGGAGGATCCATACCATGCCTAGTACAAAAGCAACGTTGAACAGTTATTACTGACACGCACTGCGCAAAACGTAGAACACAAATCGCTTTCTATTGTCCCGACACCATTTTTATTAGAACTGAAGTGGGCGCACACTACTGGTACCTAGCGGGAAACATGTAAAATTCGAAAGTTTGCTCTTGTCAGCAGTACGTTGTTTACGCACGTATCTCAGATAACATAGTAGTTATGATTTTTTTATCGGATGATGCTTTTGAATATACCCTGTATTTTATGCTTTGTTTAGGTCTGAAACTTACTACCTTAGTTAAGTGATAGCTTTTATGAAGTTTAGTTTCATTATCGTTCAGATGGTGCGACTCCGTATTTGACCGGGGACGAAGACAGAACCGCTCCACTTAAACATCTCCGCCTCGCGTCTCTGACTGAAAGCGGACGTGGCGCAGACGAAGAACGGAAGTCTGGCCGTCACAGCACCTCTTCGTGCGACGACCCATTTCCTTACACGGACCTCTCTCGAAACTGCGCTACGTCCATTCTGCGTGCATTGCGCCCTCTATGTTGTTGCCGTCTCTTGCGTGGAGGACAATTGGCAAAAATTCATCTAAAACTCTGACTTGTCTTCCTACCTTAGGGACAGACATCCTTACCGTGTTGGGGATATGATATGGGAGGTGGAGGCTTTGTAAAGTCAACATTTACATCTATACTCCGCAAACCATCTCACGCTGTGCGCCGAAGAGGACTTTCGGTACCACAGCCTTTCCCCATTCCTTGTTCCGTTTTCGAATGGCGCGTGGAAAGATCTAGTATTGGTAAGCCTCCGTATGAAATTGATTTTAACTGATTTTGCTCGTCGTAGTCCTTTCACGAAGCGTATTGTGGGGGCAAGCGATAGGAGCTTGGAGAGACGGAGTTCAGAGGAGCATTGCTGCTTCTTTAATTTAATTCGGGCATTGACTTTACGTTAATTTGAGCTTGTCCCTCAAGCTCTCAAGAATAAAAAATAGTTTAAAATAATGTAATGTTTACTTTATAGCTCATTTTATATACTTCGTCTTTAATATACTTCTGACGCTATAAATAGTTAAACTAAAATTAAGAAGGCATCTTTACAGTAGAAAAACAGAAACGATATTGCACTCTTCGTTATCATTAAAGACTATACCAGATACTTCAGGGTTTTGATGACAACTGCTGACCTAAGCAGTTTATTGTATGATAACGTAAGAACTGCACAACCAACAGCGACGCTAAATGAGACTTGCTCCATTTTTTACGTTTCACTAAATTTTCATCTCTATTGACGTACCTTTATTGTAATTAACAGTTTAAAACTTCGAAGTCCAGCCACTTAAAAGAATATCCTCCGTAGAAAACCACCCACTAATGACTTCACTTGAAGTGTTACTGGTACATATGTGTTTGACATATCTTAAAGGGTAACACATACTAAAAAGGCTAAGATTCAAACTTTATTTTTGGTATTATTTTAGTTCTTTGATAGACTACAAAGCTTAAAATAATGATGACAGGAAGTATAATTATCCTTTAAAAAAAAGGAGCAATTTCACACGTAGCCTATTTCGCTTTTGTATGAATAAGTCTGAAATACTTCGGCATACAGAGAGGCAAGCAGCAATCAAGGCAATACTAGTTTGTTTCTTTCCTGCTTGATTTGTGAGTAAATTGTCTCGTGTTCTCCAAACAAATATTCGTCATGACATTCATCTGAAAAAAAGTTGAGACAAATAAAACAGAACTAATTTGTAATTACAGCAATAGTATCTGTAGCAATATTATTATGGCTGATTGTCCGTCTGCTTAGCTAAGTGGTCTACAATGCAG
This sequence comes from Schistocerca piceifrons, assembly GCF_021461385.2. NCBI lineage: Eukaryota > Metazoa > Arthropoda > Insecta > Orthoptera > Acrididae > Schistocerca > Schistocerca piceifrons. Next base: position 380,214,454 of record NC_060145.1, read on the forward strand.
AGGGCCCTGGTTCGATTCCCGGCCGGGTTGGAGATTTTCTCCGCTCGTGGACTGGGTGTTGTATTGTCTTCATCATTTCATCCCGACACGCAAGTCGACGAAAGTGGTGTCAGCTGAAATAAGACTTGCAACCCGGCGGCCGAACTTTCCCGATGGGCCTCCCGGCCAACAACGCCACACAATTATTGTTGTTATTATTATTATTATTATTATTATTATTATTTTGTGGCAGATTGCACTTTACCTGAGTATGAATCAGACTGTTTTCACTACTCAAATATTGCACCCTTCGATCCATAATCATTGAACTATACCTCTTGAGCTTCCAAAATTCCTCGACCACTCCATAAAAGTATAGATATACCGTATTTGTAGCAGAGATAAAGCGGACTGCGGAACCTAGTGAGTGAGTACACGCACGAAACTAATGACAGTGCTATCACACATTGGCTCACACCGTGGAACATTCATGGAAACGCTGCTCTGGTGACTAATTATTAAGAACATTATGTAATTTACGATTAGTTTTGGACTGAATTTGACAAAATTTTGTCCTTTTCCTATAACTGCCAGGAAAAATATAGAAGCAGATATTCCCTAAAAAGCCTAGTGTAGACCGTAAGACTAGAGTGTCACCACCAAAAATAGTCGGGAATCTAAGTAGTAATAAACACGACATGGAAAAATAATAGAAAACTCTATTTCCAAGTAGCATTCAGGTTCACAAATAAAATCAAAATCTTTCCATAAAACCTCGTAAGACATGGACACCACTATAGAGATATTTCGTAAATGACAATCCGTTTGTCGCAGGATAACGTAGCGAAACTTCGGAACAAGAACGAAATAAGGAGCTATCAGTTTTAAGACCCAGAATATACATGAATCGTACCTGCCTTGAAAAAGCTTGAAACTATGATTACCTTGCGTTTAATGTCACGCCGTCATAGGTAATAATGTTGTTGTTAGCATTGCTGACTCTCGATCACGGGTCCCTAGGTTCGACTCTCCGCCAGGTTGAGGATTTTCCTCTGCTCAGGACTGTGTGTGTGTGATGCACATTTCGCTAAAGTGATGTCGAATGAAAAGACTAGCATCAGAAGTGGACTCCGGCCAAATATGCCATACGCACACTTCATTTCAGTGTCACGCAACAATATGATTTATGTATGGAGGACTCGTTAGTTTCTCACACCATGACAATTCGGACAGTGATGGAAAACAACCGAGTCAAGACCAAGAGTTTGAACGTCAACTACAAAAGTAGGACTGAGGCAATACGAATGGGAATTTTTTCACGGAAGTTTGAAACTGAACTCAATAAGGAAATAAGACTTTGTTACTTCCTCAAAAAATCAATCTGAGAATACAAGCAAAAACAACATTACCGTGTTGAAAGCCAAAGAGGAAATGGAATTGTATTAATGGAATGATTTTAGCGAAACATATCTGTGAATCTAAACTCTGATGATGCTGTAGCAGATAGGGCGAAGCCTCCGGTGACGAACGACGCCCGTACTCCCAGGTCAGGCGACGCGCTGATGAAAAACTGCTATCGCCCAGTGCGATTCCCGCTTTTTGCTGACCGGAATGTCCCCCTTGGGATGCGAGGCTGCATATTCTGACACACTTGCAGCGACGGGGGCGTCAGGGGGACAAGTATACGACATCGCTATGCCCCTCCTCTCGTTGTGTTCTCCACAACACAGTTTTCGCACAGGTGTGTGCGATAACACGACGCATGGTTATTGCAGTGCTTCTATTCCTCCCTGCCTTTTACGAGCACTCAGAACGTAGTAGATGAGGTGTGGTCTCCTCCGCATTCCATTCGTAGGCTGAACATTTCAAAATCATTAGAATCCATTACATTCGCTGCAAGTCAATTTTTGTCGTTGTGTCCGCCGGTCGCGTTTGGATAACTCATATTGTTGATAGCATTCTCTACGTATGTGTAAAATGATTTGACTGTGTAGAGCAGCTGACTAGTGAGTGGAAGGCGGGCCAGCGGTGATTTTGCATTGTTATAAACGAGTTTGGATCATAGAATGTGTAGGATAAGGTCCGATGTCCGCATATGTTTTGAAAGAGAAGGAAGGGGCCTCCAACCCTTACGTCTCTCAAAACTAATGTAATGATGGTGTCAATAGTGCCAAGTACCATAACTCCGTAGGGCTTTGCTGAAAGGTATAACCAAAAAAATTGTTCAAATGGCTCTGAGCACTATGGGACTTAACATCTGAGGTCATCAGTCCCCTAAAACTTAGAACTACTAAAACCTAACTAACCTAAGGACATCACACACATCCATGCCCGAGGCAGGATTCGAACCTGCGACCGTAGCAGCAGCGCGGTTCCGGACTGAAGCGCATAGAACCGTTCGGCCACCGCGGCCGGCTGTGGCTTTGAATATACCAAACTCGGAGATATTTCGTAAACGATTCAGTGAAGATAGCAACGCATACTATAGTAACAATATTTCTCCGAAGTGGGAAAACCACCGACAGGAGAGTTTGCTATGGCGCAGCGCCTACTAACAAGCATCTCGGAAATGGCGAGTCTGTTCGGTTGTTCACGTGCTGCTGTCGGTGACATTTAATGTCCTTGTATTGTACTGACTTTAGACAAGTAATATGCTTACAAAAATATGCAGAATGTACCATTTTGGAAACGAGGCGCCTTGGTCCACACGCGCGGTGTCTCAGGAGACTGTCACGCACACGGTAGAGAGTTCAGGATTATCCTTGGTAGTCTTTCATCTGTCATATTCAGATGTTGTTTCCAGATGTCACTTTATTCAGCTATTTCTTCGTTAATAGCTTGTGCATTCAACTCATTTCGAATGCTTTCTTTAAAAAAAATAATCTTTTCCTTTGCAGCTCGTAACTCTCCTCGAGAGTCTATCTCCATAGTTTCATAAAATTTAATTTCTGTCCCTTTTCGGTTTTTGTAGGGCTCTGTTTATTGCTGCACATATTGTTTGAAATTCTTGCTGCTTTTCGTCTATGTCGTTATCATAATCATAACTTGTGTCGCAGCCCAGAAATTGAAAATCTGCCAGCTTTTGAATTATTTCGTTGCTAATTTTAGTTTTTCATCATGTTGGCTATTTACCTTCAAAAGGCATAACTTGGATTCTGCACATACTTGATTTAGAGGAAGCCAACAGCTAACTGGAAGTCATCAGCAGTTTCTTGTAGTATTACTTTATCACCTGCAAACGGTAATGTAATTTAATTAATTTGTTCATTTAATTTCTGGAAAATTATCAGATTTCCAATTCTAACTACATTGTCAGTATAAATGTTAAAAAGAGAATACCCCTGTCTCACATGATTTATTTTTATCTCGTGTATCCTTTCCTCTCCTACATTTATTACCATTTTCGTTTCACGATATAAGCTTTCGATTGCGCTTATCAATATTTTACTCAATAGTCACATCATTTATATCCATTAACTGAATGAGAGATTTTTCGCCGGCCGCTGTGGCCGAGCGGTTCTAGGCGCCTCAGTCCGGAACCGCGCGTCCGCTACGATCGCAGGTTGGAATCCTGCCTCGGGCGTGGATGTGTGTGATGTCCTTAGGTTAGTTAGGTTTAAGTAGTTCTAAGTTCTAGGGGACTGATGACCTCAGCAGTTAAGTCCCATAGTCCTCAGAGCCATTTGAACCAAGAGATTTTTCAAAATTAACATACCAGTGTGAGATTCAAGATTACATTCTATTTGTTTTTCAGTGATCAGTACTAAAAAATACTGTCACTTGACGAACGTCCGTTTCTAAGTCCACTTTGACTTTGTTAAATAAGTGCCTCAGCTAGACCCGTTATTATTAAAGGTTTTTGAATGGATCCTGTTCGCAGCTTTCAAGAGAGTAGTGTCTTTGCAACTTAAAAATTCGCTTCTATCGCTCATTTTGAACACAGAAATAACTTCCACTTTGTTCCATGAGCAGCACACATCGATAAAATGTAGAAATAGGGGATGAAAGGAAGTGCCTGGGTATTTGACTAACTCTGCATATCATCTATTCCTGCAACGTCGTAATTTGTATTATTTTCTGACTGTCTTGTATGTCATCCATTTTTACCTTGTCAATATTTACAAATTCCTTTTCTTCATCATAACACGGATCATACCTTTTGTACCACAACTTTTGAAAATGGCTGATCTGTTGATCTTTTTTAATTATGTTGATTTTTGCTGTACCTTCTTCCGACTGATTTATTCTTCTCATTACCTTGTGTGCTATAATTTGTGTTTGTGGGAGATGTATCTGACTGAAGTTTCTTTATTTAGTTGGCATATGTTGCCTACCACAATTTCGCTTTTCTTGATAGCAGTTTTTACCAAGTGGTGTGTCCTTCTGCAGACGCTCTTCATTTACGTTTGCTAATCTTTTACAGCGTATTTAATTCTTCATTCCATACTTCTAATTTCCTTCGGTTTTGTGCTTCCTTTATTTTCCCCGCCGCTTCTTTTCTACGTTTTTTTGTATTGAACCTTTATTCACCAGTATAATTCTTTGCCATAGTATGAATCAAACTGGCTATTATCTTTCATGGCGGGAAGGAGTTGCGTCACCCCCTATTTTTTACAGCCTTTAGTTGCCAAATTGAATTTTGCTTTGCAGCAATGTTTGCGCTCTTATGAAACTTCCTGGCTAATTGAAACTATGTATCCAATCCATGTCCTCTTCTTTATCAGGCAACGTAGTTACCAACCGACCAAACGTCGTTGTGAAATTTATGAGACTCGGAAGGAGCGGGTTTCGAATCCCCGTCGGGTCATGCACAATTAAGATTTTCCTTGTTTCCCTAAACTATTAATGCGAATTATGGGATTATTTTACTTGAAACGGACACTGCTGTTTTTTCCCTGTAACTGATTTTCTGAGCTTTCCTTCATCTCGAAGGTCCTCGAGGTCGACGGGAGGCTGATTCTCAATCTTCGTTATTAGTGACTGAGCTATCCTGGAACCGTTGACGAACTGCCCCACATCATTATCCCTGCATTTCCTTCCGACTTCTTAGTAACCACAGTGGATACCATGCATCATTGTAGGGTGAAGTAATGTCATCGCGAGCGACAGCAGAAGTGTTAGATCTATATTCAGAATGAATCTTTCACTTTGTATTGGAGTGTACGCTCTGTTGCAACTTTGTATTGTACCTGGCGCAGGTCGTGTTTGGATGCCTCTGCCGACAAGGCTAGAATCTTGCTTTGTGTCCCTATTTTCCATAGTACATAATTTGAAATGAACTTTGACTCTTCAGTTGATTAAATAAAATTTGCAATTGCAGTTTATACAGCGTGATTCTGCTAAGCTGTTAAAAGGTTCAGGAAATATCTAAGGCGAACAGCTTAGCTGACTGACCTTGTATAGTGAAATACTTCCTGTGTGACGGGCATTTTAGTGGTAGTAGTGTTGAAGGTATTGTGTAAGAATTCCACATACCAAGAACAGGGACCGAAATCGGCAACATCCATGCGTTAGGAGAGATCACATCACCACCGCTTGTCTGCCTCTCTGTGATGTTCCTAGTATCTGATTTGGGAAGAATGATACTCAAATCTCGACAGAGATTTGGGTTGTCTGCTGTTTCTGTAATAGACTTCAAGGGAATTCTGGAACGCTTGCTAAACAAATTCTTTCGCTCAGTCCGTCAACTGAGGCAGCACTCAATACCTAATGATTCTATTCTGGGAGGATGTTACACTTGAGGACACTTGTACGTTCTACATTTCGGAAGAACTGACAGTACTGACCTACGAATGCACATACACCGGAGACTGTAATAATTGTGTGTGTGTGTGTGTGTGTGTGTGTGTGTGTGTGTGTGTGTGTGTGTTAGTGGCGGGAGCTTGCAAAGCATGCTTCAGATCATCGCTTTTCTGTGCACGAGTTAGCTTCTCCAAAGGATTTGTAAGCATTGCACATTACGAATATTTAGATTTTTCTATTGATGAACGACTACTGCGTTCACGCATTTATCAGATCATTGTTCTTCGGGTCTATAGTTCTAGAATTGTGGCAATTACTGCCGCAAAAAATATTAGTGACTAAGATCTTGTACTGGTAATTCAGAAATTATCTCGTCCCTGATCTTCCCTACACACTGTCATTCACAACTAACGCCATCTTCTTTTTGTTACAGGTAACGAGAGATGCGTCCACGTTAAGACTGTTCACGCCGGCGACCAGGCACGTATCGTCTGGTTATTTGCTAAGCTTTTTGTCGACACTTCAGTGAAGGAATGACACCCCATTATTTTCGCTCATCCATCTCATGGCAAGGTCATATCACATCGGATAGGAAAAATCGGTTTTTAACTGTCCTGAGGCCAAAAACCGCATAAAAACCATCAATCAAAATCAAATCGGATTGTTATTTTCGGTGTGATGGTGCAAAACATGTTCAATATGCTGTCCAACGTTTCCTGCAAAAAGTTGAAATCGAAAAACAGCATTTTTCACAAACGATCGAAGTGTTTCCGGGGTCACGTTCAGAATGTGTTGTGCAGTGCGTGCCTTCAATGTAACTAAGTTTGCGGTCGGGACACTGAACACATCTGTCAGATACCCCACAGCCAGAAGTCTCACGGATTAATATCAGGTGATCGGGACGGCTAGGCTGTAGGGAAATGGCGCTTCAGCAGCTGCTTAACTAGATTCACAATGTGTGGAAGTGCGCCATCTTGCATAGATATGATCCCATCCACGCTGTTGGATAGATGGAATGACGTGGTTGCGCAAAAGACACTCGTATCGCTTACTAGTGTCGGTACAGGTAACAGGATCGGAAGCACCTGTCTCTTCGAAAAAATGTGGTCCTATGATAAATGATGCCGTAAACCCGCACCACACATTGACCTTTTCAGGATGAAGTGGTACTGGTTGATCTGCGTGTGGATTTTCCGTTGCCCATATTCGACAATTCTGCGTATTGACATATCCTGTCAGACGGAAGTGGGCTCCGTCAGTCCACAAAATCTTCCACGCCAAATCATTGTCCTCTCCCATGCGAGCAAGAAATTCTAAAGCAAAGGCCTCTCGTGCTGGCAGGTCAAAAGGAAGCAACTCGGGCACATGGGTAATTTTGAATGGATAGCAAAGAAGGATTTTTCGTAGGATTTTACGCATCGTGCTCACGGGTATGTCCAATGTTCGGGCAATTCCCTGTGCACTACACGTTTGCACACCACCATTCGTCTCCTCCTGCATTGCTGCGGCCCCTGCTTCCACTGACGTCGAATCAGTTCGATTCCTTCCTCTACCAGGTTGCACACCAAAAGAACCCGTCTTTTCGAATTACCGAATCATTTTCTCTAGACCCAGGGCAATCATCGGACCAACGCCTTTGGTCAAACACTTCCGAATCGGGAACTTCCGCAGAGCGACGTGTGCACATTCATCATGCTCGTAATACAGCTTTACAAGCAGACCGCGATCCTGCATTGAGACAGTCATGGCGAATGTCGCAGACGCGGAAGGAGGAAATGTCGTGTACCCGTCGTGTTTATACCAACTTCAGTGGGTCGTGCGCATGACAGATGTCTTCAGAAATGGTTCAAATGGCTCTGAGCACTATGGAACTTAACAGCTGTGGTCATCAGTCCCCTAGAACTTAGAACTACTTAAGCCTAACTAACCTAAGGACATCACACACATCCATGCCCGAGGCAGGATTCGAACCTGCGACGTAGCGGTCGCGCGGTTCCAGACTGTAGCGCCTAGAACCGCTCGGCCACTCCGGCCGGCCAGGTGTCTTCATTTACGTATTCTGACACATACAGCGCCGTCTATTGATCAATTTACACACTATTTTTTTTCTCCTGCCGTACGTTTCCCCTTTCTCCGATAATATTCCGTTGCAGTTCCACGTCATTCTAGCCAGTGCTGTTATTTCTACAGCTTTTTGAAAGTTTAACTTTAATTATAATCATGAATCTGCGTATCAGGGATCCGACAGTTTGTTGGTATGTTTTTGGAGGCATGTGGCATTAAATGTCTACGCACAGGTCATGTAATTGGCGTAAATAACGAGCCACTAATTTGGGTACGCGGTGATGGCGTCCGATAGCAATCCAGATGGGTCCCATAGGATTTACATCAGGTGAATATGGTCGCCGAAGTGTCAACGTGAGTTCGCTATAATACTCCTCGAACCACTGTAGCACGGTTCTGTTGCTCCGAGACACAGACAGTTACATTGCTGAAATATGAAGATATCATGCACGAAGGGATGCAAATGGTTCGTAGCTGTAAGCGGGTCTTCAATTACTATTACAGGCCGCATGCAATTGGAGGAGAATGTCTTCCGTAGCATAATACTGCTCCCACCAGGCTGCGTCCTTGGCGCGCTGCACGTTCGATCCGCCGTTCACCCCGATGGCGGAGTTTGTTGAGACGACCGTCGACCTAGTGTAGCAAAAATGTGATTCACCGAAGAGCTGACACGTTTCCGCTGATCGATGATTGAATCCTGATGGTCCCCTGCCCTCAGCAGTCGTAATTGAAGATGTCGTAGAGTCAACATGTGAACACAAAGGAGTGGTCTGCTGCAGAGCTCCATGTTCTACAACATACGATGAACGGTGTGCTCCGAAACACTTGGGCGTGCACCAGCATTGTGTTCTGTCGGCAGAGATGTCGCGGATCACCATCTATCCTATTTTACAGAACAGATAAGTCTCCCAGCCCCATGTTCTGTGAAGAGTTGTGGACGTCCAACCATGTAGCACCTTAGTGGTAGCTTCAGTGTCCTACCTTCTTTCGTAGATGCTGACGTCAGTAGCACGTGAACATTCGACCAGCTCCACCTTTCTCGAGATATTTATTCACTGTATCTACCCTTTCTCGAAGTCGCTTATGTCAGTGGATTTCCCCATTTGCAGCCCATATCTTCGCTATGGTTATCCCACCTCCGTGTCTGCTCCGCTTCCATACTTTCGTTCCAGCGTCACGCGCCTGCAACGCCACCAGGCGGCATCCAGCGTTGCGGTGGGCAGTGGTCATAATATATTGGCTGATGAGTATGTTTTCTGAGTATGAGGGAAAGGATTCCATGACATGGTTGGCGTCTAATAGCAGTACCATGTCTCCAGCATGCCGTTGGGCTCCCGCGTTTTGTTAAAGTCCCCCACTTAATTTGAGAAGACATCGTCGTCGTAATCTGGCTATAATGGGATATCAGTGCCAGTACAGTAACATACAAACCATCTTACGGTGCGTTGTACGCAGGTCATTCATGTTAAAAGGTTTCCGACGTTATTATGGCGTCACGACGGGAATTAACAGACTCTGAACGCGGAATGATAGTTGGAGCTAGACGCATAGGACATTGCATTTCGGAAATCGTTACGTAATTCAATATTCCGAAATCCACAGTGTCTAGAGTGTCGAAGGGTACCTTGTACATTTGCTAGCCATTCCCTTTCCTGTTGCCCTTACAAGATGAGAGGAGGTAAACGGGTTGTCCATATGCTTCCTTACTAGCCTTTTCTTCTCGTGTCTTGTTTCCGTGGTTCTCACGTGAAATGCAAGTTGACACCAGTAGAATAGTTGTACAGTCTGCTGTAAAAACCTGGTTCTCTACACTTTTTCAAACAGTGTTTCGCGAAAAGAACGTCTTCTTCTCTCCAGGGATTCCCATTTGAGTTGAGGGAACATTTGCGCAACACTCGCATGGTGCTCGAATCTAATGGTAACTGGTCTATAACAAAGGTGCAGAGTTCATGAATTTCTCAGATGTCTCTCTTTAACTCGACGTGGTGGGAATTCCAAACACTCGTTCACTACTCAAGAATGGGTCCCACTAATGTTTTATAGCGGTCTTCGTTATGGATATTCTAGTGCATGGACGCAGTTGGGAAATAAGAGTTTCCTAGAATTCTCCCAATAAACCGAAGTCGACAATTTGTGTTTCCTGCAACCAACCTTAAGTGCTCGTTCCATATCATGTCGCCTTGCGACGTTACGTCTCGATATTTAATCGACGTTAGAGTATCGAGCAGTACGCCACTAATACTCTGTCCCAACATTCCAGGATTGTTTTTCCTATCCATCTGAATTAACTTAGATTTTTCCACATTTTGAGCAAGCTGCGCTTCATTAGACCAAATAAAAATTCCGTCTAAGTCAGAAAGGGTAACATCCTAAGTACGTTTGATAGCAGATAAATTATTCGTTACACTTGGTGATTTCTCTAAAAACCTTTTTTCGTTGCCAGTCGCATAAAAGCTAGGCTGATTTGGGAAGCCTGAAACGAGAGCATGGAAATAGACAGTTAAAGATTATTTTCTATTTCCTTATGAATTGAGCAGGCTGTGTCATACATCTGTTTTCTTTCTGCTGCAAGAATTATCAGAAATGTGCTTATCTTGGAGCGGGCATTATATCGGATGCCATGGCGATCGTAAAAAAAAGTAAAGTTTGATACCGACAAGCAGGAGAGGTCTTCGCAGATAAGAGAAATGAGATGCGCATCCGCACTGAAACTTTTAACTCCGTTATCTGCATCGGCAAGTCTTTAATCAGCATTCGTGCATACGAAAGTCTTGTACATCACTTTAGCTCGTTCAGTACGCTTAAGCATTGGCGGTATGCTTATGCTTCTCCCAATTTGTCATCTGTGTGAGTCGGACCTCGTAATTTTCACTCCATTGACCAAGATCGTAAGGCCGCCCATAACCACACTTTAATAGAACATAGTCTGTCCATTATTGATCCGTTTCTTAAGTTGCAACTTCCTGTAGTAATTACTGAAATGTATTTTGTAAATTTATCTGCAGAGTATTTCTGCAGTATATGGAAGTAAAATACACTCCTGGAAAATGAAATAAGAACACCGTGAATTCATTGTCCCAGGAAGGGGAAACTTTATTGACACATTCCTGGGGTCAGATACATCACATGATCACACTGACAGAACCACAGGCACATAGACACAGGCAACAGAGCATGCACAATGTCGGCACTAGTACAATGTATATCCACCTTTCGCAGCAATGCAGGCTGCTATTCTCCCATGGAGACGATCGTAGAGATGCTGGATGTAGTCCTGTGGAACGGCTTGCCATGCCATTTCCACCTGGCGCCTCATTTGGACCAGCATTCGTGCTGGACGTGCAGACCGCGTGAGACGACGCTTCATCCAGTCCCAAACATGCTCAATGGGGGACAGATCCGGAGATCTTGCTGGCCAGGGTAGTTGACTTACACCTTCTAGAGCACGTTGGGTGGCACGGGATACATGCGGACGTGCATTGTCCTGTTGGAACAGCAAGTTCCCTTGCCGGTCTAGGAATGGTAGAACGATGGGTTCCATGACGGTTTGGATGTACCGTGAACTATTCAGTGTCCCCTCGACGATCACCAGTGGTGTACGGCCAGTGTAGGAGATCACTCCCCACACCATGATGCCGGGTATTGGCTCTGTGTGCCTCGGTCGTATGCAGTCCTGATTGTGGCGCTCACCTGCACGGCGCCAAACACGCATACGACCATCATTGGCACCAAGGCAGAAGCGACTCTCATCGCTGAAGACGACACGTCTCCATTCGTCCCTCCATTCACGCCTGTCGCGACACCACTGGAGGCGGGCTGCACGATGTTGGGGCGTGAGCGGAAGACGGCCTAACGGTGTGCGGGACCGTAGCCCAGCTTCGTGGAGACGGTTGCGAATGGTCCTCGCCGATACCCCAGGAGCAACAGTGTCCCTAATTTGCTGGGAAGTGGCGGTGCGGTCCCCTACGGCACTGCGTAGGATCCTACGGTCTTGGCGTGCATCCGTGCGTCGCTGCGGTCCGGTCCCAGGTCGACGGGCACGTGCACCTTCCGCCGACCACTGGCGACAACATCGATGTACTGTGGAGACCTCACGCCCCACGTGTTGAGCAATTCGGCGGTACGTCCACCCGGCCTCCCGCATGCCCACTATACGCCCTCGCTCAAAGTCCGTCAACTGCACATACGGTTCACGTCCACGCTGTCGCGGCATGCTACCAGTGTTAAAGACTGCGATGGAGCTCCGTATGCCACGGCAAACTGGCTGACACTGACGGCGGCGGTGCACAAATGCTGCGCAGCTAGCGCCATTCGACGGCCAACACCGCGGTTCCTGGTGTGTCCGCTGTGCCGTGCGTGTGATCATTGCTTGTACAGCCCTCTCGCAGTGTCCGGAGCAAGTATGGTGGGTCTGACACACCGGTGTCAATGTGTTCTTTTTTCCATTTCCAGGAGTGTATATTCTTTACAAGTTGCATACTGTCAAATGTTTGAAATGAATATGGCTTATCAAATGTACCCTGACGTGACAAAACTCACGGGATACCTCCTAATATCGTGTCAGACCTCATTTTGCCCAGTGTAGTGCAGCAACACAACGTGTCATGGACTTAGTAAGTCGTTGGAAGTACCCTGCAGAAATATTGAGCGATGCTGCCTCTACAGCCGTCCATAATTGCGAAAGTGTTGCAGGTGCCGGATTTTGTGCACGAACTGATCTCTCGATTGTTTCCCATAAGTGTTCGATGGGATTCATTTCGGGCGATCTGGGTGGCTAAATTATTTGAGCCAATTGTCCACAATTGTGGCACGGTGAGATGGCGCATTGCCCGCCATAAAAATTCGATCGTTGAATGGCTGCAAATGGTCTCCAAGTAGCCGAACATCACAATTTCCAGCCGATGATCGGTTCAGTTGGAACAGAGGATCCAGTCCACACCGTTATGGAGCTACCACCGACTTGCACAGATTCTTATTGGAACCGTGGGTCCATGAGTCCGTGTGGTGTGCGCCATACTTGAATCCTACCATGAGGTTTTACCAACTGAAATCGGGCTTCGTCTGACCAGGCCACGGTTTTCCAGTCGTCTAGGGTCCAACCGATATGATCACGAGCCAAGGAGAGGCGATGCCGTGCTGTCACAAAGGCACTCACGTCGGTCTTCTGCTACATCCCATTAACGCCAGATTTCGCCGCACTGTTCCAACGGATAAGTTCGTCGTATATCCCACATTGACTTCTGCTGTTATTTCGCGTATTGTTGCTTGTCTGTTACCACTGACAACTGTACGCAAACGCCACTGCTCTCGGGTGTTCCGTGAAGGTCGTCGGCCGCTGCGTTGCCCGCGGTGAGGGGTAATGCCTGAAATTTGGTGTTCTCGGCACACTCTAGACACTGTGGATTTCGGAATATTGAATTACGTAACGATTTCCGAAATGCAATGTCCTATGCGTCTAGCTCCAACTATCATTCCGCGTTCAGAGTCTGTTAATTCCCGTCGTGACGCCATAATAACGTCGGAAACCTTTTAACATGAATGACCTGCGTACAAACGATAGCTCCGCCAATGCACAGCCCTTTTATGCGTTGTGCGCACGATACTGCCGCCCATCTGTATATGTCCCATCTCGCTATCCTGCGACATCTGTGTATAGTAATTCAGCACAACATTGAATCATTATGATGTTCAACACTTCTTAGTATAATAAGCATTCTGATCTGTACTTCAAACTTACTTAACGGAAATTTTTAGAGATGGACTGATTTTACACTATACATTATTCATATAATATGAAACACAAATGTGAGTCAGAACAGTGAGAGAAGGTTCCAAACGATGGAGCTTCCTAGAATAGCCACCATGTCGCTTTGTGGCAGCTATCGGCAATTGCTGAAGTGTCCTCTGGTACTGCAAATGAAATGACTCACACGGAAGGCAGCTGCTGCTACCACGGGGCCAGGAACTGCGTGTAACTGTACGGAAAACCAGGAAGGAAGGGCATGTCGCCATCTTCAGCCTTTGCAGGCGCCAGCAACGTATGCATGCTTTAAAGGGCTCTCGCGCATTGAACCGAAGTACTGGCACTCTGTCCCAAATGGGGAATAACAGTGACTTACATGAATTACTATTAATATCAGTCATGTAACATGCCATCCGCTGTGGTCGAGCGGTTCTAGGCGCTACAGTCTTGAACCGCGCGACCGCTACGGTCGCAGGTTCGAATCCTGCCTCGGGCATGGATGTGTGTGATGTCCTTAGGTTAGTTAGGTTTAAGTAGTTCTAAATCTAGGCGACAGATGACCTCAGAAGTTAAGTCCCATAGTGCTTGGAGCCATTTGAATTTGAGTCATGTTAATATAAACAACAATCTTACGACTTTTAACCACGCGGATTTCCGTACTGGCGCACACCTCTATTCGATAAGTAAGCATCACTATCGATATCAACTAATATCCGCATTGGTGCAGACCTCCAGGAAGCTGAGTTTCTGACAGTGCGCCTTGGTAGCATCAGGACGTCATAAACAGGGACTGGACAAAAATATGAAAACGCCGCGAGAAATGCGTGTTTTAGCGTAAATGAAGATACTAGCCAAGCCTGCAGAAGGCTCGCTTGTATTTGACGACGAACGACAGGTGTGTAATTTCGTCAAAATGTTGCAAGTGTCAGTCGTGTTCTGTGTAGTGTTGAACGCATATGTTGGAGCTAAATGAATTCGAACGTGACAAATAGTTGGTGTTTGTATGAAGAGAGCTACCCGCTAAGTCACAATGTGGACGAAAGTGTGTATTGAGCGGTTGTGACGGCCGCTCATTGAAGAGAGCCGTGACGAAAAATAAAGAGAACGACAACTGCAAAGACTGAATGATGCACTCGCGAACAGTGTCAGCATCAGAACAACGCGGAGGGAGCTGCATTAGCTGGGAATTGCAGGGCGAGCTGGAATTCCATAACCACTCATCAGTGGTGCACATTTACTTAACATGAAAACGTGCTGCCGAAGCCATAAAACCTGGATTAGGAAAGAATATCATTTGGTCGGATGAGTTTTGTTTCACACTGCTTTTGGTTATTGACCGAGTTTACAAAAATGGTTCAAATGGCTCTGAGCACTATGGGACTTAACTTCTGAGGTCATCTGTCCCCTAGAACTTAGAACTACTTAAACCTAACTAACCTAACGACATCACACACAACCATGCCCGAGGCAGGATTCGAACCTGCGACCTCAGCGGTCGCGCGGTTCCAGACTGTAGCGCCTAGAACTGCTCGGCCACCCCGGCCGGCCCCGAGTTTACATCCCGAGGGTGAAATATGATGGTGTTCGGTGATGGTTTGGACAGCCATATCGTGGTATTGCATGGTCCCCATGGGTATTCTGCAATGACGCGTTACTGCCAAGGATTATGTGATCATTTTAGTGATCTGGTTCATCCCCTGGTACACTGTTTGTTCCCCTATAATGACGGTGCGTTCCAAGACGACATGGCACCTGTTCACAAAGCTCGCATCATTCAGGACTGGCTTTGTCAGCAGGATGAATTATCGCATCTCCCCTGATCATTACAATCACCAAATCTTAATATTGCAGAGCCTTATAGTCTATTTTGGAGAGAAGGGTCCGTAACCGCCATCCACGTCCATCATCTTTACCTGGACTTTTTCGGGGAAAGATTCCCTTGAAAGTCGTAAAGGACCTATTACTATTACATGTGAGACACGTCCGAACGAACAGACAGCACACGTTCATGATTATGCGGTCGTGTATATACACGACGAAAAAGAGAAATGCCGATGTCAGCAGCGTGAGCGCATTGAAATAATTCATTGGCGACAAGTGAAAATTTGTGCCGGGCCGGGACGCGAATCCAGACTTCCCGCTTTCCGCTAGCGGTCACCCAACCGCCGCCTCCGCCGTCTGAGCACGCTCCCCGTCTAACCCAAATTCCCATCCTGACGCACAGTACCTCCGTAGCGCCCCCCTGACCACCATCCCGATTGCTCGCAGCAGGCACGACTCCCGCAAGAGGTCGGACCCAGGGTGCATCCACGCTGAAGAAAATATATCATGAAATGCCGTCAAGGCGTTTAGGTAGCACTAGTATATATGTGGTGTTCGTTCTATCGCACATGTCCTATCTCTACTTTGCACTCAAGGACCATCACGCCGGCCGGGGTGGCCGAGCGGTTCTAGGAGCTTCAGTCTGGAACCGCGCGACCGCTACGGTCGCAGGTTGGAATCCTGCCTCGATCATGGATGTGTGTGATGTCCTTAGGTTAGTTAGGTTTAAGTAGTTCTACGTTCTAGGGGACTGATGACCTCAGAAGTTAAGTCCCATAGTGCTCAGAGCCATTTGAAGCCATCAAAACAACTTATTGGTCCGTTACCTCTTCGGAACACGGTGAATTGAGGCCGGTACAAAGCCGTATTGGAAACTCAGATTTCCCAACTGCGTCCATTTACAACAGTATCAATGAGCTCAGCTTTAGTTCGGTGGTGTTCAGCCACATTTTGCAATCATTGTACGGAAACAGCTCGACGACCGGCTTCCGAGACGATGGTAGGGTGCCAAGGTCCTCGTGAATGGCCACCGCAGAGCCCCGATCACAAAACGAGCTACTTCTTGTGTGTCTGGTCAAAGGAGGAAGTTTATGGGACCGAACTACATAACTTGGATGATTTGGATGCCCGCGTCTGGCATGTTTTCACCAGTGTACCAGAAGAGTTTCTGTTGACATGTGTTCAACATTCCCAAAGTATTGGAGAAATTGGTAGAAAATGTAGGTGCCTATATCCTTCTGATTGTAACAAATTTCGTTTCAATCAAATAGACCAGTTGTTTTTGGAAATATTAGCAATTTCCCGTAGACATTTTCCGTCCGCTCTATATATGAATCCGTGGTGTTACCCATTAAATTATCAAAAATATTATAATGTGTCAGTGCACCTGTTGTGAAAAGTCCGACCAGCTTAGAATGTGCCTGTATTGGGGCGTACGAAGACCAGTTTTGCGGTGTCTTTTGTAATCGATTCCTCCAGAGCGTGTGGATGCTGTTACTGCCTATTGAGGGAAGCCTTGCTGTCTACAAGTAATCGTAGACTTAGCAGACATAAATAATGTTTACAATTTGATCGTCGCTTTGGCGCGTCAGATGTGGGGGTAACTACAACCGGTGGCCCATAAGCAGCGGCGCGGACAAGGTAGCGTCGCTGGGTTTATTTACGGCGGCGGGGCGCGCTGGAGGAGCCGTATACGATACCGGCAGCGGCCTCTAATAGTCGCTTTATGCCGCCAAATTGCCCATTGTCGCGCTTTAGTGGCACTTGAGTCTCGGCGCTCGTAAAGCTCGCGACACCTTTCCACGTTAAGCATTTACCTCGGCTTCCCCTTCCTCTACCCGCGGCCGTCCACAAACCCTTTTGCTCACACGCGTGCATTCGTGTTTCCGTGGATCGTTATTCGAATTCTGTTACAGGCATCCAAGCGCACAGGCTTAAGGCCTCACCGTGAACAGATTTGTCAGACTCGCATGCTTTCCGCCTATGTAACTGTCTTTTTCCCAACGGGATGGTCGGCGTAGTTTGTTTGGGTTTCTATAAATTCCCTTAAAACCAGAAATTGGGTCGATATCACTTTCGGAAAAAAATAATGAAAATTTTCTGCGATAGTGGCTAGTCACTGAATTATTAAATTGGCTTGATTACCAAGAATAAGCACGATTAGCTGTGCATACTGGCAACGGTTGTAGAGTGTGCCGGCGGGAGTGGCCGAGCGGTTCTAGGCGCTACAGTCTGGAACCGCGTGACCGCTACGGTCGCAGGTTCGAATCCTGCCTCGGGCATGGATGCATGTGATGTCCTTAGGTTGGTTAGGTTTAAGTAGTTCTAAGTTCTAGGGGACTCATGACCTCAGCAGTTAAGTCCCATAGTGTTCAGAGCCATTTTTTTGGTAGAGTGTCATTGTGGGTGCTGACCCGGAAACGCTCTCTTTCCTATATAGAGATTACCTCTTGCAACGCGATTCGCTGTTTTCATGGTTTAGTAAATTTATTTTTGTTCAACTTCGTCGCCAAAGTTGTCAGTTAATATAAGGGGGCGAAGCCGTGTACACTGTCATGAATCATAGTACAAGGAAGATCAAATATGAACACGGAATTTTTTTTGTAAACTTTATTGAATCAACCAAAACGAAAATGTCCGCACCTCATTAATATACATACCCTCGTGATTTACCCCCACAGTTTTCCCATCGAAATGACAAGTTTGTGATGCCAACTTCGAAGAAGGAAGAGGGACAAGTTCAAAATGGTTCAAATGGCTCTGAGCACTATGGGACTTAACATCTGAGGTCATCAGTTCCCTAGAACTTAGAACTACGTAAACCTAACTAACCTAAGGACATTGCACACATCCATGCCCGAGGCAGGATTCGAACCTGCAACCGTAGCGGTCTCGCGGTTCCAGACTGTAGCGCCTAGAACCGCAAGAGGGACAAGTGCCAGCCACTTGCCCTCAAACTTCTCTCTTCGCGCACGAATTCCTCTACCGTGCCATCGAATTGGTGTCCGCGAAGTTCTTTCAGCGATCCAAAGATGTGGCAGAAGCAGGGTGATAAATCTGGACTGTAAGGATGATATTCCAGACTTGCCTATATACTTCAGTCAGTTTTAAGATCGTTAAAGCAGCAGAGTGCGGCCTTGCATTGTCCTACTGAAGACTAAGTTGTCGTCCTTTGTTGCATTTTCCAGCATTTGTCTTGTAGGGTGGGTTCACTGTACTGTGGTCATGCAGAAAGTGCACTGACAGAACGCTCCCAGAGTCCCAATAACAGGGCTGCGAGTACCTTTCCAGTTGACATGCGTTTTCCGGCCTTACACTACCCGGCTTCACCTCGTTTCCACCACTCCATACACTTAAGCCTTCGAATGGGTTTCTTGTCCAAACTGTGCGCTAAGCTTCTTCAAAATTTTCAGCAGTTTGGTGCCTTTTTTCCCTAGAACTTGCTGATTATGCACTGGCATTTGGTGGCCTGCCACGAGCGGTCGCTTCACACGAACTGCACCATCACAACGCTATTCCAGGCTTTCCCAGCATCGTCATGGGGATGTCGCGCCCATTTCCGTCCTCTACCACAGCCACCACATATAAATTCCAGTTCATACTCGATAGGCTCTGGTAACTTTGTTGTGTGTGTTATTGTGTTTTAACTGTTAGTGTATCGTGTTTCCCGAAGCGGAGATTGGAGACGAGCGCAGAATTTGCCGGAACGAGCGGGGAAAACTGTCTAAAAATCAGACATTGCGCCTGATTTGTGACGGTTGTTAGTCCAGATACGATTGATGACCCGGGAACGCTATTCTGAGTCAAAATTACACAGCAATCAATTTTTGCTACGGTTTCGCATATTCAGTACGTCAGGCATGTACGAGGACATGCTGAAAAGTAGTGCCCGCGAATTTGTTGTATTAAAAGAGTTAAAGCTTGTTAAATAAAGCAGACGTTATTAACATTTATCTGGTTGGTTATAATTGAACCTTCCCTATTTAACACGTTATAACACGGAAAGTAATTACCGTCACAGTACCAAACTTCGTAGTATTAACGTCAAGAACATGGGGAAGAGAAATAATGCAGAATCAATTCAAGTGAAACACTTTTAATGTGCTCCTACGATACATCATACCATTACATACCGGTACCATTACTGCTGCAAAAAGGGCTCAGTATAGCGTCCATCAGTGTCCAGGAGAGTCTGAAAGCGCAGGACTGCATTCGGCACAGCAGAACGAAGCATGTCAGTAGGTATACTGGCTATCACTCTTCATATGCCTCGCTTTAGATCAGCACATGTGTGAATGTTATTCGATAAATCCTTTCTTTCAGGTAGCCTCATGGCCAGAAATGACAGGGAGTGAGATCAGGTGATCTCGCCAGCAAAGCATTTGGAAACGATCGGCTGATAATTCGAACGTTTCCAAATGTGTTTCGGAGAAGCAGGTGAACATCGCGAGCGATATGCGGTGGGGACCCATCTTGCATGAAAACTGTTGGGTTAAATGCCTCTCTCCCCTGAAGGGCGAAGCAAATGCATTGACGCTGCCCACTGTACGTCATTGGTCCTTGAGCGACAAACTGTTCAAAAAAGAATGGCCCAATTATGAACGTAGCCATGAAGCAATATCATACAGTGGCACGTTCACCATACAGAGACACTTTATGTACAGTGACTAGAGATGAAAATCCCCACACTAGACAATTTTGTGTAATCGCCTCATCCGTCAGAGGGAAATGAGCTTCGTCTGTCTATAGGATGGTCAAGGGCCAGCCCTCGTCAACTTCAATCCTTGCGAGAAAGTGGAGAACGAAGTCAACACGTCGTTGTGCGTCTTGTGGTGCAAGCTGCTGTACGATATGGATCTTGTACGGATACCATTTGAGAATGGTTCGAGCACCTTTCATGTAGTGGACCACGGGATGTTCACCTGTGGTGACATAGCACGCGCACTTCCTGACGATCAGGAATTGCAGGCAGCGTTGTCTGCCATAGCAACAGCGATTTCATCAACCACCTGCAGTGCAACCGGACGTCGGCCTCTTCCCGGAGAGACGCCCAGTTCTCCGGTTGATCAGAACTTCTTCACCATGCTCCGCATAACACGTGGAGGAAGAGAATCCTTCCGTAATCCTTTCAGCCTGAAATATTCTCGAAGTGCAGCTGCAGCATTACTGTTGTTTTGAAAATAGAGCTTCACCAGTAATGCCCAGCTCCTTTTGTCCAAACTCATGTTGCCACGTGAACAAGTCACTGTGACTGGTCAGGTGTGTGAGACTATGAATGATGATGACTGATCATGGCACCTCGTGGCTGTAGTTGGAACCGGACGGTGGCGCTGTGACGCATGGAAATCGTGCGTACCATACTCTGGACATTAATGCTACCAAGTTTGGTACTCGTACGGTAATTAGTTTTCGTGTTATAACATGTTAAATAGGAAAAGTTTAATTATAACCACCCGGTATATCTTCATTCTGCACGCTTGCATATTTGCAACCGCCTGACGCTATATATTTATTTCTGATCATAGTCAATTCGCGACAAACACTTTTCTCCCAACGAGAGATCATTTTGTTGATACCGTCAGTGTAGAATGTTCGACTTCGTTGACGGAACCACAACCTCACCTCTGCTTGCAGCGTCAAGTCTGCAAAGGTGTTTTTTTTTTTAAATTTCCAAACAGGTGAAAATCTGATGTGGCCAAGTCGGATGTAGGATGGTCGATAACAGTGAACACAAGACGTCGGATTGTTGCAGATGTCGCAACGCTTGTGTGTGGTCGGGCAGTGTCCTGCACAAGGAGAAAATGCTAAACGTGGGGACGAAAACTTCGTATTCGTTACTCGATTCCAGTACGCTGTTTCTGATGCACCGACATAATTACGTTACACATCGCCATGTCACTCTCTAAAATATGGAGCCTCTAGATACAGAGGGCTGCAAATATGTTGGCATGAAAAATAAAGATGTAGCACGTTAAAAAGTTCGTTTTATTTAGAAAGTTTTACGAGATTTCGTGTAAAAATTAGACAAAGGTTAGATGTAGATGTACTATCTGTTAAGAACATACCTAACGCAGTTCATGTCAAAGAATTGGCAGTCAGTGAATAAATATCGAATTACTTCGTACAGCTGTCGATCGTCAGTAATTTCTTTTCTTTTACGCATATGGCAGTAGTATCGTGTACACGAGGTATAAACGGGCTGTGCATTGGCGGAGCTGACATTTGTACTCAGCTGATTCATGTGAAAACGTATCCGACTGATTATGGCCGCATGACGGGAAGTAACAGACTTTGAACGCGGAATGGTAGTTGGAGCTAAACGCATAGGACATCCCCTTTCGGAGATCGTTTGGGAATTCAGTATTCCGATATCCACAGTGTCAACAGCGTGCCGAGAATACCAAATTTCAGGCATTATCTCTCACTGCCGACGACGCAGTGGTCCCGATCTTCACTTAACGACCGATAGCAGCGGCGTTGGCATAGAGTTGACAGTGTTAACAGACAAGCAACATTGCGTGAAATAACCACAGAAATCAGTGTGGAATGTACGAAGAAGGTATCCGTTAGGACAGTGCGGCGAAATTTGGCGTTAATGGGCTATGGCAGCAGACGACCGACGCGAATGCTTTTGCTAACAGCACGACATCGCCTGCAGCGCCTCTCGTGGGCTCGTGACCGTATCTGTTGGACCCTAGGCGACTGGAAAACTGTGACGTAGTCAGATGAATCGCAGTTCCAGTTGGTAAGAGCTGATGGTAGGTTTCGTGTATGGCGCACTACTCGCTGAGCTATGGATCAACGGCTTCAACAGGGCACTGTGCAAGCTGATGGTGGCTACATAATCGTGTTGCTTCTATTTACATGGAATGGGCTGAGTCCTCTGGTCCAACACAACCGATCATTGTCTGGAAATGGATGTTCGGCTACTTAATATAATGATAATAATAATAATAATGGCGTGTGATGAGGGTAGACCGCTCGCCTGGTGCAAGTCTTTCGATTTGACGCCACTTCGGCGACTTGCGCGTAGATGGGGATGAAATGATGATGATTAGGACAACACAACACCCAGTCCCTGAACGGAGAAAATCTCCGACCCAGCCGGGAATCGTACCCAGGCCCTTAGGATTGACAGTCCGTCGCGCTGACCACTCAGCTACCGGGGGCGGACCGGTTACTTAATACCATTTGTAGCCATTCATTTCATGGATTGCATGTTCCCAAACAACTATGGAATTTTTATGGGCGACAATGCGCCATGCCACCGGGCCACAATTGTTCACGATTGGTTTGAAGAACATACTGGACAATTTGAGCGAATGATATGGCCACCCAGATCGCACGGCCTGAATCCCATCGAACATTTACTGAACATAATCGACATGTCAGTTCGTGCACAAAATCGTGCACCGACAACACTTTCGCAACTATGGACCGCTATAGAGGCAGCATGCCTTCGTATTTCTGCAGGGGACTCACGACGACTTGTTGAGTCCATGCCACGACGAGTTGTTGCACCACGCTGGTCGAAAGGGGGCCCGACACAATGTTAGGAGGTATCCAATGACTTTTGTCACCTGAGTGTTTTGCAAGACAAGACGCGTATACGACGATAAAAAACAGTGCTCTCGATTCTTCGTAGTCTCATTCTCCCGGTGAGAGAATACAATTAATAATGTTGGCGAGCAATAGGTGATGAATAAATGTATGATACGTATGTATAAAGTGTGACATGTGCAGCTTCGGGTCGGTTCGAGGAGCGTCCACGGCGAAGTGCTTAAGGTGCCCGCTCGTGATACGCAGCGAATAAATTTCGAATTCTTTTTTTGTAAATTTGTGACAGTCCGCAATTGAGATAAACTGAAAAAAATTCTACTACCTCCTTCGCCTACATTATGTAGGGAATAAGTTAAGAGAGTGTAGTTTGCGTTCCTTGCGAATGGAGCAGAGTTTGCTTTTGGAGTATATAACATTGATGTAGGCCATATCGCGTAAGTCAGGTAGTTTCATCTTCAACATTTCATGACTCATATTTTAATATCGGTTGATCCTTTCAATTGGGATTGTCATCCGATCACTCTTCATCTGATGCGAACTTTACAGACATTACGTTGAACGCAGTATCGCTATATACACACTCTCCAGTCAAGAGCGTAAGAACAGCCCCCACCTGCTCTTTATATCTCCCTCCCTTTAGCTCTCTTGGACTCACGATTTCTTGGGGCTTACTATAGAACTGAAATCAATTGCAAATGAGAATCGCAAAAAAATCTGTGTAGGTTTCGTGAAATTTGTTGAAACGACTGCCAGCAACTCGCGTTCAAAAAAATTCGATATATTCACGCAGATTACAAGGGACTATAGACTGGTCACAGTAAACTCATAAATTTTCTTTGGCAGTTTTGATGGCGATTCCGTCTGTCGTGATTTGTGAGCGGTTGCGAACCTACAGCTGCAGAGAGAGCTGGTAGTCCTTGACACGGCTCCCAGGCTGTAGTTAGCGAGTGCGAGGGCTCGTTTGCCATTGTGCAACGCGTAAAATCTTGCACATTTTCTGTGCATTAGCTGTGTTCTTTCGCAGTAGTTTGGGCTAGCCGCCGATGTGGAAAATGAACAATGGAAGCCATGCTGAACTGTTCATCCGTTGCGCCCATTCTTTTTATACCACCACTTAGGCTTCGTCTTGGAGAAATGCTACAGCGTGATTTACACTTCTCCATATCCAAGTTATAAAATATATTTTACTGTTACTTAAAGAACAAGCTGCGTTAATGAACAGTCGATCATACGTAGACAACGTATTTTAATTGAAAATACTGATTGAAAGAAGAAGACGATTTCACCTTGTATCACACCTCGCATTCATTGATTACAAAAACTGTAATGCCGGACGAAAAAACATTTGAGCCACCCGAGATGGCACTGTAGTGGGTCCTGGCAAGCCTAGATTTGCTTCTGGAGAAGATATAAATAACTTGAACAGTCTGAAATACTTAATGGGGAATCAATCCATGTCCACAGAAATGTCTATGTTAATGCTGCTGAACATATGAATTTTATCGCATGATATAATACAGAATGAACCTTTCATCCCAGTGTACAGATGATTATAAACTTCGATAAGAGACCTGAGTTTCTCCTGGCGTATACAACTTTCAAATAACTTCCGGAAATTCAGCCAGGTAACACTTTCAGCGACCGCCGATATTTCGGCGGGAGAACACACCGCCATTGTCAAGGCAAACTGCAACGGACAGGCAACATACATGCAAATTTAAAACCTCGGTTCTCGGACTGATGCTGAGACGCTGAGACTTTGCCAGCTGACCTGTCCCATCTTGAAGATACGTTTCGTCAAAATGGTTATAGTGATAGATTGAACGTGCGCTGCGCTATCAAGCAACTGTACATCAGGTGATTGATGATAATTCTGAGTCGACACCTAAGACTACTGCCTTTTTGCCTTTCGTAGGATACACTTCCAACAAGATCGGTCGTATTTTACGGAAATACTATGTGAAATGTGTTTTCCGACCTCCATCTAAAGTTAGAGCGCTTCTGAGTTCTGTTAATGATGGTCTTGGTCTGCGTAAGGCGGGTGTATATCGCATTCCTTGTAGCTGTGGCATGGCATATACTGGTCAAACTATCAGGACCGTGGAGGACCGATATACTGAGCATAAACGGCACACACGATTACAGCAGCCAAGTAGATCTGCTATTGCCGAACACTGCTTGGATACTGGTCACCCCATGTTATACAGGGTGTTACAAAAAGGTACAGCCAAACTTTCAGGAAACATTCCTCACACACAAATAAAGAAAAGATGTTATGTGGAAATGTGTCCGGAAACGCTTAATTTCCATGTTAGAGCTCATTTTAGTTTGTTCTTCCACCTACGCTCAATGGAGCACGTTATCATGATTTCATACTCGATACTCTACCTGTGCTGCTAGAACATGTGCCTTTACAAGTACGACACAACATGTGGTTCATGTACGATGGAGCTCCTGCACATTTCAGTCGAAGTGTTCGTACGCTTCTCAACAACTGATTCGGTGACCGATGGATTGGTAGAGGCGGACCAATTCCATGGCATCCACGCTCTCCTGACCTCAACCCTCTTGACTTTTATTTATGGGGGCATTTGAAAGCTCTTGTCTACGCAACCCCGGTACCAAAGGTAGAGACTCTTCGTGCTCGTATTGTGGACGGCTGTAATGAAATACGCCATTCTCCAGGGCTACATCAGCGCATCAGGGATTCCATGCGACGGAGGGTGGATGCATGTATCCTAGCTAACGGAGGACATTTTGAACATTTCCTGTAACAAAGTGTTTGAAGTCACGCTCGTACGTTCTGTTGTTGTGTGTTTCCATTCCATGATTAATGTGATTTGAAGAGAAGTAATAAAATGAGCTCTAACATGGAAACTAAGCGTTTCCGGACACATGTCCAGATAACATATTTTCGTTTTTTGTGTATGAGGAATGTTTCCTGAAAGTTTGGCCGTACCTTTTTGTAACACCCTGTATAATAACACCGAGACATGGCATGCACGTCCAACATTGCCTTTAGGAGGCAGTTAAGATTAAATTAGCGAGCAACCTCGTTAACAGGGATAGAGGTTTTTGTTTAAACTCGGTTTGGAATCCGGCTCTCTCCCTTGTCAAAAAACAGGGGGACAGAGTCAACGCTACCTCACCTGCGAGTTCGTAGTCTCATTATCGATAGCTCTGACTTGCTCATCTTTGGTGGCACTAGTGTTCAATGTTTGTGTTATCTTTCCTGCATTAGTCCGAGAACCGAGGTTTTAAATTTGCATGTAAGTCGCCTGTTCGTCGCAGTTTGCCTTGAAAATGGCGGTGTGTTCTCCCGCCGAAATATCGGCGGTCGCTGAAAGTGTTACCTGGCTGAAATCCCGGAAGTTATTTGAAAAACTTCGATAAGGTTCTGACTGCTAATACAGTTTGTTTTGCTGGATGTGACTAAGACGAAAAGGTCGTTTTTATCAATGGTTGCAGAGCCGGGGAGCAAAACCGCACTCTGATGAATGAAACATACTGAGGGCGTCCAGGCAGACCTCTTCCACTCACTGCTGTGTCTGGCAGCGGCTGACCCTTACTTGAGGTTGCGACTAGGGCTGTCTATGAAATATCGATGTATCAATACTTTTATGAAAAGTATCGATAAATATCGGCGATATATTATTTCCCAATATCGATATCGAAATGGCAGTATCGATTGCCGATGTTTTTATTTTTTATATTTTTTTCGCAATTTTCTGTAAATATTTGAAATTGTTCTTTTGAAATTGTAGGAGAACTTAGCTTTTCTTTGACTGTGTGAGGCAAGTATCGGTGGCACAAGAAGATCCTTCGTATTTTGTTGATGTCATAAAAGGATTTTATCATGGTACGCAAATAATAGGCATCTGCATCAGTCACGGAACATGTCAACCCTATAAATTATCCCCTACATTTTTTTAAAATACGAGTATTTACATAGATAATATGAATAGGGAGTGGACGCTCACAGCAAGTCCAGAAATTAAAATAATACGTCAAAGAATGCTGTACGCAACTGTTCATTTGCAGGCCTCTTTTTCCTGCGTCTGCACACTAAAGTTAGGAATGTATAGTGCGAGAGGACTCACTGCCCTTCCCTATTTTCACTGAAATAATACACCAGAGTACACTGTATCTGACGGCAAAATTCTTTGATCACTTTAAATGACAAGAAACAACGAATTTCCGCTCACTGCAGAGGTTGCCACGCTAAAACGCACGCTGTAAATGGATCCGGTGATATACCTAGAGGCACCCAAACACAGCTACAGGAGTTCCCGACATAGAGCGGATTCTTCTTAACAGGTTAACTTGTCCAGTTGCAAAACGCAGCACTAGATGCCACTATAGGTGAAAGTAACTCTAGATAATAGATGTGTTGAACAAGTGTCTCAGTTGCAACACCTTGGCTATCACGTAACTTACGGAATTGGCCATGATATAGTTCACAAATTCAGTAAGTACCCTACCGTATGTGGTACAATCCGAAGAACATTATCTACGAAAACACGAATGAAATTGCATAAAGTGATCACGGTGCCAGTTTTTCTCTATGGCTCTGATTCTTGCGTATCGGGTACTAAATATCTTGGTAAAATACAGGCATCAGAAATGAGAGTACTGAGATACGTGAAAAATTGCACGAGAGCCGACAGGTTTAAAAATAATGGTATGCCGATAAAACTGAATATTTTTAAAACATTATAGAAGCGACGAAAATAAAGAACAGTCGTCTACTCCTTGAAGAAGAAGAAGAAGAAGAAGGTAATGTTAGATGAGAGGCCCTCGTGAAACATTGCCGTATCAAGAGCTGTATTGTGCAAAACACTGCTAGAAGCGTAGCAGAATGCAATTTTAATAGTAGGAATTAGTTACCTCTGTGCACATTGCTGATCGATGGGTTATGGAAGGAGCGACTGCTATAAAAACGTATAAAGACTTGAAAATTTTCTCAATGAAGAATTATTTTGAAGTTCACTCAGTAATTTTTCACGGCGATTCGTTTTATTGATACGTATTAAAAGGTACAGTAAAATAGACAAAATAACCAGTAATGTAGCGACTCGCGTGCCGCCCAAGCCCGCGCATACCACTACCACCATGCAGCGCTAGTTAGTCGCTGCTGGAATACTGATGTTTTATTGTCCATGTTAATACAGGTCGACTAAACAAATATTGGATCAATGTGAGTTCACTGTCATGTTAATCAAGCCACTGTAGTACGATTGAGGTTTGTGACGTGGACAGTTATCCTCCAGGAAGATGCTGTCGCTGTCGGGAAAGACATTAAACGTGAGGTGAATGTCTCCCATGGTGCAGTATTTTCCACACCGGCCTTCATTCGTGGCGTGAGGCATTTCTCGAGCAGCCGTTGCCGTGGATGGCACCACATCCGGACATGACTATATCTCGTGTAACAAGAAACTTGACTGTCCTACCAGGCGAAAGGTGCCTATTGATCCACGGTCCAATAACAGTGATCCAATACTTACGGCACTCTTAGTCGATGATGCTGTTGCCTCAACGGGTGATCACGTAGGGCACGTTTGCTGCAGAGCCACACGTACAACAGTGTCTGCCGAACGATGTACTTCGAAAACTTTTACTTCACCCAGCAGTGTACTCAGTTTCAGATTTGCAACAGATCAGCGTCTATCCTACTTCACAGAGCGGGCAAGCCTCCGACCTGTACATTGTGTGATGAGGCGTGGACTCCAACATCTTATCGTCTAATCGTGGCGTCATCGTCCTTCAACATTCTTCATAGATGCTCACGACAGTAGCACGCGAACAGCCGAAAAGCTTCGCAATTTCCGAGATGTCCGTTTCCAGACGCCGGGCCATAATAATCCACTCTTTCTTAAAGCCGCAACGTCAGTGGATTTCTCCTTTAGCGGCCATTATTGTTTCTAGAATGAATCTCCATTCACCTCTACTCCGCTTTTTTATTTTCTTTACAGTGTTACATGCCCGCAACGTTACCAGGCGGCCTTCGATCTCGCGCTGGACAGGGTTATTATGTTCTGGCTCGTCAATGATACTAGCTACATTACTGCAATTAAACAGGACAAAAAATAAAAATAATTAGTATAATTTCTTAATGTCGGAATAAAATTTGCTCCATATATGTACTGGAACGTGTATGTCCATTTCGTCATGTATCGTTTAGGGTAAACTGGAGTTAGTCCTACAAGCGATGCCTTCCTTCGTTTTGGTTATTCTCCATCTTGTTACCGACACGTCGAAGTGGGCGTTTGACTTCGTACTGCATGTGTTGTCCGGTTGATTCCTGGTCCGAAGTCTCTTTCTAGCGATGTCTACAGCGGGAAAACACCACGTACTCGCAAGACCTAAATTTTCCACTGCGTGGTTATAGGTACGCTCTTAATTCACTGAGGACTGTGTCCAGAAATTTCACATAATATTAGGATGCCTTTTCAAGAAACCCACGACAGATGGAACACAAGAGTTCAGCCAGTTCTGATCTATCCGATGAACCACAAGCACCGCATAAATCTGCGGCTCTCTTTTATGTGGCGCTCTTGTTTAGGAAGAGTAGTCAGTTTCCGATGCGCACAACAAAGCGATTAGGAGACAAGCCTATAATAAGAGGATCTTCGTATAAATAGTGAATTTCCCATTTCTCTAAACTCTTGCGAGGCGATTTCGAAGAGTTGTGGCAACTCCGCTAAAGCGCATGACCTCGGAGGGGTGATATAAGGGGCAATCAAACGAATACGAGACAGATGGAAAAGAAGTAGGTAAACTATTTATTATTTCAAAAGTAATCGCCACCACAGTTAATACAGCTATCTCACTGTGGGACAAGAGGGTCAATGCCTTCATGGAAAAATGTTTGCGGTAGCCTATGGAACCACGATCTTACCCAGGTGTGCTAGTCTTCGACCGAAGCAAATGGACGGCCACGAACATCTTTATTCTGGGCTTCAAAAATATGGAAATCGCATGAGGAGAGATCGGAACCGTGTGAAGGATGTGTAAGAGCTGCTGAGCGAAACTTACGCAGCGCAGTCGAAACGACCTTGGCAACATATGGGCCCGCCCACATGTTTCGGACTAAGTGGTGCACGCCTCGGTACAATCATGCCAACCACAAACATTTTTCCATGAAGGCACTGACCTTCTTGACTCGCACTGATAAATGTATTAACAGCTATGGTGAAATAAACATTTTACTTTTTTTTCCATCTGTCACGCTTTCGTTTGACTACCCCTCGTTGTTGTAGGGCAACTTCGGCAAAAGAAATACTCAGCGATCTAGAATATATGACCTTTGAGAATTTCACTGAACCGTGTGTGCTTCTTTCGGGTCGTTTAACACCACTATTAATGTTAGCAATAAATTAACAAAAATATTAATTACACGATCTGAATTTACTGGCTCGTGTTCAGTTATTTTACAGTTACTATACCTCGCATTAGCGCTCTTGGTTTTTACTGAAGCTAGACTTCAACTGCTGCGCCTCGCATTTCCTTGTCCACAATCGATGCGACGCTTACAGCCGCTACTTTCTTAGTTAATTGCCGGATACGTGAGCGATCAGATCATTAATGACTTCCCCTGTTTTTGAGAAACATTTTACCAAATACTTGTGCTCGAGGGAGGTGATAGCAGATATCTCCGTGATATTCGACGGATTTTTGCAAGTACTGTAGTCTGTGCTCTGACTGACGACAAAGGATCGATGAAGGTTTGCTTCTAGACCCACACTCTGCAAGCTACTGTGAAGTGCATGGCACGGGGTACTTTCAGTTGTATCAGCTATTTGTGCTTGTTTGACCATTCTGTTCATGTATATTCTGTTGATACATTCCGGGTGTGACTCATTGATTTCCTAGTTATGTAAGGTGCACAATTTCACATTTCTGAACATTTACAGCAAGTTGCCATCTTTGTACCACTTGGAAGTCTTATTAGGATCGACTGAATATTTGTACAGCTTTCTTCAGACAGTGTTTCATTGCAGATAACTGCGTCATTAGTGAACAATGTGAGGGTGCTATAACGTTGTCTGCATGATCATTAATATTACAGCATAAACAGCAAGGATCCCAATACACTTCCCCACCAAGAAATTCTCAATCCAGATACATATTACGCGTAATACTCCATACGATCGTACTTCGATAAAAAGCGTTATGCTTGGTATTGCGTCAAATGCCTTTCCAAAGTCAAGAAGCATTGCATCTACTCGACTACCTTGATCCACTGCTTTCAAGATGACATGTGAGAAAAGTGCAAGTTGGGTTTCACATGATCGAGGCCTCGTTGTTTTCGGAATCCACGCTGGTTGATATGGAGGGGGTAATCTGTTAGGGATACTTTATTACATTTGAGTTAGAATACATTCTAAGACTCTACTTTATGGATTTAAAGCTCAGTGAGAATGCGAATGTATCGTCCAGTCTCCACAGATATGTTGACTTTGCTGATAAATGCGAGCACGGATGTGGATATCAGCAATAATCCCTTATGGCTAAAAGTAGTGAACAGTGGCAATATTACGATTGTGGTCTATTTTTGCGTTACAGGTGCTCGATAGCTACTATTATTTAAATCATTATTACAACGTGCACGACTAATCTCGTAATTTTGGCATGAATGCATAATCTCACTGGTACGGTAGAGCGTTGTTAATATCTGCAAGTGCTAAACATGGCGATCTTCCTGTGTTTCCTTATAATTATACTTGCATCCTACTTTGTCGTGCCAGCAGCAGCTTTATATCTGACGTACTACTATTTCGTTTACATTAATAGAGGTAACTTACGTAATTACTGAAAACTGCCAGCTGTTCTTCGACCTCCATCCAGTAGAATATTCGCTTCGTGATCTGATCCCTGTTTGTGTATCACACACGACATAAATGACGTTCGGTGCAAAATTAGTGGTGCCATCAATTTATATTTATTTACATGTACGCAGTGTAATGCTTATTACGTTGGGAAATGTAGGACGTTAACATGATTCAGTATTTTGATGAATTAACGTACAATTGACAAACGAACTACGTTATAGATATTTGACAGTACGCAATATGCATCGACAGATTGTAACAACTGGATTTGACTTCCCCATTTTGCGGAAGTGTTCTGTAGAAGATTTTGCAAAATCGGTTTCAGTGATTTCGGTAGGAAATATTGAGAATACACAGACAGAAAGAACCTTTATTGAATGATTAAACGATTGCAGAACAATCACTGGAAACAGTTACTCCCATAAAATACTTAAGAATATGCCTGTGGAGCGATTTGAAGGCGAACGACCACTTAAAATTAATCGTGATGACAGTTGCCAGACTGAGCGTTATTAGAAGAATCCTCAGGAAATGTAGTTCTCTCACAAAGGCGGTAGATTACAAAACACTCGTTCGACCAATGCTTGACTAACGCTCGTCAATTTGGGATCCGCACCGGATAAGATTGATGAGGGAAATAGAAAAGATCCAAAGAAGAGCAGCGCGTTTCGTTAAAGGTTCAGTTAGTTAGCGCGAAAGCATCACACTCCAATGGCAGACATTGCAGGAGAGGCGTTCTGCATCATGGTATGGCCTAACGTTAAAATTCCGAGGGCTTTGGTGCCTAGAAGAGTCAAGCAAGAAAAGACCATGAACATAAAATTAGTGTGTTTCGAACCACAGCAATCGTTCTTCCCGCGAACTATGCGCGAGTGAAACAGGAAAAGAGTAAGTGACAATGTTATGCAAAGTGCACGCTGCCACACACCGTAAGGTGGCTTGAGGAGTATAGATGTGGATGTGGAATTATGACAGGTAGTTGTAACTTTAGGAGCGTATCAAGAATAGAACAGATCATTTTGTATTAAAATATGGTTGGTTAGTTAGTTACTTGTTGTAGATTATCCGAAAGATTCATATATCGAAACGATGTGGCAAGACTCAGTTTGCGCGATATAACTCTATGGACATATTATTTTTCTAGTCCTGCTCATGCAGCCACACTTAAAATTAAGGTGTGGTTTTTCCAAGCTACCAGTTTTTAAATAAAAATGTCTGCAAACATGAGTAACTTAGAAGCAAATATCCTTGGAGTAGTGAAGCAACTTAAAACGCTTAATAAAAGCAAATCTTCCGGTCCAGACTATACCAATTAGGTCCCTTTCAGAGTATTCTGATGCAACAGCTACATAATCAACAATCATAAACAGTTGCTCGCTCGACGAAAGATCCGTACCCAAAGACTGGAAAGTTGGCCAGGTCTCACCAATATTCAAGAAAGGTAATCCACTAAGTTACAGGCCCATATGAACGTCGTCGATATGCAGCAGGATTTTGGAACATACACTGTGTTCGAACATTATGGATTACCTGGAAGAGAACGGTCTATTGACACAAAAAAATGTTCAAATGTATGTGAATTCCTAAGGACCAAACTGCTGAGGTCATCGGTCCCTAGACTTACACACTACTTAACCTAATATACGCTACGAACAACACACACACACACCCATGCCCGAGGGAGGACTCGAATCTATGGCGGGAGGGGTCGCGCGATCCATGACATGTCGCCTCTAACCGCGCGGCATTAAAACACACTCAACACGGATTTAGAAAACATTGTTCCTCTGAATCACAACTAGCTCTTCACTCACACAAAGTGTTGAGTGCTGCTGACAAAGGATTTCAAACTGATTTCGTATTTCTAGATTCCCAAAAGGCTTTGACACTTTAACCTTACAAATAAAAAACTGAACTGCTTCACTGAAACTACGGAATGTAATTTTTTTGTCTCTTTACCACACAACCGATCTGCTGTGAAATTGTGTGCTGTTGGAATAACATCTCAATTACGTTACTGGACTCGTGATTTTTGTCAGAGACGTCACAGTTCGTAGTAATTGACGGAAAGTCATCGAGTAAAACATAAATGATTTCTGGCGGTCCCCAGGGTAGTGTTATAGGCAGTCTGCTGTGCCTTACCTATATAAACGATTTAGGAGACAGTCTGATCAACCGCCTTAAGTTGTTTGCGGGACGCTATCGTTTATCGTCTAGTACATTGATCAAAAGATCGAAATAATTGCAAAACGATTTAGAAACGATATCTGTGTGGTTTGAAACTTGGCAATTGACCGTAAATAATGAAAAGTGTGAGGTCATCCAAATGAGTGCTAAACGAAATCCGTTAAACTTCGTTACACGATGAATCAGTCAAAGCTAAAGGCAATAAATTCAACTAAATACCTCGGAATTACAATGACGAACAATTTAAATTGGAAAGAACACATCGAAAACGTTGTGGGGGAAGGCAAACCAAAGACTGCGGTTTATTGGCAAAATACTTACAAAAAGCAACAGGTCTACTAAACAGACTGCCCACACTACGCTTGTCCCCCCCCCCCCCCCCACTCCTCTTTTGAAGTACTGCTGCGTGATCTGGGATCCTCACCAGGTAGCATTAACGGACTACATCGAGAAAGTTCAAAGAGGAGCAGCACGTTTTGTAGTATCGCGAAATAGGGAGAAAGTGTCACGGACATGATACAGGATTTGGGGTGGACATCATTAAAACAAAGGCGTTTTTCGTTAGGGTGAATCTTCTCACGAAATTTCAACCACAAACTTTCTCTTCTGAATGCGAAAATATTTTGGTGACACCGACAAACCTTGGGAGAAACGATCATCATAATAAAATAAGGAGAAATCAGAGCTCGCATGGAAGGATATAGGTGGTCGTTTTTTCTGTGCGCTGTTCGAGAGTTGAATAATAGAGAGTTATTGTGAAAGTGGTTCGATGAATCATCTGCCAGGTACTTTACGTGCGATGTAGATGTAGATAGAATAGAAGGAGTGGTCCAGAAGAAATGATTTTAAGGTAAGTTTAAAAGTTATTTAGCTACCTGTCAGATATTCATGGTTATTAGACAAATAATAAAACAAAAATTAGTTGCTGCGTATTGATCTCCCTTCTGAGGCACTGACGGTTTTAATAAAGAATAATGAATGTGATTTTTTCTTCTGGTGTTGTTGGTATGGACATCACTGTTCTTCTAAAATTGTAATGGATAGTTTATGACAAATTTCAGTGTCGAAAATATGTTTTGTGATGGCGCAGTTAAAATGCCAAACTCCTAACGATCACGGATGAACACCACATATTATAGTTACTTCTCGCTTTCGTGTCATCAATACTTGCTTGAACATAATCAGCCCATTAGTCTGTGGAGTGCAAATTACGAATTCCGGTTTCAGCATAAGAACATTAAGACCAGGCGCAAGCGTAGTATCAGAGCGCCATCGCGGCCAACGAGTTGAAGCGATTTATAAGATTTTATTAAAAAGCTTGAGGAGAGCGAATTGCATAAACATAAATACAGACATTAAATTCATTTCACCTAGGGGACAAGTCCACCACAACAAAATTATAGACGCGCAGCATGTTTTAACTCAAAATGATAATGTGAGGAGTGTTTTGTGATCGTGAATGCACCTGTGAGATGTGTAAAATTTACTTTGAAGGCATAAACTAATGTAACAACGAAAACAATTAATTTTTGATAATATCACAACGAAAATAATCAATTTAAAGACATTAAGGAAGATGGTTGAGGTGTGTCATCTGACTGTTTGAGGAACTGACACTTGTGTTCGTGCCACTTTGTAGTAATTGAGTATTCATATATTGACCGAAGGAAACGAGACAGTTCGTGGTATTCCACATTTGTCGTGACACATTACACATTTTTCGGCATTAACTTCGCAAAGAGTTGCTTCTTACTAGCCATCAGGGCGCATCATGTACTAGAAATCCGATCTGGTAGATTATCTACGCAGTTCAAATAGAAATATAAACTTAAAATTGTCCACAGACATACATGTAAACACTTAAACCAAAGAAAGCAGCTTATTAGCTCTCATCCCCAGTACTACTATTGTCATGTACTTCATTGGCCGTGGCGTCCGTAAATAATAGTTAGAAAAGGTCAGTGACACTGGAAATTTTAGTTGGTGCCGCAAGGCGTGTTCAAGTGGCTTTGATGATTAAGACGACTGCTCACGATAAGTAGGACATCAGTGTGTCACAAGTTTTGGTATCACAATTGATAAATTTGTCCATGTTTGCTGTCTTACTGGCGGAGAAGAATAGCGAACGAAGTATTTCTTACATTATCACTTTAAAATAAACATACCAGACAATTTATAATCTTTGATTAAAATTCTTCGTGTGCTTGTGTAGGACTAAAATCCAGAATCTACAGAACAGCTTCTACTTCTTCCATATTCTGGTCATTTACATGTGCATAAGAGATATGTATATGCCCCAAGAAATTTGTTGAAACAGAATAAATGCCATGATTGCATCACTTTGCAGTTAGAATTCCATCTATGGGGTTCTTCACATGCAGCATCATCATCATCATCATCATCATCATCGGCAGCAGCAGCAGCAGCATGCGGATTTGTGTGTGTGTGTGTGTGTGTGTGTGTGTGTGTGTGTGTGTAGGGTTCATATTCTTTTTCAGTACTGCGTACCATTCCTTTAGTCTTTCTCTTGTTTATTCAAATTCCATAATGTTTACAGCAAATCCTTTCCATTTTACTGAGGACCTTCTCTAGATCATCTTTCGTCTCCATGACCACAGCAATATCATCTGCGTATCGCAGAGTGACTATTTTCTGTCATTAATTTTGATCTCCAGTAGTTTCGCGAACTTGGTCCATAGGTTCCTGGATTGAATGTAAGAGGAGCGAAAACACTTCCTTATTTCACACCTATTCTAATTTTTGCTTCTCATTCTTTTTGAAAAGTCGTAATAAGAGCCAGTTCTTTCTCTAGAAGCTGGGTATCATCAGCATTTTTTCTATTTTAGACCTGTTCTCCGAAGTCTTTTGCCATATAACATTATCAGATGCCTTTTCCAGGTCCACAAAGACAACATAAGTAGATTCGCTTT
This sequence comes from Schistocerca piceifrons, assembly GCF_021461385.2. Taxonomy (NCBI): domain Eukaryota; kingdom Metazoa; phylum Arthropoda; class Insecta; order Orthoptera; family Acrididae; genus Schistocerca; species Schistocerca piceifrons. The sequence continues at coordinate 380,251,311 of NC_060145.1, forward strand.
TCTGTAATTACTTTGTGATAAGAAGCCTCAGTGCTCGAAACGCCTCTCTTGTTTCTAATCTCCTCCTGAATCCAAACCGAGCTTAAAAGAAACGTTCATGCACGTGGTATAGGACGTAAGATTCAATACTGCTCATATTTCGTATCTGTGTACCTGTCGGCGTATTCAGGAAGTATAAAGAAACGCGAGATTATTTTAATTATTTGTATTACGGGGGCGGACTGCTTCAAATTGCGGCCTCAATACAAACAGACGCCAGGGTCGCGAATGCTAATCATATGTTGCATTGTAATTTACATCTGCTATCAGAAAAGAAGGGGCGCAGCGTTATTCTATTACCGGGAAGAGCTTTGGGTTATACGTGACCTACGTTGACACAAGTACTCCGTAAACCAATGTACAATACGTGGTGTGCTACTAATTATCCACTCCCATCTCATTCGTGTATTGAGCGAAGGAAACATTAGCGTCGTTAAACCTCAATACGAGTGGTACATCTCTCTTAGTTACACGATTGAGGTAGAATAATTGTGGTGGTAGCGGTTCTGCGAATTTACCCAGCAGCATGATAATAGCATTGCCCTTCTTCCAGCAGTTTGTTAGGTTCCTAATGGATTGTTATCACATTTTCGGGTGGGCTGAAAATTTCTGTTATGGTTCTAATAGCGCATCTCATTCTCTCTCTGAAGATCTTCATCCTGCCAATTCCCTAACGGCAACGAACGTCGGAGTTGTATTATAGAATAAGACACAGTAGCATGCACGCCTGTGCGTCTGAAGTACATCTTACATCAACTGCAAGCAGCTGTTTTTCACTACAAATAAATATTGGGCGCATGCTTGGACTAACATTTTATCTCATAATTTCTGTACTTCCGCTGTAGTTAATACAAATTCGCGCTGTCGAATACTCCTACAGAAAACTATCGTACGATATCGAAAACCAAGTTTGTAACTGAAATCTAAAGCCACTACCAGATAGGACGTAGCATATTGTTGCTAACGGATATTTATAGTTAGGTATAAAAGAATATGCATGCAAAGCTATTTAAAGTGGAACGATCACGTAAAATTAATTGTAGGATGGTTAGATATCGGACAGGTTCATTTGAAGAATCGTGATGAAGTGTAGTTCACCCACGAAATGTGCAATTTAGAAAACTGTCTGGGACCAGTACCAGATAAAACTGATCGAGGAAATAGACGAGATCGAAGAAGAGCAGCACATTTCGTGAGAGGTACGTTTAGTAAGCGCGAAAGAGTCACAAAGATGTTCAACCAATCCCAGTGGCAGATGCTACAAGAGAGGCGTTACGCATCACGGTGTGATTTATTGTTTAAATTTCGAGGCATACGTTTCTAGAAGACTCACCCAGTATATTATTTTTGCTTTGAACATCTCGCGAATAGAGTATGACGGTGAAATTAGAGATATTCGATATATAAGATAGTGACTGTTCTCGAAAGAACAGAAACCATTGATGTTAATTATCATTTATTCTAGAGAAGCTGCACGGTCATCAATGGTATCTGTTCTTTCGAGAACAGTTACTATCTTCATATATATAGTTAAACGCTACCCAGCCATTGACCATCGTCTGTGCGAATGTGCACAGGTTACCCGAAATCTTACGGGAATCGTCACCTTAGTGCGCGCGAGTAATGAGTGGATGGGAAAATATCTATTAGATACATTACGTATGTAGAATGTGGACAGTTGGGAATGTGGGTCTCACGGGAAGCGTGCAAGGGATAAGTCCCTGCAGTCGCGCTATTCATCTGTGTCCTCGGTGGCTCAGATGGATAGAGCGTCTGCCATGTAAGCAGGAGATCCCGGGTTCGAGTCCCGGTCGGGACACACATTTTCAGCAGTCCCCATCGAGGTATATGAACAACACCTGTCGGCAGCTGAGGGTTTAAATTAATTATCATTCAGAGGTATTCGAGTTTACAATCGCTCTTCCGCGCAGTATTCGCGACTGGAAGAGAAATGTGCCGTATGTTTAGTTAGAACGGTGCAAAAGGCACCCTCCGCCACACAGCGTAAAGTGATGGGGATGTATAAATTTAGTTGTTAAAAGAAATTTGGTGGTTTTCATCCTGCACACTAGAGACGTTAATTAGTTTAGAAGAAATTTTTTTAAAATGTTTATCTTTATTAGTTTCGTTGAATGTTAACAGTGTGTCCTGCAGAATTTTGTAGAGACAGAATATTCTAGAGCATAGTGAGGGTGGCAACGCTGAACTTGATCCGTCAGCGTTCGTTTGGCCTTATGACGAGAAACTAAATAAGTGGCGTGCCCACCTGCTGTGGGGGCTGCCACTTTGTTGTTAACTTGGGTCCTTTACTAGCGGGCGGCCAGCGCAGGTGGCGGCTCCGCGTGGCACACGTGTACCGTGTCGCCGCGCCGCGCAGCGGCGGTGTCGCACGTGCGGACAATGTGCTGATGGCGGCGACGCGCGCGATATTGGACTCACCAATCACGGCGCTGGAGGCGGGCCGGCGCGAGCCCGGGGCCCGCAGCCGCCGCCCCTCCCCTTCCCCTCCGCCGCCACCACTACCCTGGCGGCGCTGTTATTAAAAATTCCCTGCCGCTCCGCTCCGCCCTGCCCCGCCGCCTCGCTACTCCTGCTCTCCTACTCCCGCTCCCGCGCCTACTCCTACCACCGCCCTGGCGTGCCGGTGCCGTGCGGGGCCAGCAAGTTGCGCGCGAGCGTCGCCGCGTGTGGTGTGCGCGGCCGCGGTTTTCATTGGATGGCTGCCCGGCGGCGCGCAGGTCTGTGCCGCGATAGCTGCTCGCAGCCCGCCAGCCCGCGCTTCGTTATCCGCCGCCCGGTGCGCGTGGGCGCGAGAGACTCGCTCGATTGCGGAATGCTTCTGCCCACCTACACACAGGCTTCCCGTACCAAACCGTGGTGAGTCTTAAGGCATTCCAAGAACCTCTGCCGTCACTCTTCGTCTCCGACGCATCAAACTTTGAGTGGTGGCACGTAAAATCTGCTCCTTTCCTAGTAAATTTTTACCGTCGCACGCCTCATCGGAAGAAAACACCTCTCCTGTGGTCGCACCACGAGATGTCCGCGATCAGATGTGCGAGTGGTACGGGGAGAGGACAGAGCACTGTGCATATGCGCAACACGACTAGCGAAGTATGAGCGGCAAACATCAGCCGTCTCATAGTCAGCGTGTCAGTGTTGGTAGTTCAGGCTGCGGCGTTAACGCCAGCTGACACACCTTCGAGCTGCTGCGTCCTTTGGCGCGGGGACGTTAGTTACCAACTGTGGAACTTTCAAGACACTCGTACAAGAAATCGACCATAACATTACAGTTAACGAAATACGAATCCGCCAGTGCTTTGTCAAACTTTCGTGACTAGGAGTGATCCAGCTACTTAAGTGTCACATGTTTAAAGAAGCGATGATGTGGACTGTTATTGGCTGTGCTGGAATGGAGAACATCGGAGTAAAACTCAGAGTGGTCACTGTGTCAAGTGATCTCATTGTTAAACTGCAAAGAAGTGACTGTGTAAGGAGGCCAGATGAGGGAAATACAAATTTTGAAAAAGTCGTCCGAGAAATTATCCGGTAACTGAGCTGGACCTCTGTCTGCTAACGTCGAGAACTTCCTACTGTTCTCGATCTCACCAAACTCGAGAACTTCCTACTGTTCTCGATCTCACCAAACTCCTGTGACTACAGAAGCACCAGAATTCTCCATTCAGTGTTTAATACCGTAGAAACAATATTATCGTAAACTGGCATTTAGAACAGCTTGACGGCGTTGATTTTTTTAAATGCTCAACAACCAATGTTGGTTTCACATTACTATATTTACTGCTGCAGATCACGATTTTAATTTCTTCGCCGGCCGGTGTGGCCGTGCGGTTCTAGGCGCTTCAGTCTGGAACCGCGTGACCGCTACGGTCGCAGGTTCGAATCCTGCCTCGGGCATGGAGTGTGTGATGTCCTTAGGTTTGTTAGGTTTAAGTAGTTCTAAGTTCTAGGGAACTGATGACCACAGATGTTAAGTCCCATAGTGCTCAGAGCCATTTGATCTATTTTTTTTTAATTTCTTCAGTTTACCATATACAGCGTTTCTCGAGAAATAATTCCTATTGCCGAGTGCGTTTTCTTTATTTGCATTATGACCATGCAGCAGCTCAGACACGGAAACATTACATTTAAATCGCCATAAAATATTGAAATGGTATGATCATGTTGAGAGCATGGACGATAATAGATGTAGAAATTATCTTTACATATCCTTCAGCAAATGTAGTGGAATACGGAAAGACAAATTTGTAGATCTTTGAAAGATGGGACAGGCCTAGCAAGACTAACCCTTGATGATGACGATGTAGTACAGAAATATATTTGATTCCGGGAATTATTTGTTGAAAAGTCTATTGCACAGGATGAACAAATAATATCATGACTATCTGCAGCAAATGTTTGGGTATTAGAAAAAAAAACTGTGTTTACCGACGCAGGCTATCAAAAGTCGTTCTATAATGTGTAACACTGAAACCTAGTGCAAGTTTCGAGTGCCGCGCTATCGTCTTTAGAGGTACTTCTATGTACGTGGTTTTCAGTGGCGTTCAGTTTCGCGGATCTTCAGCACTAAATTCGTAAGCTAAACGCCATTGAAAGAACAACTGAATAGGTAAGAGCATGCACGACACTGGGACGAAGTTCTAGGCAAACATTAAATGACTAGTCGCTATACATTATGTAATACAGTAATTTAATATCTATTAAAAGACAGCGTAACGAGAAAGTAACAGATATGTAAACTTGGGACAGCTGCGTTTCAGAAATTAAATGTTGTAGTAGAGACTTTAAGAAACACAATATGTGACTAACAGAAAAAGCAGAGGTTATGGTGTCTTAAATAATTTATTGTATGGGTAGACACGACGACAGGAGAAGCGGAAGACTGACGCTAGCAAACTTATGTTAGGCGCAGATTCTCCACTGGCCGGAAATATCAGACAGCACCATCGGCCCAGTGTGTCTCTTGTAGACCATGTCGACGCCATCGCGCGGCATCCAATACAAACCACAATGCTGAACAGCTATATGTTGATCATTTTCCTTACGTTGTGTTCCACAAAACCATGCCGAGTATGTCAGCTCGAGTCCTAACACTTCACCTGGTTTATTTGGTTCATTTGTCAACTCGTAGATAAAGCATACGGTTGACGACGCCGTAGACTGTCAGTGTAGACATTACTTCTTGATGCACATGTCCACCAGTATGCTAAATTGTATTGTTGTGTGTATGTTCTTCAAAGTTAAGACTTTCACAGTGCAGGAATGTTGCAGATGCGCATGTGCCCGCAAGTACCACTTGTAGTGGATGTTATACGAGGTGTTCAAAAAGTCTCTCCGCAGTGCGCGTGCCGTATGCCGCAGTGAATAAACCGAAATAAAACTCAGTGAAATACAAGTTATTAATTTATAGAATATTATATGTGGAAAGCGTCCCCCCTGTAGTTGAATAAACAATTGTAACATTTCGTCTGTAACAGAAGCAGTGAAAGTGGATATTGAGTTTTCAGTTCATCGATGGATTTTGGACGGTTTTTATAAATAGTTGCTTTCGCTGCACCCCAGAAGAAAAAGTCAGGTGGTGTTAGGTCAGGCGATAGTGGACGCCCAAGTCCGTGTGAAATTATGCGATCACCAAAAAACATCAGCAAGCAGTGACATTGAAACGCGAGCTGTATGCGCGGTTGCATCATCTTGCTGAAAATAACCGTTCAGTGTTTGTTTACACAAGTTCTCCTATGAAGGGGTACAGAATTTCACTGCAGTATCGTTGTGCGTTTATAGTTTCATTGGCCGAGCGGTTCTAGGCGCTGCAGTCTGGAAGCGCGCGACCGCTCCGGTCGCAGGTTCGAATCCTGCCTCGAGCATGGATGTGTGTGACGTCCTTAGGTTAGTTAGGTTTAAGTAGTTCTAAGTTCTAGGGGACTTATGATCACAGATGTTAAGTCCCATAGTGCTCAGAGCCATTTGAACCATTTTTTAAACGTTCACGTCTACAAGTAACGGATCTACTGGCGCTGGCTGAGGTAAACGAACAGTGGAATGTTGGGAGAATCCACGTGAAGGGAAGTAACCTAGGCAGGCGAACAATCATACGACACGCACGGCTAACTATTATACGGCACTGCGGAGAGACTTTTTGAACACCCCGTACATTTTCATTTTGGGCAAAAAATTAACAGTCTCAGTAGAATCACGATCTTAATCTTCAATATGTCATACGTTGACCGCCACTTAAATGTGGGTTATCATGTACTTTCTTTACTTATGACGTCTTCGGTTTCCTCTTAATGATAATATGACGGTAGTAATGGTATCAGGCCCCCCAATTGATGGCCCGTAATTGAAAACAGCCTCCTCTGTTCGGGATGTGCATTTAAAATCGGGTCTTTTCAACTGTAAACTTACCTAAACTGAAGAAAATTGTCGAAACAAGTTCCCTAGCAGGGATAATTGTGGTATACTGTTTCCAGTTAATTAACTCCTGTTTCCAGTTAATTAACTCCTGTCAAAACAAATCGTGTAATTCTAGCCTACAGATTTTGTGACGTACCCGATTATTGTGTAAAGGTCGAGCAAAACGTTTCTGTTCTAAGGTCGTACCGTCCAGAATCCGTATGCCAGTCAGGCAAAATCGACGTGAGGATTGAGGCAATCATCCCACCGTCGCAGTAGGTGGAAGATACCCGTGTGGTAAAACACCGTCTCCTGTTGGATACGTACATGTCTGCTCCACATCCACGTCCGATAGGAATCGTAGACCCTTCTAGGCCTTTTTTAAGGGACCGAAGGAGTGATAATCGCATAGGGAGAGAGAGCAGGAGTGAAGGGCGGGTGCTCGAGTATCTGCCACATGACATGGCGTAGCTTCTGCGTTACGACATTTGCAATTTGGGGAAGTGTGTTATCATGAAGCAGCAGCGCCCCTTCTGAGCGCACCATTCCACAATAGATTTTAGACAGATATGCTGCCCCATACACGTTCTTAATTCTCCGATGGTTGTCTGCTGGCGTTTGTTCTTCGGAAGCCAAGAAAATAATATGAGCACGTTGGTCCTGTTTGGACGCATTTGGTAATAATGTCGCTATAGTTCACGTTCCCGCATTTACCGCATGCTCGTCGGAAAGACACGAATACCACACTAATCCATTGCCTACATATCGGTGCTTATGAACTCGCATCGGAGTCGCACTACGTTGCATATACGCTGTGGTAATGCCCGCAAACGGAAAATTTTTGATCGGTCCTTATATGTAGGTAAATTACGATTAATATGCGCTTTGGTAAACATCACCAGTGCGATGTAAAAATTTCAAGCTGCTCTCAATCCACAGATTGATTTGAACACTACAGCACCTTAACTGCTCCTATTGCAGGTGGTCAGCCCTTCCCTTCCAGTTAGCTTCAGGGGAACCTATTGTTTAACGTAGACAGTTGACCTAGGTTCAACTTGGTAACTTTTACATTAACAAATCACTGTCCAAAAGTGAAGAAAGAAGCGATAAATGACAGAAAAAATCCTAGGTCTGTTGAGAATTGAACCCAAAATTCGAATTTTTAGTGAGACAGTCACCGAGTCACAGTATGGAAACAAAAAGGGGACCACTGGTGTCATTAAGATGGAGGACACCAAACGAGCTCAGCGAAGCGATTCGCAATCTTTCCGCCGTCCTTGGTCGAGAGTGGAATAGGTATGACCTCACTGATGCCTTCATGTTAACCAGCAATTCCTTTCAGAAACTCGAAGTTTTTTGACTTCTGATAGCAAGCCGCCTTTGTCTTTGAACGGCGCAGTTAGTTTATTCAGTACTGTTGCCAAAAGTTTAAACGACAACGGGTTTAAAAAATAATGGTTGTGAGACAGTAAATTGCTTCCGAACGTCACTGCAAGGGGGAAACATCGGTTTCACAATGTGTTACCATTCTTTTCTTCCTCAGTTTGCTTTCTGATTTAAGGAAAAATTACTTCACATTCTCAATAACGAAGAGTTTCAATGACAAGACTGTGTACATATTACTGAATCAAAAGAACAAATAACTGGACAAGCTACGCTTTTTACAACGAACAAAATGCGTAGCTTTTCCAGTTAATATAATTAATATTGGCATCCATTTTTCCACAGTTGCTATTTCACTTATGTTTATAATGTTGACAAGAAAAAAACTTTTTTTGCAACTGAAAACTTATTTCGTTTTAACCAAACATGTGTCGCCTGTTCATATTGGCCATCATCAGTGATCTAGAATACAAAGAAAATTATTTAATTATATATTTTTATAATGAGTTCTATAGTGTTGCCTGGCGGCAGATATAAATAATACGCACAAAATCATATCTGTGTGAGACCATTAGTTGGATAGTGGGCAAATGAAAATAACAGAAAAATAAAAGTATGTTATGTATGACAACCATATGTCTCTAATTAGATAATTTAAATGCTCGACCAGGAAACCTAACAAAATATGTATATATAATAATTTTCTTTATGTTACAAACCACTGATTATGCCTACTATGAATAGACAAAACATGTTTGGTTAGAAACAAAACAATCATTTAGTTGCAAAAGACAGAATTTTGTTTACGCAATGTGATCAAAAAGTAACGGAAGTTTTTGTTTTCTTGAAGTATCTTTATTTATTCACCAAGATCAACGTTTTCCCCTTCAAAAGAACCCCCCTCAGATATAATACTTTGTGCCAGCGCATTTACCCATTTTGGAAGCACTTCTGAAACTCGCTTTTCGTTATGGTGTTCTGCTCCTTCAGCGATTCTGTTTTTGTCTCATAAGTGGTGGCAAAACGACGTCCTTTCATGATTCTCCTCAGCAGGGGGCCATGTCTGGCGAATATAGGGCTGAGGCAACATAACGGTTTTGGTTTTTTTGCCAAAAAATCACGAAGAAGTATTGAGGTGTGAGCCGGATCATTACCGTGGTGCAGTTTCCACGAGTGGTTTTGCCACAGTCTGGTCATTTTCTCCGGATTGCTTTATGCGTACGTCACATAACTTCTAAGTAGCACTTACTGACTGTACGACCATAAGGCAGGAACCCGTGATGTACTATCCCACTGTTATCGAAGAATACAGGGTGAAGAACCTTCACATGTGATCGAACTTGTCGAAGTTTTTTCGGCCTTGGCTCTTCAGGCAGTGTCCAGTGGGACGATTGGCCCTTTGTTTCAGCACCCTTTATAACGTTCTTTAGAAGTTCTGGACCTTTGCGAGTTCATTCAGCAATTTCTGAGCGATGTCTACGCTATCTCGTCTTTAGCCGAAATTCGGAACAAATTTTGATGCTACAAGTTTCATGCCCGAAAGATCCGAAAAAATTGCTTAGCATGAGCCAAAGGATATGCCGACATCATGAGCAACCTCTCTGATAGTGATTCGGCGATTTTCCTGAACTATTTCCTTTACTTCTTCCACATTGTCAGTAATGTATCAGCTAGAGCGTCCGGGCCGGTCGTCGTCTTCAGCGTCTTCTCGACCCTCTTTGAAACCTTTATACCGCTCGTAAACTCTTGCCTTACTCATAGTAGATTCTCAAAAAGCCACAGACAATATTGCGAGTGCGTTGCTGCACGTTATTATATTTTTCAAGCAAAATTTAATGCAAATTCTTTGATCTATCTTTTTCGTAAGTAAAAATTCCCCGAACACTGGCAGACACGTATTAACTTTCCGACTTTCGACAATAAACTACACATTCAAAACAGCTGAAATTGCAAACACACGTCAGGAACGTGGTACAAATTAGATAAAAAAGTTTTGAAAATAGGATGTATAAAACCCACGAAACTCCGAAATTCCCGTTACTTTTTGATTACACCTCGTACGTGATGAACATAATTGGTACTATTAAATTATGTTTATACACAAACAGACTTTAGGCATATTTAGGCTGGAAGAAGTAATGATTATTAAATAGGAATCGGAAAATTTATGCCAGACCAGGAGTCGAACCCAGAGATCTTGTTGACTACGAGCAATCGCCTAACTTTTAGGCTGCCCGAGCAAGCCTCCGGTCCGGACTCTAGCTTCATTGTCTCTGATGTGTAACGAACGAACATAGAACCAAAATTGCAATTTAAAACACGGTGTCCCTGCAAAACACAAAAACCCGATGCAGGCCGAAAGCGCGTCACACACATTGTACTGGACGGTGATGGGAAGATTTAATATGGCATATAAGCTTGAAAATTTCTTCTAAATCTCTCCTGCATAGATATAATTTTGGCGGTCTGTATGGACAGGATAGGAAATCATTTGGAAGGAACAGTTAGCTAGTTCATCAGACTTCCTGAAATTGCTTTCGTTTGAGACAGAGATTCGTATCAGTCATAAATTGCGTATTTTTATTAATAGTTTGTTAATTAAAATGGAACGTTATTTCACAAAACTAGTAAGTCAGCAAGGCGTCAAGCTGTTCATCAAAATCTGTGTATTCTATGGAGACGATCGTATTTCATTCGAAGTTTTCTAGCAATAGACCAACTGGGTAGGAGATTGTTGTGTTTTACCGCTCTCCAATAGTTCCATGTTTAACATTAGTTTCTTGAGATATAATGTGGTGGAAGGGACACGCGAGTGTCAGTATTCGGAAGCTTAAGCAAAATCAATTCGAGTGATCCTCAGTGGAGGAAATAGGTCGCCTTCAAGACTCTTCACAAAAAAAATATCATGGGATAACTGAGACTCGGTTTGCAGGATTGCTACACTCATGCTCTTTTTCTGTACGAGTTCCTTACATAGGCCTATCGTAACTATATGGATATGAAGAGCATGTAGAAAAGCGCCAGGTGATTATAAAAAGAAAGCCGACTTCGTGGCACTACATCGTTAAAATTTATGACATATGACTTTCTATAAGGCTGAAATGGAAATCTGTGAGGATCGGCAGCGGTTGAAGTTTGAGTTTGAATACCGGAAGACTGTGTGCAGCTCATTCCAGTCGAAGGTACTTTTACTATTCCACACGCGTATTTAGCGAATGCACTACAGGGTTACGGAGAACTAATCAGACATGCAGTGTAAATTACATTATAAACCATTCGTGGATGGCCGAGCGGTTCTAGCCGCTTCAGTCCGGACCAGCGCTGCTGCTACGGTCGCAGGTTCGAATCCTGCATCGGGCATGGATGTGTGTGATGTCCTTAGGTTAGTTAGGTTTAAGTAGTTCTAAGTTTAGGGGACTGATAACCTCAGATGTTTAGTCCCATAGTGCTTAGAGCCATTAACCATTTCAGAGTAACACTTGAATCCAACGTCCTCAGTTGTTTGTTGGATAGTTACCAATTTCTCATCTTCCCCTACAGTTTTACCCTGTACAGTTCCTACAAGTATCATGGAAGTTATTCTCTGATGTCTTAACACGTTTCCCTCACCATCCTGCCCCTTCCATAGTTTTTCGACAGGTTGCTCTCCTCGCCGATTCTCCGGATAACCTCTTCGTTTCTCATCACTCCGTCAAATTTTCAATATAACACCGCATCTCAAAAGACTCATATTTTCTTACGGTTTCCACACTTCCATACATTGCTGTGCTTCAAACGTAAATTCACTGAGCGAGATGGCGCAGTGGTTAGCACACACGACTCGTATTCGGGAGGACGACGGTTCAAACCCGTGTCCGGCCATCCTGATTTAGGTTTCCGTGATTTACGTAAGTCGCTTCAGGCAAACGCCGGGATGGTGCCTTTGAAAGGACACAGCCGACTTCCTTCCCTAATCCGATGGGATCGTAGACCTTACTGTTTGGTCCACTCCCACAAATCAACCAACCAACCATACATACATACATACATTGTTAGATATTCGTTCCTCAAGACTGATGGTGAACACTGGTAGACTTCTTTTGGCCAGGAGTGCCGTCTTTGCTTGTGCTAGTCTGTCTTTTACGTCCCACTTGCTTCGTCCGACCTGTGTTATTTTACTTCCAAGTTAGGGTATTTCCTTCGTTTCACGTATTTCGTGGTCCCCAATTTTCTTTTTATCACTAACCACATTTCTTTGGCATCTCATTATTTTCGTCTTTCTTCAATTCGCTCTAAATCCTTATTCTGTGCTCATTATACTGTTCATTCCAATGGAATGTCATCAGCGAATCTTATCATTGGTATCCTTTTACGCTGAATTTTAATCCCACTCTAAAACTTTAATTTCCGTCATTGCTTCTCCAAAATAGATATTGAACAGAAGAGGCGAAAGACTGCATACCTCGTTCTTTGGCTTCCGTTATTATTGTTCCCTCTTCGTTCTTATAAGTACCTAAAAAGCTCTGATAAATTAATTCGAATATCGAAACAATTTTTTAATACTTCTGCGCACCACCTGTGACTACAATGGAGAAGCGAAACTGGCATCTTACACCGTATGTTGTACGCTGTTCGATAATCTCATTAAAATAAATGTACATGTATATTTATTGACTACTTTCCGCCTGGATTTTATTGAAGGCCGGCTTCGGTAACGTATAACACATAATGCATCATACCCGTAGATAGAGAGCCTGACGCGTATGAAATTCACTTGAGAACTGATAAAGGCGTTCTGTTGTATCAGAGAATAGGGAAATCATGTAGCTCGGCTACACGCTGCGAGGCGGTCCCGCCTCGTGTTCCCGCAAGCATGTCCAGATTGCTTGCCAGCTCTCTTCTCGCCAGAACTGGCTGCCTGCCACAAACGCTTCATAAACACTCGCAGCCACATCACAGACGTCCTCTGTCTGCCACTCCTTGCTCTTGGGCGTCAAGGGAATCACACCATACGGCCAGTTTTTTTGCGCTTGTCTCTCTAGGATCTAATTTTGCGTAGCAAAATCTGTAGTACTCCATGTGATGTAACGAAACAAGGCGGGTTCCATGACTTAGTAGGTGTCGGTCAAGGACGCGTATGCTGCACCCAGCATGAAACGGGAAGACTTCGTAATACTTTCTACGACACTGTCCAACACGTTACTTCTCACTTGCTCAGCTACGTGTGATAGGCCCCTTGTGCCATCGTGGACGTAAACGCTGACATCACAGTCACTAACTTGTCCTTCATCATCATCATCATCCGTGTTCCGTCCAAAGGCAGGTTTTCACATGGTAGTTCTACATTCTCTCTTATGTTCTGCTGCCCTCTTCAGGCCTACGTAATTTCCGATTCCCTTTACGTCGTCTATCATCTTGTATCTCTTCATTCCTCGCACCAACTTACCTTTCAGTGCGTCTTTTAGCAAGCAATCCTGTTTCAACAAATGCCCCTTCCAGTTCTTCTCTCTTTCTCTTGTAATCTGCAGCAGTCTTCTCCTTCCACCAACCATTTCCAACACTGTTTCGTTACTTACTCTTCTCATCCAGCTTGTTCTCTCCATTCTCCTTCCACATCTACATCTAAAATGCTTGTAGCTTTTTTCACCCTCTCGCCTCAGTGTCGATCTTTCTGCCCCACTCCAGACAAAACATCAGAGCCTTATGTAACAACAAAACATTATAAATAATGTGCATATAGCTGGCATCTGATCTTTTCAAAACTAAAGCGGGAGCAGAGACAGAGGTCAGCCAAGGCTTCAAGACGTCGTTTTCCGTGTAGCAGAATGTGTTTTGGCTTGGAAGACAGGGCATACTTCAGACAAGACAGAAGTGTCGATGCGACACGGTCGAATGGATATTGCGAAACGTAATATTAATGGTTCAAATGGTTCTGAGCACTATGGGACTTAACTTCTGAAGTCATCAGTCCCCTAGAACTTAGAACTACTTAAACCTAACTAACCTAAGGATATCACACACATCCATGCCCGAGGCAGGATTCGAACCTGCGACCGTAGCGGTCGCGCTGTCCCAGACTGTAGCGCCTAGAAGCGCTCGGCCACCCCGGCCGGCCGTAACATTAATCTATACAACTATCGTATGGGGTCTGGAGTACCCGAACGAGATGGCGCAGTGGTTAGTAAGTACACTGACTCCCATTCGGGAGGACGGCGGTTCAGATCTCCGACTGGCGATCCAGATTTCGGTTTTTCGTGATTTCCCTTAATCGATCCAGGCAAAACTACCCGATGGTTCCGTTCAAAAGGACACGCCGATTTTCTTCTCCATTCATTCGTTATCTGGCCCGGCCGTTGTGGCCGAGCAGTTAGTCTGGAACCGCGCGACCGCTACGGTCGCAGGTTCGAATCCTGCGTCGGGCATGGATGTGTGTGATGTCCTTAGGTTAGTTTGGTTTAAGTAGTTCTAAGTCTAGGGGACTGATGACCTCAGATGTTAAGTCCCATAGTGCTCAGAGCCATTTGAACCATCGTTATCTGGGTTTGTGCTGCGTCTGTAATAACCGTACCTGTTGACGTGACGTTTAACTCTTTAACCTTCCTTCATTCCTGTACAAATACGTCAAGCAATAAAGGATATTCATGGGATCTTGTCCTGGTTGAATTGTAATCTCTTGGTTGAGGATGGTATTATGGCCGATTTATCCACAAACAAGAGCAAAATAAAATAAACTGTATGTCACCGTTAAAATGACTCATAATTCAGCTCTACTTTCACGTGATCTCTCAATTTTAAAATTCACTAATTCTGACAATTTAACCCAAACACAAGACTTTTTACGCACGATAGCGTCCAAATAGTAGATGCAAGCAGATCGTTGGATTACACATTCCTAGGCATACGAGACGTTGGGCACTGTACCAAATTTTAGAGTTCAACCAAAATTCGATCATATGGAGTATTTTCACAAATACGTTATTGGCTCGAAGTATTTCTAAATAGTAAAGCGAGTACTTCATTTGTCCTGTGAATGTTTGACTGAAACGAAAGTAACGTCTGGTGTGCTTCAAGGAAATGTAGTACGATCGCTAATGTTTGCAGGATACTTGAATTATTTGGCAGACAGAAAGCAGGAATATTTAATTGTGTAGTTGAGGTGCGTTTGTCTGCAGGAGAGACAGTGGGTATTTCCAATTAGTGTGCCGAATGACAGCTCTCTTTAAATGGATAAGTGCAAGTGGAAGGTGAAGAATATTATAGTGTCCGATTACAACCCTTGTCATCAACTTTTGGAGCACTTCACATTGTTTAAAAATCTGGGTGTAATACTAAAAATGTGTGTGAAATGTGGACGATAGACAAAATTTGTAGTAGGAAAGGCGAATGATTGACTTTGTTGGAAGTGATGTACATATATGAGGGTCATTCAAGAAGAAACGAGACGAAGGCTTTTACACGAAAAACGTTGAAGGGTCGTAATGCCATTGCCCGCGGAAGAAGGTGTGGTCTGCGTAACAGCGCTGATAAGAGTCCCAAGCTCACCGCTAGAGGGACACGGAAGCACGGCCACATGTGAACAGAGCGAGCGCTGCGCGCGTCGTCCGCCCACTGCACTCGGTCGCGCTGAAAACGGAGATAAGGAGGCATCAAAACAAGAGTAAAGGGGTGTAGTGCGTTTCCTGACAGCGAAATGAGTGCGGGTATGAAAATTCATCAAAGAATGGAGCAAGTGTACGAAGAGCACTGCATGGTCCGTTCCACGGGTCAAAGCGTGGCACAAGCGATTCAAGGAAGGAAGGAACGATGGATGCCGTTGGTCAATCAAGCACAATAAGGAACGTGTGGATGCCCTAATTATTGAAAATCGGTGAGTTAACGATGTCAGCCATTGCCAGAAAGGTCGAATTGTGCGGTGGAATTGGAACGGACGTTCAGTGTTTTCCGTACGCTTGTGTACACTTCGATAAATTTCCGTTCCCGCACTACTTGTGCTTTCAGGGGACGCACCACATCTCTTTGCGTCCATAACCTGGCGGTGAGTCTGGAGCCTCAGCGCTCTTACAAAAAGCACACCTTCTTCCATGAACCATGGCATTGCGTCCCCTTCAGCGGTTTTCATTCTACTGTCTGGCTTGTTTCTTTTTGAATGACTCTAGTACAAAGCAACCCTCACACAAGGCAGTAGGCAACGGAATTAGAGTATATTGCTCCAGCTTTTGTAGTCGGTATAATTTAGGAGTGGCAGTAGACATCGGGCGAATTCAAAGACAGACTGCTAGGATTGTAAGAGGACATATAGTCCATCCGAAGGCGTAACATAGACGCTGACTGGTACTTAAATGACAATCTTCGGAAGAAAGATAACGTTCTCACGAGACCTTGTTGGGAAGATTTACAGAACTTGTATTTCAGGATATTGTACCGCAGTTCTCCTGTCCTCATCGTAAATATCGCGTAGTGGTGATACGAAAAATATGAGAGAGATTAGGGCGCGCTTCACGGCGTGTATCAGTTCGTTCCTCGCTCCATACCCCAGTGGCATAGGGTAGAAGTACCGAAGATCCCTTCCTCAATCTCTGTACAGTAGCTTACGAATTAAATAAGTAATTATGGAGAGGTGGTAAAACACTGACTGCCGACGACTCAGACTGGAGTGCGTCCGCACCGTTCTCTAGTGTCTGGCACTCTGGTCGGATTACTACCGGTCTGGAACAGCTTTTGAAAATGCGCCAGTATGAAGCCGCCTGCGGTTCGTGCTGCAGTTGATTACGCGTTGTTTCTAATTTTGGGTATGGATGTAGCCAGTATAGCGGTATCGTCAGGCGTCAATAGTAGACGTACTGTTAATAAAGAAGAAATGTGCGATATACATAAAAGAATAGTGTGTGAAGCAGAAATAGAACATACTGACTGCAGTGGCGATTTTTCCAACTCCGAAAATGGTAGTTGATGTTTAGATTCGGATGGCGATAAAGTCTCCATGAAATTACAAAGGTGCGAATAAGCGTATGTTTTCAATCATAACCAATGAAGTACACAGGAAGATGAGACAATTAACTTTCATAAAAGTTAGCAACTATTGGTCTTCCCGAATGAGATTTTCACTTTGCAGCGGAGTGTGCGCTGATATAAAACTTCCTGGCTGATTAAAACTGTGTGCTGGACCGAGACTTGCCCGCGAAAGGCAAAGGTCTCGATTTCGAGTCTCGGTCCAGCACACAGTTTTAATCTGCCAGGAAGTTTCATATCAGCGCACACTCCGCTGCAGAGTGAAAAATCTCATTCTGGAAACATCCACCAGCCTGTGGCGAAGCCATGTCTCCGTAATAACCTTTCTTCCAGGAGTGCTGGTTCTGCAAGGTTCACAGAAGAGCTTCTGTGAAGTTTGGAAGGTAGGAGACGAGATAGTGGCAGAATTGAAGCTGTGAGGGCGTGTCGTGCGTAGTGCTTGGGTAGCTGAGATGGTAGACTATTTGCCTGCGAAAGGCAAAGGTCTCGAGTTCGAGTCTCGGTTCAGCACACAGTTTTAATATGCGAGGAAGTTTCAACTGCTGGTCTTCATAGACGTACATTCGGCAAGTTAATTATTTCCAACGAAGTAAACTGCCGAGGGACAGTAATGTGACCATTTCCTAGATGTGATATGTATAGCACCCTCCTTACAACGTATACGTACAGAGATATTTAAAGTGGAATGACTACATAACACTAATTGCAGGTAAGGCAGGTGCCACTCTGAAATTCATTGGAAAAATGCTACGGAAGTGTAATGCATCCACAGAGGAGATAGCCTACCAAACCGTCGTTTGACGAACATTTGAATATTGCTCGTCAGTGTGGGATTCGTAACAGATTGGATCGATAAAGAAAAAGGACGAATTAAAAAAAAACAGCAGCGCGTTTCGTGAAGGGTTCATTTAGCCGTCGCGAAAGCGGAGATGCTCATCCAATTCCAGTTGCAGATACTACAAGAGGGGCGTTGTGTATCACGATGTGGTTTACTGTTGAAATTACAAGTGTATACGCCCCAAGATGAAACAACCAATATCTTGCTCGTTTCTACATATATCTCGCGAGAAGACTGTTAAGGTAAAATTATAGATATTCGAGCCCATGCGGATGCTTAACAACAATTGAGCAATTGTTATTCATGCGCACATCCGCGACGGTAATAGGATAGGTGGCAAGAGATAGTGATGCACAAACTTCCACCATACATGATAAAGTGGCTTGCAGAAGATAAATGAGACTGTGCACAGTGTGACCGAAAGATACGGAAAGGCCACTGGATCTGATCGCTGCCATCGGCTTCGGAAGCCTATGCGGTGCATTTGTCTCCGTACAGTCTTGGTAAAAATGGGTTCCTAACAATCCACTTTTAAATCAGAGGCAATCTAAGGGAAACATTTAAATATGGCGCTATTCCACAAAGCTCCTTCTCCAATCAACTGCAGTAGTAACTTTCTGCGTCAACAGATGCCAATACTGTAATCACTTGCAAAATGGCCGACATCGATGTTCGTATAGACTGTGATAGGATTCTCGTATGCAGAAGATGAAATGCTCATTCATATTCATGAAAGACAGAAAAATGTCTACGATGATGCAGCCGTGGATATCAGCACTGTTAGACAATGGGTTCGTCGCTGTAGCGAAGCTGAATGTCAAACTGCGTACCGAACAGCTGGCGCAGTTGTTAGAACCCAGGACTCGCACTCCGGAGGACGACGATTCAAACCCGCATCCGGCCACCCAGATTTAGGTTTTCTGTGATTTTCCTAAATCGCTTCAGGCAAATGTCGTTGTTGTTGTTGTGGTCTTCAGTCCTGAGACTGGTTTGATGCAGCTCTCCATGCTACTCTATCCTGTGCAAGCTTATTCATCTCCCAGTACCTACTGCAACCTACATCCTTCTGAATCTGCTTAGTGTATTCATCTCTTGGTCTCCCCCTACGATTTTACCCTCCACGCTGCCCTCCAATACTAAATTGGTGATCCCTTGATGCCTCAGAACATGTTCTACCAACCGATCCCTTCTTCTGGTCAAGTTGTGCCACAAACTTCTCTTCTCCCCAATCCTATTCAATACTTCCTCATTAGTTATGTGATCTACCCATCTAATCTTCAGCATTCTTCTGTAGCACCACATTTCGAAAGCTTCTATTCTCTTCTTGTCCAAACTATTTATCGTCCATGTTTCACTTCCATACATGGCTACACTCCATACGAATACTTTCAGAAATGACTTCCTCACACTTAAATCAATACTGGATGTTAACAAATTTCTCTTCTTCAGAAACGCTTTCCTTGCCATTGCCAGCCTACATTTTATATCCTCTCTACTTCGACCATCATCAGTTATTTTGCTCCCCAAATAGCAAAACTCCTTTACTACTTTAAGTGTCTCATTTCCTAATCTAATTCCCTCAGCATCACCCGACTTAATTAGACTACATTCCATTATCCTCGTTTTGCTTTTGTTGATGTTCATCTTATATCCTCCTTTCAAGACACTGTCCATTCCATTCAACTGCTCTTCCAAGTCCTTTGCTGTCTCTGACAGAATTACAATGTCATCGGCGAACCTCAAAGTTTTTATTTCTTCTCCATGAATTTTAATACCTACTCCGAATTTTTCTTTTGTTTCCTTTACTGCTTGCTCAATATACAGCTTGAACAACATCGGGGACAGGCTACAACCCTGTCTTACTCCCTTCCCAACCACTGCTTCCCTTTCATGTCCCTCGACTCTTATAACTGCCATCTGGTTTCTGTACAAATTGTAAATAACCTTTCGCTCCCTGTATTTTACCCCTGCCACCTTTAGAATTTGAAAGAGAGTATTCCAGTCAACATTGTCAAAAGCTTTCTCTAAGTCTACAAATGCTAGAAACGTAGGTTTGCCTTTCCTTAATCTTTCTTTTAAGATAAGTCGTAAGGTCAGTATTGCCTCACGTGTTCCAGTGTTTCTACGGAATCCAAACTGATCTTCCCCGAGGATGGCTTCTACTAGTTTTTCCATTCGTCTGTAAAGAATTCGTGTTAGTATTTTGCAGCTGTGACTTATTAAGCTGATAGTTCGGTAATTTTCACATCTGTCAACACCTGCTTTCTTTGGGATTGGAATTATTATATTCTTCTTGAAGTCTGAGGGTATTTCGCCTGTTTCATACATCTTGCTCACAAGATGGTAGAGTTTTGTCAGGACTGGCTCTCCCACGGCCGTCAGTAGTTCCAATGGAATATTGTCTACTCCGGGGGCCTTGTTTCGACTCAGGTCTTTCAGTGCTCTGTCAAACTCTTCACGCAGTATCGTATCTCCCATTTCATCTTCATCTACATCCTTTTCCATTTCCATAATATTGTCCTCAAGTACATCGCCCTTGTATAGACCCTCTATATACTCCTTCCACCTTTCTGCTTTCCCTTCTTTGCTTAGAACTGGGTTTCCATCTGAGCTCTTGATATTCATACAAGTCGTTCTCTTATCTCCAAAGGTCTCTTTAATTTTCCTGTAGGCGGTATCTATCTTACCCCTAGTGAGATAGGCCTCTACATCCTTACATTTGTCCTCTAGCCATTCCTGCTTAGCCATTTTGCACTTCCTGTCGATCTCATTTTTGAGACGTTTGTATTCCTTTTTGCCTGTTTCACTTACTGCATTTTTATATTTTCTCCTTTCATCAATTAAATTCAATATTTCTTCTGTTACCCAAGGATTTCTACTAGCCCTCTTCTTTATACCTACTTGATCCTCTGCTGCCTTCACTACTTCATCCCTCAAAGCTACCCATTCTTCTTCTACTGTATTTATTTCCCCCATTCCTGTCAACTGCTCCCTTATGCTCTCCCTGAATCTCTGTACAACCTCTGGTTCTTTTAGTTTATCCAGGTCCCATCTCCTTAAATTCCCACAAATGTCGATATGGTTCCTTTTAAAGATCACGGCCTACGTCCTTCCTTGTCCTTCTCTATTCTTCCGTAATCCGATGGGACCAATGACCTCTCTGATTGGTCCCCTCCCCCAAATCAACTAACCAACCAACAAACTCCGTTCGCCGACGAAACGCGTGACTGTCATCATTCTTGGTGACTGCCGGCTGACTGCAGACGATTTGTATCGCATTACCTCCCAAAGTAAAGATTGTGTCATGGCGATTATGCAACAAGTGGTATACTCAAAGGGTTGTACAACTTGGTCGTTAACCGACCAGAATAAAAAGACAACAAAAAAGATGGAAGTGGACAGAGATTATATTGAAAAGTGTCAAAATTAATCGTCAGTATTGTGAATTCCAACCTATGTAGTATCATTTGAAATTCTTGAGAAAAAATTTATTAGGCAGCATTACTTTTTGACTGACTCGCGTAGAAATGTGAAATCGACTTGAAATATTTTGTTGACAGCACTAATTACTTCGTGTGAACAAAGGGCCTGTTTTGTGTCACAAGAACGATATTTTCTGATGCTGTGCTGGCTGTGGGTGAATAGATCGTTTTATTAGAGGTATTTTATATTGTTGGAACTCATTGGACGATCCAAAATCCTATTACTTAACGGAAACACATGTTTTTTCACACCCGTCAACAAAGGTAAAAGTTTCACTTTGAAGTAATACATAAATTATGACGATATATACGCAAGAATAGAATCAACTCGATTTTATCTGTCCGACAGCTTACCGTTTATAACCACGTTTCTAAAACATCTTAAACTAAGTCATTTAAAAATAAGTAGTACTAGCTATTTAGTTGTCAGATGTGGATGGATTGGGTTGTCATTACTGAGGTGTGCTCGAGAAAATAGCCGTTGTCTGTCCTCCATGATCTGAAAGATAATCTCGGTTGACGGTTAAAGGGTTACAGCGGCGCTGGTTAATAGATTTGTAGTTGTTCCGTTACGTTACTCAACGTCACCCTGGTGCTGACGTGTTGCATGGAGAAACCAGTGTGCTGCACCTGTCAACTGAGAAGAATAACGTATTATGGCTAGACCTGTGTTGGAAGGGAGGGGTTGTAAACGAAGTTGCATGTGGGAACTGGCCGAAAGCCCATTCTCATACTTTCATACAACCGGTTTGATGTGGTTTGCCCTCGGTTGAGGCCCTCATGCAGACATGCCTCCGATTATGTCTGCGGCAGTCTGACTACGACCTGGCCGTCAGCAGAATCCACGCTGCTACAGGTAGGTGTCGAATGGAATGGAGCAGTTGATATTTAAGGATATTTCAAATTTTTAGGGGGCTCTGAGGGTAAATCCGACCGTTTACTGGTAGACCTCAGTACAGCAATAGCTGTAGATTATACTAAACGTTACAGGTCAGGATTCTGAGACACAGACTCTATTGGCAAGGTCGCCTTTCCGCTTCCATTGTGTTTTGTTTTTATTAAATTATTAAGGGTCGTAGTTCGATTTGTAAATTTGATTATATTCTCAAGAATGCTACTTGCGTAAATACAATATGGCATTTTTAACTAATGTCATGGAGGAGGCAACGAAATTTGAACTATCAAATTGTGTATTTGGGTAGCCTTGTAAATGATACAATAAGTAAAATTTTCTGTTACAGGCACAATTCATTTAGTGAGTAGATAATGGGCATTAATTTGTTAATAAACGGAAAAAAGTTTTGAGAGAAGTCATTCCCTTTGTGAAGTAGAGCATCGTGGGAACTGGGGAAGACGCAGGATTTTTGAAGGTACAGATGCTGATTTCAGTTGCGTACATTCATCGGGGAATTTTTAGGACTTATGTATTTATTTATTTTGCGCATTGTTATACTTGATGAAGATAGCACGCGTCAGTCATGCAATGCCACTTCACTTATACAGGGTGGTTATAATTAAACTTTCATTACTTCAAAGGGCCACCATGAAAACGAGTAATCTTAGAACAGTGAGACTTAATGGAAATGTTTGTAAGGACATGAGGAAGAGAAATAGCGAACAAACTATTGAAACAAACATGTTTTAATTTCCACATGAGAGGATAACATTTGTTAATTTGTGTACCATGTCTACGTCCCAGGTTAAAAGCGTCGGTCAATATGACGTCCATCTGCATGCACGACTGCCTGGAACCGCACCAGAGATACAGTTTCACAATTGTTCGCAGCACTTTTTGAACTGTGGACTATGGAATGTTCAACGTTGTGACACAGCTCGTATACTGCTTGTCCGCACATTGCGTCAAGCATTCTCAGTCATGGCAACAGTAACTTCTTCAACAATTTATGGGGCAAATGGCCGTCAGTCTCTCCCAAGGAGCAATTTCCAAACCGCTAATCAGTTCAAACTTCCGAACCATGTTTTTCAACCCTCGTGCGGAAAGTACCTCTCCGCGTCGATACTCACGGAAAGTAGCAGCACTATTGCCGATTTTTTTCCCCCTCGTTGATTGTCGCATGTATAATGCCCACTGATGCTTATGTTCGGACCTACCTACGTCGCACAATGGCAAGTCATGATACGATCACTACTGACAACGCAAACCCTTCAGCGCACAGTATGAAATAGATCGTTCCTATAAAGTTGGGTACCCAAACTGTAAACAGTTGTCCGTCTACACTGGCTCAAGTAGCGAAAATTCAATCATAAGCTGCTTATAGATAGGCAAAATAAGTTCCACGTCGATTTTACGTCCTCTTGATTTAAGCCCGAACAAAAGGTGGTGATATCATCGACGCGCTGTTCTGTAGAATAAAAAGTATGTGAATGTCCACGAGGACTATTATGTAGTGAGTGTTCTTTTTAATGCACACGACTCCTTCTGCTGTCCTGCGCCCCTCTTCGCTCCAGAGTGATCAGTCACTGCTCGCCATCCTGAGACAGCAGTAACATTGTGAGAAATCTCGACTAGGGAGCTGTAAACATCCATGTATTCTATCAAGTGCCATAAGAGTATGAAGATCTGAAATTCGTCTAATTTCATATTTTTAAAGTAAAAAAGCTTTTTAATGTGATACGTTTTTAAAACGCATCAAGAAGTGTAAAATAGTTTCTTCTAACCCCTACAGATTCCTAACCCACTAAAGATAATCCTGAAACTTTGTCCTTGGGAATTTATAATTGCTATAACACAACTTCCGAGATTTAAAACGAAAGACATGAGATGCTTACGATTGATAACTGATGCATGACTAATTCACCAAAGTGCTAACAGTTTTATTGCACTGCAAATGATATGAACTTTTGCGTGATTTATCTCAATGACAGCTACTTCCCACATTCCTTACTATTATCTGTTGCATGCGCCCCACGATTTTAGTTTTAAATTTTATAAGTATTGTCACAGTTGTAAAAAATTCACAAGCACAAAGTTTCAGGACTATGTGTTTGGGGTTAGGAATCTGAAAAGGGCTGGGAGATATTATGTTATATATTTTAATCAGTTTTAAAAACGTGTTACATTAAAAATGCTCTCTATTTTAATAATTATTTTCTGCTTTTTAGTTCTGTGCGAGTGAAATTTTTCAAACCATTTCAGACATTTTGATATTACCGCAGAAACGTGTGGCAATTTTCAGGATTATTTCAATTTCTCTTCACTTGAGTTAGCCAACGTATTGTTTACTGCTACGTATATGGCGGAAAGATCGTGATGGTAAAAATTAGAGGGATTAGAGATTACTCCTGGGCTAACTGGCAATAGTTCTTACCGCGAGTCCGTCAGCACGCAAAGTAATGTTTGCTGCCGAGCGGAAGGCGTAGTGGTAGGTGCCGGCGCCTGTAACTTCAACGCTCTGTAGCGTCGTTGGACGACGTTTTTTTCCTCAAGATACCCTCTACAACACCTCGAAGTTTGTCGCTAGATTTGTGGGAAACATTCAAGATGTACATGTAGATGTACTGTTAGTATTGCCGGATCATCAAGGTTTTGTGTAGCCGATTTCTACATCTACATACATACTCCGCGATCCACCATAGGGTGCGTGGCGGAGGGTACCTCGTACCAAAACAAGCATCTTCTGTTCCTGTTCCACTCCCAAACAGAACGAGGGAAAAATGACTGCCTATATGCCTCTGTACGAGCCCTAATCTCTCTTATCTTTGTGGTCTTTCCGCGAAATGTAAGGTGGCGGCAGTAAAATTGTACCGCAGTCAGCCTCAAATGCTGCTTCTCTAAATTTCCTCAATAGCGATTCACGAAAAGAACGCCTCCTTTCCTCTAGAGACTCTCACCCGAGTTCCTGAAGCATTTCCGTAACACTCGCGTCATGATCAAACCTACCAGTAACAAACCTAGCAGCCCGCCTCTGAATTGCTTCTATGTCCTCCCTCAATCCGACCCGATAGGGATCCCAAACGCTCGAGCCGTACTCAAGAATAGGTCGTATTAGTGTTTTATAAGCGGTCTCCTTTACAGATGAACCACATCTTCCCAAAATTCTACCAATGAACCGAAGACGACTATCCGCCTTCCCCACAACTGCCATTACATGCTTGTCCCACTTCATATCGCTCTGCAATATTACGCCCAAATATTTAATCGACGTGACTGTGTCGAGCGCTACACTACTAATGGAGTATTCAAACATTACGGGATTCTTTTTCCTATTCATCTGCATTAATTTACATTTATCTATATTTAGAGTTGGCAACAGCCCTGCCGCAGTGGATACACCGGTTCCCGTCAGATCACCGAAGTTAAGCGCTGTTGGGTGTGGCCGGCACTTGGATGGGTGACCATCCGGGCCGCCATGCGCTGTCGCCATTTTTCGGGGTGCACTCAGCCTCGTGATGCCAATTGAGGAGCTACTCGACCGAATAGTAGCGGCTCCGGTCAAAGAAAACCATCGTAACGACCGGGAGAGCGGTGTGCTGACCACACGCCCCTACTATCCGCATCCTCAGCTGAGGATGATACGGCGGTCGGATGGTCCCGATGGGCCACTTGTGGCCTGAAGACGGAATGCTATATATAGCGTTCGGTGCTATTCTCTACACCAATCACAAATCCTGTCCAAGACATCTTATATCCTCCTACAGGCACTCAACGACGACACCTTCCCGTACACCACAGCATCATCAGCAAACAGCCGCACATTGCTATCCACCCTATCCAAAAGATCATTTATGTAGATAGAAAACAACAGCGGACCTACCACACTTCCCTGGGGCACTCCAGATGATACCCTCACCTCCGATGAACACTCACCATCGAGGACAACGTACTGGGTTCTATTACTTAAGATGTCTTTGAGCCACTCACATACTTGGGAACCAATCCCATATGCTCGTACCTTAGTTAGGAGTCTGCAGTGGGGCACCGAATCAAACGCTTTCCGGAAGTCAAGGAGTATGGCATCCGTCTGATACCCTTCATCCACGGTTCGCAAGATTTCGTGTGAAAAAGGGCGAGTTGCGTTTCGCACGAGCGATGCTTTCTAAAGCCGTGCTAATTTCAGATACATTTCGTGATTGTTGTTCTCGAATAGTGCGAACGCTCGAATGCATTTAACGAGCAGCCGAAAGTCGTTCAGGAACGAGTTTGTAGCCTTTCGGCACCGCTGGTAGGCAGGTTTCGCAGGGACTGGTGCCCGGTTTTCGCGGCGAGCAGATGGACAAGGTCCCCCTCTGGGCCGTGATTCGTATAAAGGCACAGACGACACTAGACACGCTTGCTACGGAATTAGCCGGGGCGCTCGGTGTGGCTAACTGTTGCTCGGCGCGCTTTATGAACTATAAAAGCGGAACGGAACGAGCGGCGACCGCGCGGGAGGGCGAGCCAAGACAGAGCGACGCGCGAAGCCTAAACTTAGGTCGCACCATTACCGCAGCCGCCCACGGCGCCACGCTCGCCAAGCGCGCGTGACGAATCCCGACTCCCTATTCCACTTCTTTTTGCGGAGGCCGCGTTTTATTTGCTTTCCGCCGCGCGGCCAAAAAGAAGGCGACGCGGCGCCGAGACGCGGCTGTGTGTTTAAAATGTCGCCGCAGCCGCGTAATAATTCACCGCTCTCTCCGGCGGACGCGCCCTGCTCTTTGCTCCGCTGTTTGTTTTTGCTCCACTAAATCTGCGGCGACGCGGGACGTCTGTAGCGCTGAGTGGAGCTGCTCGAGACGACGCGCCGCCTGTCACTGCGGCTGCCCGTCTGAAGTCTTCTCTGGCCTCGCTTGTTTAGCAGCATACGCCACGCGTCCAACTTGAAATGTGGGGCAGACTTTGTACGTGATACAAATGTAATGCGTTGGCGTCTAATGCGGGATTGGCCTGTTACACTAAACAGCCTCATTAATGTGACCACCTGCCAAAGGCCTGATTAACCACCTATTGCTGCGCGGACTGCTGCTGCACGCGCAGGAAAAGTCAGGGAGGTTGTGGAAGGTACCGACAGGGACGTGGAGCCATGCCAACTCCACTGCCGTGGCCAGCTGCTGTATGTTACTCGGTTGAGGATCCGTGGCGCGAACAGCCAGTTCGACGTGGTCCTACAGATCCTCGACTGCGTTTAAATCCGGTCAAACCCAGAATTATTGTGCGGTTCGGCCCCCGGTGGACCCCCCAGAGAACGTCTCACACCAGACGAGTGTAACCCCTATGTTCGCGTGGTAGAGTAATGGTGGTCTACGCGTACTTGTAGGACTTGTTCGCGCAGCAATAGCCGACATAGTGTAGCTGAGGCGGAATACGGGGAACCAGCCCGCATTTGCCGTGGCAGACGGAAAACCGCCTAAAAACCATCCACAGACTGGCCGGTTCACCGGACCTCGACACAAGTCCGCCGGGCGGATTCGTGCTGGGAACCAGGCGCTCTTCCCACCCGGAAAGCCGTGCGTTAGACCGCAAGGCCAACCGGGCAGGCGAGGTCATGTTTAGTTAGTTTCATCTTTGGAAAGAATGCAAACCAAGTTTCAGCCATATTGGTCTATTTCTTTGTGTTTGCATTTGTGAATCAAGGAAGTCGAGTGACTGTCAAAAAATGGACGAAAAAGAATTTCGTGTGGTGATTAAACATTACTTTATGAAAGGCCAAACGCCTCAGGAGACTAAAGAGAAGCTTGATAAACATTACGGTGACTCTGCACCTTTGATTAGGACAGTTCATAAGTGGTTTCAAAATTTTTGAAGTGGCCATATGGGCACAAGTGATGCTGAACGTTCTGGACGCCCTGTGGAGGTTATGACTTCAGAAATCACTGATAAAATCCATGATTTGATGATGGATGACAGAAGAGTTAAGGTGCGTGAGATTGCTAGTCCTGTGGGCATCTCGAATGAAAGGGTACATAATATTTTGCATAAACATTTGGACCTGAGAAAGCTACCCGCAAGATGGGTTCCGCTATTGCTCACGCTTGACCAAAAACGGAATCATGAGAAGTGTTGGCAGGATGGTTTGCAGCTGTTCAGGAAGAATTCGCAGGACTTTGAGCATCGTTTCGTCACTGTGGATGAAACATAGATACATGACTATACTCCTGAGACCAAACAACAAGCTAAACACTGGGTTACCAAGAAGAATCTGCACCAAAAAAGGCGAAGACCATTCCTTCGGCCGGAAAGGTTATGGCGCCGGCCGCGGTGGTCTCGCGGTTCTAGGCGCGCAGTCCGGAACCGTGCGACTGCTACGGTCGCAGGTTCGAATCCTGCCTCGGGCATGGATGTGTGTGATGTCCTTAGGTTAGTTAGGTTTAAGTAGTTCTAAGTTCTAGGGGAATGATGACCACAGCAGTTGAGTCCCATAGTGCTCAGCGCCATTTGAACCATTTTGAATTTGAAAGGTTATGGCGACTGTCTTTTGGGATTCGCAAGGGATAATCCTCATCAACTATCTGGAAAAGGGTAAAACTATTAAAGGCTCATATTTTTCATCGTTATTGGACCGTTTGAAAACCGAGCTGCAAGAAATACGCCGGCGATTGGACCGCAAAAACGTCCTTTTCCATCACGACAATGCACCAGCACACACTTTAGCAGTTGTGATTGCAAAATTAATGGAAATAGGATTCCAACTCGTTTCACATCCCCCCTATTCCCCAGACTTGGCTCCCTCGGACTACTATTTGTTCCCCAATTTGAAGAAATGGCTGGTGGGACAAAGATTTTATTCAAACGAGGAGGTGATTGCAGCAACTAATAGGTATTTTGCAGACTTGGACAATTCCTATTATTCGAAAGGCATCAACAAATTAAAACAACGTTGGACGAAGTTTGTAAGTCTAAAGGGAGGCTATGTCGAAAAACAGAAAAGCTTTACCCCACACACGTAAGTAGTTTTTATTTTTGCATGGACTTCTCAAACGCTCCTCGTATGTGACCTGTTGCATTGTCCTGCTGGTAGAACCCATCGTGCCGAGGAATAGCAAATTGCATGTATGGGTGAACATGGTCCCTAAGGATAAATGCATTCTTGTGTTAATCCATTGTGCCTTCGAGAATGACGATATCGCCCAGGAAATGCCACGAAAACATTCCCCAGACCATAACTCTCCCTCCCCCGGCCAGGATCCTTCTGACGATTGTCATCTGTCCTGTGAAGCATAAATGTGATTCATCTGAAAAGGCTGCCTCTCGCCACACGGTGGACGTCCAGTTGGAGTGCAGTATTGTTGACAAATTCCTGACTCCATCATCGATGAACAAGTCAGCGTGTGTGCATGAACCAGGCGCCTGCTGTGGAGGTCCATATGCAGCAACGTTTGCTGAACGGTCGTTGAGGAGACACTTTTGATAAACCCCTTGGTTCATTTGGACTCAACCCTCCAGTGCTAGTTCTGCCACCTGCCATCCATGCACGTTGTTGTCGAAATAAAGGCGGCGGTCACGTAAACTTGGCTGGACCGTGTAGTTACCATATTGACACATCCATCTACAGGGTGCGTAAAAAAAATGTATACAAACTTTGACGCGTTATAGAAAATTTATTTCCCGTTCTACAATGTTAAATTTCTGGAAATGGAAAGATTAAATTCCAATTGGAAAAATAAATGTACTTTGCAAATGTGATTAATGTTCAGACTGGTGGCCTTCAGCATCAATACATTTCTGAGTACGAGTCACCACTGATTCCCTACATCGTACAAAAGTGTCCAATGAGATCTCTGCGCACACAGCCAGAATCTCATTCCAAGGTGTGTCCAGGTTACGTGGAAGGAGCATATAGAGGGTCTATACAAGGGCGATGTTCTTCAGGACAATATTATGGAAATGGAAGAGGATGTACATGAAGGTGAAATGGGAGATATGATACTGCGTGAAGAGTTTGACAGAGCACTGAAAGACCTAAGTCGAAACAAGGCCCCGGGAGTAGACAACATTCCATTAGAACTACTGATAGCCTTGGGAGAGCCAGCCCTGACAAAACTCTACCATCTGGCGAGAAAGATGTACGAGACACGCGAAATTCCCTCAGACTTCAAGAAGAATATAATAATTCCAATCCCAAAGAAAGCGGGGGTTGACAGATGTGAAAATTATCGAACTAACAGTTTAATAAGCCACGGCTGCAAAATACTAACGCGAATTCTTTACAGACGAATGGAAAAACTGGTAGAAGCCGACCTCGGGGAAGATCAGTTTGGATTCCGTAGAAATGTTGGAACACGCGAGGCGATACTGACCCTACGACTTGTCTTAGAAGCTACGTTTCTAGCATTTATAGACAGAGAAAGCTTTTGACAATGTTGATTGGAATACTGTCTTTCAAATTCTGAAGGTGGCAGGGGTAAAATACAGGGAGCGAAAGGCCATTTACAATTTATACAGAAACCAGATGGCAGTTATAAGAATCGAGGGGCATGAAAGGGAAGCAGTGGTTGGGAAGGGAGTGAGACAGGGTCGTTGCCTATCCCCGATGTTATTCAATCTGTATATTGAGCAAGCAGTAAAGGAAGCAAAAGAAAAGTTCGGAGTAAGAATTAAAATCCATGGAGAAGAAATAAAAACTTTGAGGTTCGCCGATGCCATTGTAATTCTGTCAGAGACAGCAATGGACCTGGAAGAGTAGGTGAACGGAATGGACAGTGTCTTGAAAGGAGGATATAACATGAACATCAACCAAAGCAAAACGAGGATAATGGAATGTAGTCGAATTAAATCGGGTGATGCTGAAGGTATTAGTTTAGGAAATGAGACGCTTAAAGTAGTAAATGAGTTTTGGTATTTGGGGAGCAAAATAACTAATGATGGTCGAAGTAGAGAGTATATAAAATGTAGACTGGCAATGGCAAGGAAGGTGGTTCTGAAGAAGAGAAATTTGTTAACATCGGGTATAGATTTAAGTGTCAGGAAGTCTTTTCTGAAAGTATTTGTATGGAGCGTAGCCATGTACGGAAGTGAAACGTCGACGATAAATAGTTTGGACAAAAAGAGAATAGAAGCTTTCGAAATGTAGTGCTACAGAAGGATGCTGAAGATTAGATGGGTAGATCACATAACTAATGAGGAGGCATTGAATAGAATTGGGGAGAAGAGAAATTTGTGGATGAACTTGACTAGTAGATGGTTGGTAGGACATGTTCTGAGGCATCAAGGGATCACCAATGTAGTATTGGAGGGCAGCGTGGATGGTAAAAACCGTAGAGGGAGACCAAGAGATGAATACACTAAACAGATTCAGAAGGATGTAGGTTGCAGTAGGTACTGGCAGATGAAGAAGCTTGCACAGGATAGAGTAGCATGGAGAGCTGCATCAAACCAGTCACTGGACTGAAGACCACAACAACAACATGTAAAGGGGCGATCAAAAAGTTTTTCGTTTGACATAGGCTTAGTTTCGCATAAGGTGGCAAAGTTTTGTAACAGTATTTAAAAATTAATTTAACATGCGAATATTGTGCAGTCTTTTTTTTTTCTTCGCATAGTTAATGGGATTCGTTAGGTGCTTCCGGCGTGGCCCCGGCCGAGCGACTGAGAAATATCAATAACTCCCTCGTCACTTGACATATCGATTTGGGCTTGCTTCCTCGAAGTGTGTCTTGTTTGTAAGCAAACTTTTTCTATTCGCTCGGTACCTGCTGTTTACAACAGTAATGCCCACTTCACTCGTCAGCCTCTTTTTGCATTCAGAACTGCTGCGTTCCGTCACAGCTTTGTTTCTTGTACTAGTGTCAGTAGAATGGTAACTGTAATACAGAGCAGTATTAATAGGATTAAGAAGAATTGGTCGATATTCGCCACTTGTATGGTTTCAGTGAATGCAATGGAAGCGCGGCATAGCATCGCTATGCTGAGCTGTTCCCATTGGCTACGTCAGCCACATCACTGTACTTTCGCATTACTCTGTCATTCGTGTTGTACATTTTGGTCATTGAATACTACAGTCTTTTTCACTTCGAACCGAATAATCATAATTACATTATTATTCTGTAACGAGGCACCCGTGACCATGGTTCCCTTACATCAAAATATTCAGAAAATATTCTTGGACACCCTCCGAAATTTTATCGACTTAGTTGTGCTTCACCTTGTATATCTAAGACAACGGACAAAAACAACTCACGGATGCTGATGACGCCGCCATTTAGCGCCCATAACCACTAATAATAATAATAATAATAATCATTATAAATCCGTTCCGTGATCCGCGGCATGTTCCCTTTTTAAAAGCAGTTGATTTATCCACTACTGGCTTGCTAGGCCTATCGCAGCTTCACCAGAGCCCCGTTAGCCGTCACGTTTCAGGGTTCCCATAGGGCCTTCCCAGCTACCGTAGCGGTCCTGGGGCACACGAAGTCCCCGCTGTACATCGCCCCTATAGGCAGTCCCCTACTTTGTGCCGTTGCCCATCTCCCACGACTTGGACGAGGGGTTGGACTTACGGGAGACAGACCCAGCCAGTGGCTGGAAACTGTCCAAGATGATGATGATCATCATCATTATAAAAGAATTCACTTGATACGTTGAAAATAATTGTAAATTCAAGCATCTGCACGTTGCGAGGATGGTGCAGAACGGCAGAAAATGCTTAAGGAGAGTAGGATATTGTTCAGTGTACATAAAGTGCAGTTCCACTCTCCTTGGCTTCGTGTAAGAAGGTACAGAGCAGCGATATTACTTGGTGTCGCATCATACTGTGACTTAACAAGTGGATCGCTCCATATTGTCTTAAGTATTTGCCTACCACGGCAGACATTCCAGTTAAGAAATTCACGTCAGAATTGCTGCCACAATATCATCTTGCGGACTGTTGACAAGTATTTTCACTTTTAGCTAATAATCGTTTCGCGTCTAGCCGATAAGTTATAGTGGATGATGATACTGGTCTTTCTCAGCCACTCTTCAGAGGATCAAATGGCTCTGAGCACTATGCGACTTAACTTCTGAGGTCATCAGTCGCCTAGAACTTAGAACTAATTAAACCTAAGTAACCTAAGGACATCACACACATCCACGCCCGAGGCAGGATTAGAACCTGCGACCGTAGCGGTCGCTCGGCTCCAGACTGTAGCGCCTAGAACTGCACGGCCACTCCGGCCGGCTCTTCAGAGGAACACATCGAAGGATAGACGGGTTGGTCAGAAACAGTGTGAAAAGCTTGTAAGGGTGTTGCAGGGTAGGTTGTGCTAAGAAATAATTGTTAAGAAAAAAAATTGATACGTTGCGCCCTTTCCGAGTTAATTAGCATTGAGGTTAGCCAGTCAGGCGGTTGCACGCGTGAACGCAAATGTCCCACCAGATACAATGAGCGTCGGTTGTTCTCATAGCGTAGATGACAGCGCACGGACTGCTCAGCCTTTCGCTCGGGTTCAATTCTTTCTACCGTCCCATGTCCAATTTTTGTATCGCTCTCTTGTTCAGTTTTAGGAAACTAAACAAAGAACATGTTTGGCGATATTGCCTCTGGGGGGCCGATTGAATTTGCACTCACAACGGCATGGCTGGAAAAATTCAATGTTAACTAATTCGGAATCGGCGCAAGTATTGAACTGTTTCCTTAATAATTATTTCTCAGCACAACTTACCATCCACACCTCTGACAAGGTTTTCAGGCTATTTCTCACCACTCTGTACAGGTAAAGCCGAATGGTAGCATTGGCTGAAGACTTAGTGTGGTTCAGCCGCATAATTAGAAAGTTCTTCACATACAGTTGCAACTTTATTTCGCGGAGAACGTTGTATCTAAAGCGCGTATGTTGGGTGCAAGTGACTATGATGAGGCAATGTAGAATTTTCGGTAATGTTTGTATTGTTCTTCAGAAAGATTGAGCAGATGATGAATCCTGGTGCTGGCATATACCCAGTTCTTCTCGAATAGCACCGAAGGACCTCCGAGCTTAATGATAGGCTGATCACCGTCAACAGAACTGTATGCCTACAGACTTCAGAGGAAGCTGAATCGCATTCAAGATTGGAAAGCAATTGCACACTAGAGAGTCTAGCACACTTCTGCCTTCGATTTTGAACGGCGGACAAGGCACCAACATTGGTCAATGTAGAGGTGCAAGCGTGTTACCTGGTCAGACGAATTGCATTCCTACATGTGAGTGTTGCGCGGTGTCGTGTTAATCGAAGGCCTTAGACAGTCTTTCGTGGAATCTGCGTCCAGCAAGTGATCGAATATGGGGGGAAGCATCACAATGCTCTACAAATGTTTCAACTGGACAGATAAGAATCTTTTTGTTGATATGACTTGTTCCTTAGATCATAGAGCTGTGTGAGAAGGATTTTCGCTTGGTCGTTCGTCTTAATGATAACAGTAATGTTGTCTGCCCTGTCCGTCACAATACCTGGTCTAAAAATGTGGGTGGATGACACGAGGAACAGACATTAGACGCACACGTGTGGATAGTCCGCAGAGTCCCTGATTTTGTGGGCAACGTTGAAATACGCTCGGTCTGAAACAAAGCACCAAACGTCAATGAAAGTATCTCCGCTGTTCGCTCGAATTGTTTTGGTAGTACTGTGTGTGCATTGATGTCTATAAAATCACGGTCTCCTGCAAACTATATCACATCATACAGCTGTTGTTATGTAGGGCCATTGATGTGTTAGGCGTTGCATGTAGGAGACTCCTCATTCCCCTTCTCTCTCTCTCTCTCTCTCTCTCTCTCTCTCTCTCTCTCTGTTCCTCAAGAGTTACAGAATATAGGTAATAATGCTTGGTCTTTGAGGCTGGCACCGTGTTAAGAGTATCCAAACACTTTTGTATAAAATATTGTGGATAGCTTAACGGGTTTTGATTTGTTATGACATGTTTTGGGGTCCTGCTTCGGCATAGATTTTACTGCCACTGTGTGTCTCAAATGGCATTTTTCGGTCATTCATAAGAAAGGCGTGTGATTCAAAGCTGTGACTCGCGGTTCAAATGGCTCTGAGCACTATGGGACTTAACATCTGGGGTCATCAGTCCCCTAGAACTTAGAATTACTTAAACCCAACTAACCTAAGGACATCACACACATCCATGCCGGAGGCAGGATTCGAACCTGCGACCGTAGCGGTCGCGCGTTCCAGACTGAAGCATCTAGAACCGTTCGGCCACAAAGGCCAGCTGTAACTCGCGGTTCTGACCGTCATCGCAAAGGCGGGGTGGAATGTGGAGGGGCTGTGATGATCTTCCCATCATGGGACGCTTAACACTGATGTTGGACAGAATTGTGGTGAAATTGGGTGCCAGTGTGACCACATTAGCCGGCCGAAGTGGCCGAGCGGTTCTAGGCGCTTCAGTCTGGAACCGCGCGACCGCTACGGTCGCAGGTTCGAATCCTGCCTCGTGCATGGATGTGTGTGATGTCCTTAGGTTAGTTGGATGTAAGTAGTAGTTCTAAGTTCTAGGGGACTGATGACCTCAGATTTTAAGTCCCATAGTGCTCAGAGCCATTTGAACCATTTTTTTGACAACATTAATCCACTTACCTCGTCACATGAACTTCTGAGCTTTGGCCTTTTTTCGGCATGTGTCGACGCCTTGCTGTCTGAAGCGTCGTCGAGCCCTGAAGTGACGTCACAGGGCGCCACGCTTTTGCACCATTACAGAAGATGATTGTAGTCCTCTTCGAGCTATTTGTCACTCTTATGAGTTGCAATGGGAGACAGTTGCGGGGCTTCGAAAAAGTGCGCAGTGTATTTAGCTCTCAGACCTATTTGCTCACTAAAGTTTACTAACTATTGATTTTGGATGCTAAGCATTTATTTTCATGTTTCAATCAGCCTTGAAGTGGTGGCTTCATCACTGTTTGTAAATTGATAAGGTTGTTTTTTATCAGAAATCGGTCGTTAGTAAATTGTAATGTAAAAGTGAAACTCATAACTGCATATTATACAGAGTCTATCAAATAGAATCATCCGATTTGGCACGTCTATATTTATGAAACTAATAAACATATACGATTAATTTTGTTTTTGATGAACGGGAAACTCAAAAAGTTTGTTTTTTTTCATAGGTGTTCAATACTGCCCCCCATGAGATGCACGGCGCATGACAATGCGGTATTCAAATTGTTACCACACCAGACCACAGCAAGCATGTTTTGGTTTGAGCTTCCACAGCTGCTGTTACGCGATGTCTCGATTCATTCATTGTTGTTCGTAACGGAGACATAAAACGGAGGCATATAAACTCCCACAAGAAATAATCACATACAGTCAGGTCCGGTGACCTTGGGGGCCAGTAATGTAAGGCTGAATGATTTGGTCCAGTGTGACCGATCCACCGTTCAGTAATTCTTTGATTTAAAAATTCCCGCACTTCCAGATGCCAGTGTGGCTGTGCCCCATCCTGTTGGTAAATGAAGTCGTTCGAATCAGTCTCCAACTGTGGGAAAAGAAAGTTTCATGCATATCGAGACATGCGCTTCCTGTAACAGGCAAAGAAAAGTGGACCACATTCATGTTCTGGTGAAACTGCACAAAACACATTAAATTTTGGAGAGTCCCTCTCTCATGTTGTACAACGTCATGTGGTTGTTCCGTACCCCATAATCTCACATTATATAACAGTTCACCTTTCGATTTAAATGGAATGTTGCCTCGTCACTAAACACTAAGCGTGGCAGAGAACTGTCATTCTCCATCTTGCCAAGAACGAAATTACAGAACTCCACACATTATTTTTTGTCACCTTCACGAAGAGTTTGCAGTAGCTGAAATTTGTATGGTTTTCATGTGTAAACGTTGACGCAACTCACGACAGACGGACATTGGGCGCATGTTGAGCTGTCGAGCTTCACGTCGAGCGGATTTCTGAGGACTCGTGAAACTAAGGCGAATGAGTTCGACGTCAGTATCTGACACTCAGGGATGGTTCGGCGATTTGCCTTTACACAAACAAGTTTCTCGGAATTGTTCATGCCATCGCCTAGTTCTCTGTGCTGTAGCAGGATCCACACAATACCTAGTACGAAAGTCACGTTGAACAGTTATTACTGACCCGCACTGCGCAATACGTACAACACGAAACGCTCTCTGTTGTCCCGACACCATTTTTACTAGATTGCAACTGGGCGCACACTGCTGTTACCTAGCGGGAACCATGTAAAATTCGAAAACAGTACTTTGTTCACGCACATATCTCTAATGACATAATAGTTATGGTTCTTTTTTTAAATCGGATGATTCTTTTTGATACACCCTGTATTATGATTACTTGCTTTTGCTCCGCACCACCACGGCAAATGTAACCAATATTCAGTATGTCTTGTTCTCTGGAAACGAATCACTGAGTCAGCCACAATTCCGATTGGTAAACGGGATGTGCTTACACTGAGTATCGATCAGGACGTGCGTGCCGCACCCAGCCCCCAGGCAGGACTTTGAACCTGCGACTGCATATCGCTGGCGCCTCGGCTAGTCCCGTGTAGTCGGACGTGATCATCAGGACTGACTAATAAATGAAGCTAAATTGTGCCGGGGGACTCTTTAATTGCACCGCCGACCAGCAAGCCACTTAGTTTAGATTTGCAGACGAGCGCAAGTAGTTTATGCTATGTTGATGAATAGAGGCGGCGGAGCTTTGATACTGGAAGATGGAGCCGACGGATTAATAACTGCAAAATACGAACCCGGGGAACGTGATAGAGGTTAATGCTTGACTCTTAACTCTTGTTCAAATGCACTTGGTCTCTCTGTTTGTGTGTACAGTAATCCTCTGGCAGCAATTTCAATTTCAAGCCATATCGCCTTTAAATTTTTAAAATATTTTACTTAAACTGATTTAAAATATTTTAATAGCGGCATCGTTGTTGACGATGGCTGTCAGAGGCATGCAGCCGCAGTGTAAGACCACAGACTTTCTCGGGCTGCACTTGATGATGCTCATTATTGATAGAACGTACATGATCGATTTGAAACTCACGTTCCCTCTTCAGATGTATATGGAAAACCAATCGCATCAATATCGATTCAGTGAAATATTTACGTGCATGGATAGCCTATAACGAAACCCATCCTAACATGCCACTTAACCATGCGCGTCAAATCGATGTTTATTTTGTTTTACAATGCATACGAAAAGCAAACTGACCATAAAGCGTGCCATCTTATTTAGACTTTTCATCCTCCAAACTGTCCAGGCGAAACCACAGATTATTATTATTATTATTACTATAGTAAAGTCACGCTCACTTATGCTCTGAAAGTTAATGAGTCGAAATAAGAGTGTTGTACATATAAAATCCTTGATCTTTTTGAACCTAATATTTCATAAATAAGTAAGAAAAGGTCATGTGTAAAATAAGAAGCTACGTAAAGAACCAGCGGTTTGAGCACAGTAGGTTATCTTATGCTTCCTCCAACCCAAGTAGTGTATCACAGATGTGAACACACATTGTGTGTTCCTACCGACTGTAACTATAAATTAAACTGACAAAAATGACAGCATTACCGCCACGACGAAAAGGCGTAGCTTGCTTGGTTCTGATTTGGTGTTCTTAACAGTTGGTGCCCTCATAACGACTCCAAATAAGCGGGAAATGTCGCAGTTTACGATTATTATCTTACGGGCGCAATTATGAAATGAACTGATTCACTGATCTGACGTAATGGTTTAGGCGCTAGTCTCGCCTTTGGTAGGAATCGCATTCAAATACATGTGTTGCTATTTACATTTAAGTTGTTTCCTTATAGGGACTGTGCTCAGTCTGTAGCGCCATCGGCGTCGACGGTGCGTTTAAACTTTCCAGTTCATGTCCGTAGCCTCAGATTACAAGTTAAAGGAAAACGGAAACAAGAGTAAAACCTAGCTCCACGTTGCACTGAGTGATATTGCATTACTGTATCCGAGAGAGAAGGTATACTATACCAATGGTATTCCTAGATAAATGTTTCTCTCTTTCCTTGGGGCGTCAGATTTCTTCGTGAACTCAAGCTTTCAATGACTGCCTTTACAGTCATCATGAAGATTTAGATGCGCCAGTATTGGAGTCTGTGATACTTCTGAATGGGTTTGGCCGAATTATGTCGGTGTCGACTTGAAGTTCATTGATTTTCAATAATTCGCTTGATTATTGAGTGACGTTAAAAATAAAATTCTGTCATAATCTAGTCATTGGGAGGTGCAATCTTACGTTAAAAGTTTAATACACAAGCCAAGTACTACAGTTAGAACTGTGTGCTTTCTGTCTACATATTGTAATTGACGCCGCACAGACACCCGGACTTCATTCACCCAGTATTTGAAAATGAGCATACTTTGCGACTTCCAGAATTGCAGGTAATTTCAAACCTCCATCAATGTTTGTCGGCAGCATCAGGGGTGACGTGTTAATTTATTACTTCTTTACTATTAGCTGTGTACGCAACACAGTTTGCAGACAGCATCTGCATATGTCACTAAATGTACCTGCGAAATTTCATCATTGTACGACAACCTGAAATCGTAAACATATAGATGCGTCAGAACTTAGTTTACTTAAAATGGAGCGCAAATTACACGGTCGATATTCATCCAGGTGTTCATCATGAGAGCACTTACTGACTTCCAACGAACACGAAGCATAATTTCAAACCATGTCTAAGTTTTTTCTCGCTTACATACTCAAAGGCAAATATTTAACACATTAACTGATTCATCTACATCTACATGGTTACTCTGTAATCCACACTTAAGTGCCTGGTAGAAGGTTCATGGAACCATTTTCATACTACTACCCTCCCATTCCACTCTCGAATGGCACGTGGGAAAAAGGAACATCTAAATCTGATTTCTCTAATTTTATTATTATGATCATTTCTCCCTGCGTAGGTGGGTGTCAACAAAATATTTTCGCATTCGGAAGAGAAAGTTGGTGATTGAAATTTCGTAAATGGATCTCGCCGCAAAGAAAACCGCCAATCTTTCAGTGACCGCCACCCCAACTCGCGTATCATATCAGTGGCACTCTCACCCCTATTGCGCGATTAACACGAAACGAGCTGCCCTTCTTTGCACTTTTTCGATGTCCACCGTCAACCCTACCTGGTAAGAACCCCACACCGCGCAGCAATATTCCAGCAGAGGACGAACAAGTGTAATGTAGGCTGTCTCTTCAGTGGATTTGTCGCATCATGTATGAAGTAATCAGACGTTTAAAACTGTTTTTACATGGGTGTTCGATGCTTTAAAGGATGAAGGGTTTACTGGTAACACACGGAAGTAGTATACGGCCTGTTATCATGACTGTTAACTCCTGGAGATATTGACAGAGGACTTCGTTGAAAGATGGAGTTAACAAACAAATCTACCACGCCAATAAAACCGTGGAACTTTTATCCAAGACAGTCTCACGTTCCCGCCCGGATATTCTAGTCAGGGTAGTTCTTTATGCCTTCAGGTGCGAAAACTTGCGTCATAACGTGGATGTTGGCAGTGCGTGGAAGTTTGGCTGGAGTTGCTGTTGTGTGCGACTGCCGTCAGCACGTTTTCGGCGGCCGAGGATAGCTCCGCAGCCGCGGCAGCATCTCCCCCCACCACCACCACCACATCCCCTTCCCCCCCCTCCAGAGACAAGGAGCCCCGCTAAGCTGTCTCCGGGCGACGCTTTAGCGGTGTCGGCGGCGGCGCTCTGCAGCGCAGCGTGGGGAAGGCTCAGCATTCTGACGCGCGCCTTCTTCTGTTCCTCACGCCGCTTGCTTCCGGGAAGGCAGGCGTGCGTGGGCCTGCGCAGCGCAGATGACGCCGCGGCCGCCTTTTTGTCGGCGAATGGCGCCGACTGCTGCGTGCGCTTGTTCGTGTTTTTCCCGGCCGACGCTGGGCGGTTACGGCGTTGCGATGCGCGTTTGCGTCTCCCTTGCCCGAGCAAAGCCGCCCTTGGAAGAGACAGAACTCTGGCTGTCAAAGTTGCGTCACTAGCTCTGCTGTCTCTGCTGCTACATAACTGCTTCTAGGACTGTCTTTGAACACAACTCGAGCCGTTCGTTCAGCTTACGTCACAATTCGGCTAATCTCAGGTCCTGTTCGAAGTTTTGATCGGCCTGCGATCTGGTGACTTCTGTTGGTACTATTACAACGAACAATCTTTGCGTTTTTAATGCTCTATGATATTTAACAATAGAAATAACTGTGAAATACGGACTGAAATATCTTCTAGGGAGCAGGTCATGTGTAACAGCGGCAACTAATAAATAAATAAATAAAGGATTGTAATCATGATTGCATCTAGTACTCGAGCTTTCGCTCGTCCCGCAATCTACTGACGTCTGACGGTACTATTTACAAGACGAGGTATTTCATTTTTTGACTTCAATATTTGATGAACTGCCTTGATTGTTTCTTCTGAATGTTGCTGTCTTATATACAAACTGATTAAAATCTTCGTACATCCATATTGAATTTGGTTGATGGTGGGACATCAGCTGGTATAATTTTTATTAAAACTGAAACTCCTCCAGCTGTACTTAAGATCTCATATTTATTTGGCTACTAGTGTCGACGTTGCGTCAACGCTATCTTCAGGCCCGTACACTTTGATGATATCAGTTGTGTGTGGCTGAGTACTAGAAGTCCGTGGTGAGACGAACACGTGCTCAACATGAATCACGTGGAGCATGTGTTTTTCTTACCGCGGACTTCTAGTAATCAGCCACACGCGGTTGATATCATCAAAAGGTACGGGCCTGAAGATGGCGTTGACGCACCGTCGAAACTAGTAACCAAATAAACATGAAATCTCAAGTACAGCTGTAGGAGTTTCATTTTTAATAAAAATGATTAAAATCTGGTAACGTTTTTATCTGGTAATCTAGTGTGTGAAAGAGACTGAATTGTTCAGTTCCAACCTACTTTATGACCGTCTCTCATAAACAAATAAAATATTATTCTGGGTTCACTCAAGTGTACTTTCATTTAAAAATCA
This sequence comes from Schistocerca piceifrons, assembly GCF_021461385.2. Lineage (NCBI taxonomy): Eukaryota > Metazoa > Arthropoda > Insecta > Orthoptera > Acrididae > Schistocerca > Schistocerca piceifrons. The sequence goes on from NC_060145.1 coordinate 380,293,332, forward strand.
GCATAACTCTTATTGTAAAAACACGATAGGAGTTCGTGTAGTTGTAGGATGTAATGCTGTTTAAAAGAAGGTGACATTTTCCACTTTTGCTGCATTAATTTTATTTGTTCTCAACTAATTTCAGCGTTGTGGGCCATTCTAAAATGATTTTTTGGTTCTACTTATAGAAGACATATTGAAATTGCGGGGGCCGCGCGGAGTGGCCGCGCGGTTTGAGGCGCCATGTCACGGACTGCTCGGCCCCTCCCACCGGAGGTTCGAGTCCTCCCTCCGGCTTGGGTGTATGTGGTGTTCCTAGCATGGGTTAGTTTAAGTAGTGTGAAGTCTAGGGACCCGTGATCTCAGCAGTTTCGTCCCTTCGGAATTCACACACATTAGAACATTTGAAATTACGACGTCTTTCTGTGTTTCCTTTTCGTTTTGGTTCACAAATCCTGTCTTGTTTGTTGACAAGCTGTTAGTGGTGATTTGGCCTCTAAAAAGTGTGTGCCAAGTGGATCACTCAACTTTTGACGCATGAACACAAAAAAACAACAAATGGGGCTCTGAGCACTATGGGACGTAACTTCTGAGGTCATCAGTCCCCTAGAACTTAGAACTACTTAAACCAAACTAAACTAAGGACATCACACACATCCATGCCCGAGACAGCATTTGAACCTGCGACCGTAGCGGTCGCGCGGTTTCAGACTATAGCGTCTAGAACCGATCGGCCACCTCGGCCGGCAACTGTGCATGCAATTGACGTAGAAAAACTTGTTGTGTGCTACGGCAGTGTTTAAATTTGACAAGCAGATAAATGGCCAATATATCCAAATACTTTGTAATATAAGTTTTCTTTCATTTACTTGAATAAAAATTCTAAAGAAACAATCGTTCATTACGTTTAGAAAGAGTCTCGTATAAGCCGAGGAGATGATACATTTGTGTCCAGCAAATGAGGCAGAACCGTGGAAATTTAGAGCATGACACGCCGAACTCGACGAGAACCGCATCATGGCTTAGACCCGTTTGTTGCATTCATCCGTAACGGATGTTGAGCCACACATTTCTTTGCTAGTGTTAATTGATGCTACCAGCTCCTTGGTCATCGTCCGAAACTGAGCAGCAGTCTCATCTGCTTTTGTGATTGCTCCTCCCGTCCAGAACAGACGGGGCTGTTTTATTTCGTTCCGTTGGCAGCTTTGGAAACTTGACGCGGCCCTTTTCTTTGGTTTTCCTGGAATTTGCGAATGACGTGCATTTTCCAGCGCTGCATGAGAGCGTGACGTGCTCTACTTGCTGCGGACCGTCTTTCTACGAAGGCAGAAACCGGTGTACCTTTATGGCGCTGCCCTTCTTTTGTCAGACTTGAAGTGAATTTTCTTGTCGCTGTATGGACAGGACACAATATAGGCGGTGACAAGCAGTTCGCTCCGCGTAATCTGCTGGTCGCGAACACTGCGAAGTTTCTTGCGCAGATCTACTCTATTTCCGGGAACTCTCGCTTTGTTTTGTCTTCCGAAAAGCACGTACGCTTCCAACTAATATTTTACGACGACCCCACAATAACGGACAGCGACTGCCATCGTGTCTCTCACGATTTTGAGCCTTTGTCCAGTTAATGGCCAGAAGGATCTCGGGACCAACGTGGTCTGCCATACGCTTCAAACTGAACAGCCTCGGAATTAGATCCTCAGCGACAGCAGCTGTGGAGGACGGACGGACTGTTGCATTGGTTGGCCTGTGACGTATCGTTGAGCAGGTCACATGATTGCTTCAAGGTGCGTTGGAACTGATCTGGGTAAGTGACTGGAATTTCTTCATAATTCTGGCTGCTGTATTTTCGAGGTATTGGTAGTTGGTTGATATGCGGGAAAGGAACCAAACAGCGAGGTCATCAGTCACCGAGATATTGTCTGAAGTTTGTAGCGGAGGACAATGCGAAGTGAGAGTCTAGTACGTTGCGTGCAGGTTGCGTTCATGTTGTAATGTGTGACCCATCTAACTAAAATTTAACACGTTCGGGACTAAAGAGTGAGAAGTTATGAAGCTCAGGCAGAATTATTTCGTTATAAGATGTGTGAAGAGCATACCAAGCTGATAGTCCGTAGTCCAAACGAGCGAACAACCACCGCTCGGCAAGCAAGAAAACATCGTAGTGAGGGTGCCCACAAATACAACAGGGTACCTGCTTGTTGACATGCGCCATACTGTATTCGGCCAAACATATGCAGCACGAGCTGTGTGTTGTGTGTTCACTGGTGATATACCAACTGACGACAACCAGAAACGTATAAGTAATCGGTTGTTGTTTGTTTGGGAACCGTCCTGCCACAAGGTGGAATTACAGGACACACGTCACAAGGCCGCGCGCGTTGTAAGACATTTATCTGGAAAACTGTTCTTCCCCTCATAAATGAGTTTCATACGGAACACACACTAGCGCTGTTTCCTGTGTAAAAGAAAAATAAAGAAGACGTGTCGTACCCGACCTCGCCTTGTTGTAGGAAGATTAACAATACATTTCAGGGAGAATTAAAGCGATTCAATAAAATTTCATGTGAGTGAAAGATTTGGAGAAACCTCACGGACGGCTCAAGAATACCCGATGGACCAACAAGAGAAACAGAGGCCATATTCCGCTTTAATTCCGGTCATGACTGCCTGCCCAGCTGTATAAGGTCTCCATATTGTCGTGTCCAGAATGTGTTCTATGTCTCAAGATTGGTTCGATCATGAACAAAGAACATTTAAAAGAGTGTAAAAATTAAGTGATTATAATTAACACTTAGCAACATTATACTGGGAAGCAAGTATGCGAAAGAGATAACTGAAGTACCAGAACATTAAAATGATAATAACGGACACCTTTAGATAGAGAAGGTCAAATTCTGTGGACATATCAGCAGGATGAATAATAACAGGCTCCTAAGGCAAATCTTCGACATATCAAAACAGAAGAACGTATACATAAGCTAAAACACACAGAGAAAAGACTCCCCCCTCCCCAGGGGGCTCAGCACTCTCTGGTGAGTTCGTGCTTGGCTATCATGGGCCCCAGCCTTTGCAGCGCCTTTTCCGTTCCGTGCTGCGTGTCTATCCTCCTGCTGTTCTTTCTCCTGTTCCTTGGGGAATATGTCTGGGATATTTCTAGGAATGTGTTCTTATTTTCAGTAGCCGACGTCAGAACAGTCCATCCACTGTCTTTTCTTTCCTTTTTCCTCCGTTCTCTATTTGCTATCCTTCATCTGCTACGGCTTTGAGGTTCCTCTTCATTTCCTCTTCTTCCCTGGGAGCTCCTGAAGACCGGCACACGGGTCTGAATCGTAACATGTGACTGGGTAACGCGTAATTCCCAGCCCCGGGTCGACAGACAGGGTTTGCACGTACCCCTTGGCACAGGCCAGCTGTTACCTTCCCAAATTGCCATTGCATGGTCGCCATAGAAATTGATACAACGGGGAGAAGGAAGTGAGCCCTGATCACGGAAATAACTTTGAATTTCTCCCTTAGTCATGTCATTGAGTACCACCTCCTGAAGAACTCAGCGTTCGATTGGCCTTGACACGAACAGGACAGCTGTCTGTAATGGTTCAACATCACATTCTCATGTTTTGTTAGAGATTGATCTCTACTGCTAAATTTGACATTCTACATCTACATCCATACTCCGCAAGCCACCTGACGGTGTGTGGCGGAGCAACTGTGTACACTGACGGAAGGGAAATGGAAACACGAAAAAATAATTAATGTAGAGTAATGAAATTTCGGGAATACGTTTGTCTAGGTAACATATATAGGTAATTAACATTGCAAGATCACAGGTTAATGAAAGCGCGAGATAAGCTATTGCACATGTGAAATGCTGGTATATTATTAACATTGTAACCTCCAAAACGTTGAATGCAAACTGAGATGCATGTGTTGTACAGGTCCCGGATAGTAGTTGGTGGAATGGAGTTCCATGCCTGTTCCACTTGGTGACTGAATACAGGGACGGTTAATACTGTTTGTGGGTGTCGCTGGCGTTGCCTTCCTATGTTCCATTTGTGCTCGATTCAAGACAGATCTGGTGGTCTGGTGATAGAGCAGGCCAAGGCAACACGTCGATATTCTGTGGGTTACACCAGCGGTATGTGGGCGAGCGTTATACTGTTGGAAAACACCCCCTGGAATACCGTTCCTGAATGGCAGCACAACACGTCGAATCACCAGATTGACGTACAAAGTTGCGGTCAGGCCGGGGTAACCACGAGAGTGCTCCACCTGTCATGCGAAATGGTACCCCAGACCATAACTTCAGGAGTAGGTACTCAACTGGCCTCCTCCTAACAGCACACCACCATCATTGGCACCAAACAGAACCAGCTTTCATCAAAAAACACGTCTCCACCTCCCATCCAATGAGATCTCGATTGGCACAACTGGAGTCTGTGGTTTGGGGCACTGGAACGCACGCTACAGGGCATCTGACTCGCAGCTGTCCTTGAAGTAACTGATTCGTAAGTTTTTTGTGCCAATGTGGTGACAAGTGCTGCTCAAATTGCTCCTGCAGATGTAGTACGATGCGGCAGAGCCATACGCCGAACACTATGGTCTTCCCTCTCTGAATTGCCATTTGACTGTCCGGAGGTCTGTCTTCTTGCGACCGTACATTTCCGTGCCATTGCTGCCAGCAATCATGTACAGTGGTTACATTCCTGCCAAGCCGTTCTGCGATATCGCAAAAGAAACATGCGGCTTCTCGTAGCTCTATTACACGAACTCGTTCAAACTCAGTGAGGTGTTGATAACGGCGTCTTTGTCGCCTTAAAGGAATTCTTGACTGCTATCTATTCACCGTGTCCAATCTCAAAGGTAACTACCGCTCACGATCATTACAGAGGTATTTAAAGCACACATGATTACTGTCCTCACGGTGACGCCAATAGCGCCACTCTTACGCGGCCGGCGCTAAGACACCATGTTTCAGATGTAGAAACACGCCTGCCAAGTTTCGTTTATGTCGCTCAACTCCTTAATGCTACGATTCTTTTTCCGTCGGTGTATATTCACTCCATAACGATAACAAAGATACAGCAGTTCAACTGCAACTATGATTACTAGTCTCAATGCGGGGTCAACTGCTTTGTAAATGAGCGCTTTAGATGGGCAATAAGCTTGTTGTTGTTTTTCTTCTGGTAAGGTGACCAGGAACACACAGTTCAACAGAGAGGGGGAGACAGTTGACAAAGCTACGTGCGTGCTCTTCCGTTTCTGTAATTACTGTTTCTCTCATTAATTATATCAGAAATTGCAGCTTTAAAACGGCAATAAGTCCTGCGATAATTACCTCACACCCTCTGCACGTGCATTTATCGAAGAGTTAAATTCGAAAAATACCAAGGACTCCTGCAGATCGCGCGTTGACACTGGTATAAACGAGTCATATACGGCTTCATATTATACGCCCCTTGTGAAAATAGTTTTAGACTACTGGTTGGCACTGCAACGGCTCAAATTGGTTTATACGACTGTGGTAATTATGGTCTCGTGGAAACCAAAGTTAAGTGTATGTGTAGTCTAATAACATACTCGGTGTGTGGACGAATAAAAGGGAAGGAAGATTATGGTTTTACGTCCCGTCTACAAGGAGATCCTTAGAGACGGAGTAGAAACTCGTCTGCTGGAATGACGGCGAAAGAAGGGTCAAAGGAAGTATTCCATCCAACATTTGCAATAAGCAAATTGCGGGAGCAACGGAAAACCTAAATATGAATGTCCGGGCAGAGGTTTTAACCGCCTTCCTCCAGAACGAGAGTCCAGTTTCGTACCACTGCACCCCCTCGGTCGGTTCACATGTGCATACAATATAGGGAGTATAAAAGATGTGTTTGGCTGTGGGTTGAGTTAGTATTGTGACTACAAATGCAGTCAAAAGAAAACCATACAATTGTGAGCGTGCGTCTCCACACTTGAGTATCCTTTGTCAAAGATGGTAAGACGCAGTCACTGCAACAAAAAGTCTTGTTATTCAGTGTAGGCTTTCGTGGTCGGTATTTGCGATACTGCTGATATTTGATCTCTGGGCATCAGTCTGCGGTCCAAGGTATAATTCTCTGTCTAACGTTTCGTCTTCCAGTGCCGAAATCTTCATCAGAGGTTATAACGACGCCGACACACTCAAAACAAGCTCAGCAAGCCGAACTGTTCATGTGTGTCCACGCAAGGGACAGGAAACCACCAACTTCGTTTCTCTGACACTGATGTTAACAAAATCTAATAATTACTACCATAGAATGAACAGAGAGGCTGTAGAAATTCAGAAGCAAAGAAGGAGAATTCTAACTATGGACGTTGTGAGCCATAGTGCAAAATAAAACAAACAAGACATTCTATAGAGCATGTCGGGTTGCAATAGCGGTATGTGGGCGAGCGTTATCATGTTGGAAAACACTCCCTGTAGTGCTGTTCATGAATGGCAGCACAACAGATCGAATCACCAGATTGACATACAAATTTGCTGTCAAGGTGTGTTGGATAACCATGAGAGTGCTCCTGTTGCATACGAAATCGCACCTCAAATCGTAACTTCAGGTGTAGGTCCATTGTGTCTAGAACACACACAGGTTGTTGGCAGACCTTCAGCCACCATGTAACCAACACACGGCCATAAATGGCACCGAGTCAGAAGCAGCTTTCATCAGAAAACACGACAGACCTCCACTCTACCCTCCAATGAGCTTTGGCTCGACACCACTGAACTCGCAAATGGCGGTGGTTTGGGGTCAGAGGTATGCACAGTACAGGGCATTTGGCTAGGAGCTGTCCTGTAAGTAACCAATTTGTAACAGTTCGTTGTGCGACTGTGATGCCAACTGCTGCTCAAGCTGCTGCTCCAGATGCAGTACGATCCGATAGAGCCATATGCCGAACACAATGATTTACCGTCTCGGTAGTGCCGCGTGACCGTCCGCAGTTCTGTCTTCTTGCGACCGTTCAACACCTGATCACCGCTGGCAGCGATTATGTACAGTGGCTACATTCCTGCCAAGTCTTTCTGCAGTATCGTAGAAGGAACATTCCGCTTCTCGTAGCCCTTTTACACGATCTCGTTCAAACTGAATGAGGTGTTGATAATGGCTTGTTGTTGCCTGAAAGGCACTCTTGACTAACATCGATTCACCAAGTCTAATCACAAAGGTAACTTTCGGTCACAACAATTACAGCTTGTATTTAAAGTAAACCTGATTTGCCTCCTCCCTTTTGTGCGACTGGCACGAAGCTGTAATAGACATCATCCTTCAGATGTAAAAACACGCCCACCAACTTTTGTTTATGTCGCATAACTCCTTCTTAATGTTACGTTTTTCTCCGTCATTGTGTAGGCGGTAGTACAAGTTTACATGCCAACTAGCTCTGCAGATGAGGAGGAAATTGAGGAAATGTATGATGAAATAAAAGAAATTATTCCGATAGTTAAGGGAGTCAAAAATTTAATAGCCATGGGTGACTGAAATTCAATAGTAGGAAAATAAAGAGAAGGTGAAGTAGTAGGTAAATATGGACTTGGGGGAAGGAACGAAAGAGGAAGTCGGTAGAATTTTGCATCTGTGAGAGATGTAATAGTGAAGTATGCAGAGGATAAGTAGGTAGAAAGACGAGAACTAGTAGAAATCCTTGGGCAACACAAAAGAGGTCTTCAGGGAAGATCAATTTGGATTGCGGGAAATGTAGGAACACGTGAGGCAATACTAACCCTACGACTTGCCATAGAAGATAGGTTAAGGAAAGGCAAACTTACGTTTGTAGCATTTGACATATGTTGACTGGAAGACTCTTCCAAATTCTAAAGGTGGCAGGGGTAAAATACAGAGAGCGAAAAGCTATTTACAAGTTGTACAGAAACCAGACCGCAGTATTAAGAGTCGAGGAGTACGAAAGGGAAGCAGTGGTTGAAAAGGGAGTGAGTGAGGGCTGTAGCCTGTCCCCGATGTTATTCAATGTGTATATTGAACAAGCAGTAAAGGAAACAAAAGAAAAATTTGGAGTAGGAATTTAAGTTCAGGGGGAAGAAATAAAAACTTTGAGGCTTGCTGATGACATTGCAATTTTGTCAGAGACAGCAAAGGACTTGGAAGAGCAGTTGAACGGAATGGACAGTATCTTGAAAGGAGTAAATAAGTTTTGTTATTTGGGAAGCAAAATAACTGATGATGGTCGAAGTAGGGAGGATATAAAATGTTGACTGGCAAGAAAAGCGTTTCTGAAGAAGGGAAATTTGTTAACGTCGAGTATAAATTTAAGTGTCAGGAAGTCCTTTCACAGAAAGTATTTGTACGGAGTGTAGCCATGAATGGAAGTGAAACATGGACGATAAGCAGTTTAGACAGGAAGAGAATAGGGAAGAGAATACATGCTTTTTAAATGTAGTGCTACAGAAGAATGCTGAAGATTGTATAGGTAGATAACGTAACTAATGGGGAGGTACTAAATAGAATTGGGGAGAAGAGGACTCTGTGGCACAACTTGACTCGAAGAAGGGATCGATCGGTTGCTAGGACACGTTCTGAGGCATCAAGGGATCATCAATTTAGTATTGGAGGGAAGCGCGTAGGGTAAAAATCGTTGAGGGAGACCAAGGCATGAATACACTAAGCAGATTCAGAAGGATGTAGGTTGCAGTAAGTACTGGGAGATGAAGAAGCTTGCACAGGATGGAGTAGCATGGAGAGCTGCATCAAACCAGTCTGTGGACTGAAGACGACAACAACAACAACAACAACAACAACGACGACGACGACGTTGTAGGAGGTGTGATTGGAATGTTTTAAGAATGGGCTTGTAATTGTACAATGGTGGCACTTACATTGTACTGTGATGTATCTCCTTCAAAATAGCCCCTTTATGACTGAACACACTGACTCCAACGGTGTTTCACTTTTGGAAACATTCCTGGAAATTTTTTTGCTGAAGGACGCTCTCCGTGTTTGCCTGGATGTCTTCAATCGAGTCAAATCGCTTCCCTTTCAGCGAAAATTTCAGTTTAGGAAACAGGTAGAAGTCCGCAGGGGCCAAATCAGGAGAATATTGCGGTTGTGGAAGCACATGAATTTTGGATTTGGTCATAAATTCAGCGATGGAGAAGGCACGATGAGCCGGAGCATTGTCATGGTGTAGCAACCAACTCCTGTCTTTCCACAGTGCAGGCCTTTCCTTCCACATCTTTTCGCGCAAACGCTCAAGGGCGCATTTGTAGTATTCCTGGTCAATTGTCTGTCCTCCAGGGGTAAGTTCATGATGCACAGTACCGGTAAAATCGGAAAAAAATCACCAACATCGTCTTCACCTTCGAACGACTTTGCCGTGCTCTTTTCGGTCGCGGTGAACGTGGAGACTTACACTGTCTACGAAGACTGCACTTTGGTTTCAGGATCATATCCATATACCCACGATTCGCCACTTGTAATAACACTATTTAACAAATCAGGGTCATTTTTAGTCCGATTAGTCAGTTCTTGGCACACTTCAAGTCAGTATTGTCGCTGGTCATGTGACAACACTTTTGGATGAATTTTGCGGTCACTAGATGCATATTCAGATCTTCAGTTAAAATTGTCTGAATTGCATAAACTTAAATAAAGTTCATCAGCCATCTCCTTAATTGTAAGTCTACGATCAGAGTGCGAATTTTCTCAACATTTTCATTCGTTTTTGAGGTGGAAGGACGGCCGGGCCGTGGTTCATCTTCAAATGATTCGCGGCCATTTTTAAATCTGTTGAACCAGACAAAAACATTTGACAGCCTCATACAATTATCTCCAGAAGCTGTTTTTAATAGGTCGTAACTTTCAGAAGCTGATTTCCCGGTGAAAAAAAAATCACACAAACTCGTTGCTTCGTTTTTACGTCCATTTTCACGCAGAAAGAATCCGGCAACAAGCCCTAACACACCCGCGCTCAACCAGCTGCCACAACCAACTGAATAAAGGAAACGCAGTTTCCTGTCAGAGGGCGTTGAAGGACAAGGCAGTGACTCACTCCCCACCTTCCGTGTACCTGCCCGCCAAACCCAGTAGCGGATCCATTCTTAAAAGTTTCCAATCACACCTCGTATATTAAACTCGAGTAGAGAAGATAAAGTTGGCAGTGTGATTTAAAACGCCAGATTCGCACCTACTGACATCAAAATCTCGGAAAACAGATGCACCGTTGCGCGTATTGTCCGCGCTGGCAGCCCCCTGCCCTTCACGCGCCAGAGGATTTGGTCGGATCGCAAGCAGCGTAGACGCTGGGTGGAGTGCGCGCCACAGAGGGAGCGCACGGCGGAGAACATAACAAAAAAACCCGCGAGCCGCGCGCTGCTCTGTTTTCGGTGGACACGCAGGCCATCGATCTCGGCGCGCGGCGGACACTGGATTCCCGGCAGACGCGACCCGCCTGCAGAAGCCGCCGGCGCCGCCGCCGCCGCCAGCTTACTGCGCCCCACCCCCTAATGACGCGTGCCGCCGACAACGCCAGAGTCTCGCCGAGCGCACTCTGCGTCTCCCTCCATGTTTCCTGCTGTTCAGCCTCGCTCGCATTTCGCTTCCGCATATTAAACAGAATCTTCAAAATGGAATGCACGAAACGAAGAGAACCGAAGCGTTCTTGTTGCGGTGTTAGACAAGGATGTAGGAAATTCTGTGGACTGATAACAAAAAAAGAGGTTATTCGCAGAATCCGCGAGGAAGGAACATGTGGAAACTACTGACAAGATTAATGGACGGAAGAGAGGAAACGTGTTAAGACACGAAGAAAGAGTTTGCGCGGTGCTTGAGGGACCGCTAAAGAGTAAGAACTGACGGAAAGACTAAGATTAGAACACATTCAGGTAATAATTGAAGACGTTACCACAGAACACCAAAATATCAAAAGTTCAAGACCTATGCTACGATACGGAAACAGAGGACTATAGCAGCGCTGGTACTGGCCTCCAGTGAACTTTGAATACGAGAAAATATGGTGCGAAATATCCCCATTTCTAATTCAAAATATCGAATTTAGATGACAATATTTTTCATTTAACCTTTGTTAGTGGGCTTCGTTTGTCTGGTAGTTAAGTGCGTGCCTGGAAATCTAAAGGTTTTTTTTTTGATAGTGCAGAGTAACTTCACTGCCACGTAAAATTTTGTAAATAACGTCGTGTTCGCCTTTTCACTGGAAAATTATTTATTTGTAAAACCCAATATCGCAGTTAAGACCGTGTGGTTATTATCAGGCGGTAAACGTGTATCCTCAGGACATTTGGCCCCTGTAATTGAAAAAGTGTCATGATGATTTCTCCACTGGCAAAAGATTCCGGAATAGTCCCCCATTTGGATCTACGGGAGGGGACTGCCAAGGGGGAGGTGACCATGAGAAAATATTGAACAACCAGCGAAAAGCTAACGTTCTACGAGTCGGGGCGTTGAATATCAGATTCCACTGTTAAATGCAGAGGAGAGCGCGTATAGGTGGAAAGAGTACATTGAAGGTCTGTATGAGAGTGAAGATTTGTCTCCTGTGATACAAAAAGAAACAGGGGTCGATTTAGAGGAGATATGGGATCCAGTATTGGAATCAGAATTTAAGAGACCTTTTGAGGTCTTACGATCAAATAAGGCAGAGGGGATAGATGACATTCTATTAGAATATCTAAAACCATTGGAGGAAGTAGCAACAAAACGACTATTCAAGTTGGTTTGTAGAATGTATGATTCTGGCGACATACCACCTGACGCTCAGGAAAAAGTCATCCACACAACTCCGAAGACGACATCGAAAAAGAAATGACGGGGAAAAAAGAAAGGTAGAATTAAAATTCAAGGGGAAGGATATCATGAAATTGCTATCCTGAGTGAAAGTGAAGATGATTTACAAAATGGTTCAATTGGCTCTGAGCACTATGGGACTTAACATCTGAGGTCATCAGTCCCCTAGAACTTAGAACTACTTAAACCTAACTAACCTAATGACATCACACACATCCATGCCCGAGGCAGGATTCGAACCTGCGACCGTAGCGGCCGCGCGGTTCCGGACTGAAGCGCTTAGAACCGCTCGGCCACCGCGGCCGGCTGATGTGTTAAGGCCAGTGGATGTTACCTACCGTTGAAATCTCTCTGGCGCTAACTTTCAACAAAATAGTGCAAGACCCCATGTTAAGCGTGCTGTCCTGACATACCTCGCCATCATTCGCCAACCACTACGACTGATGAACTCTCAACTTGTAATGACGTACCTGTATCTGTCATCAAGGCCAGGTCGACTTTATGCACAGTCTTGCTAGAGACGTTATTGCTGCAATTCAGTGTCCTAAATTTCGCACTCTGTATACCGATAAATCGTCTACAAATTTTATTATCTGTTCTTTTTACTATACCGTATAAATACAATAAGTAAAATTTTGACCTTTTCTAAACGTGCTGGTATTTCAGTTTTAGTGGCCAGTGAATGAATCATAATGTGGGTACTTACTTCACATGTCTTATCATTGGAAGCGAACGAAGATGTATTTGTCATATTTTAACTCGTACGCCAATGATAAACGACTGCAGTGCAAATGAAGCCGAATCTTAAAAGCTTGAAGGTTTCGGGCGGCCCTGAGTTCGCACAGTGAAAATGTCAATTGCCAAAGGTCTCTCCGCCCTGGCACGGCACTACCCTTTGAATGGCGTTAACGACCACGAGGCACGGGACAGGGTACGAATACGTTAGGAGAGACAGAGGAACCCCTACCCAGGAACCGTCTTTGTGCTCGAAGAACCCACATGCTGTTCATGCATCGAGCGAAGTGGCGCAGTTGTTAGTACACTGACTCGCATTCGTGATAAGAGGTTTAGGTTGTTGTCGTTTCCCTAGACAGACTAAGGCAAATTTCGGGATGCTGTGTTCAAATATGACAAGACTGGGTCTTTCCCAGCTTTTTCCACTCTGCCTTGTAATGATCTCGACGTCGATGGGACGTTAAACATTGATCTTCCTCCTTTTTAGTTTACGCCGAGTGGTAAGAGCTTGTTCAGAACCATAATGGTTTAAGCCACAATTCCATTAATTGTCGTTGATTCCTCCCGCGGTTTTTTTAACATTCCGCCGCTGGTAGCTAGGAAAATATATGACGGAAAACATAAGGGGTCAAGTACTGAGAGTTATTTCAGTTTCTATACGCGGTTTCACTTGCGGTTGAATGAAATTAAGGTAGGCATAGCTGTAGATGGCCACTGGACTTGTAAATCAGACGGGTTTGAAGGTCATTGCCCGGACTTAACGTTTCCTACAGCTATGTGACGCACTTCCAAAGTCACACTTAAAAGATTTCGGAGCGTTGTTAGGTACAAAAATTTCGGTTATTTTCAGAAGAGTATCTCCTAGCTGCGTTCCAGTCTTGTAATCGCTTGCTCGCGGGTTTGATTCTCGCGTCGCGCAATCTGTTTTGAAAACTTTTATTTGAATTCTGTGGTTATTATCAAATTTAAATTTGTATTTTTAAATAAAATAGATATTATTTGTGACTATGGCAACCAGTAGTTCACTACGACATAGGTTACGTATTAAAATGACGGATGCATATTGGTATACTCATACAAAAGGTGACGTTGTGAATGTACGAGTATAGGAATACGCACTTGAAAATATCAAACAGCATCGAGCAGTTGGTCGTGGAACAAATGGCAGTGTTTGTATAATAGCCAGGGAGGAAAATGGGATTGTCTTCTGTTATTTCGGAAGTCGTTTGTTACGTCATAAACCAAATTACACTTCTCATCAGAATAAGTCGATTCTGCTAGGGAGCTCTTCTGTTGTAGAGAGAGAGAGAGAGAGAGTAATAATCCGTTTTGATTGAACGATAATCAAATTTTTATCCTCTATTTCATTCTATGTATGGTACAACCTATGGGCAGTAGCACGAGTGCGGACAGTAACAGTTCAATGTTTATACTCTTTGGATGCCTTCTTATACTTCCACAGTGGCAATGATAATCCCGGTCTCAGGGCTGAAAACTATATGTCTCAGGTTTCGGGCTTCCATAGACCTTAGGTAAGGTCGTGTAAATTACTTTTATCGTTGATATTATAATGTACAAACTTAAAAGGAAATTTAATATAACGGAACAGTGTTTAAGATTCGTTCGGAATTTTATTTCTAGTCGGCATCTAGCTGCGGCCAGAACCTGTCGAGAAGAATGAATACTTCTCGCTTTCAGTCTATACAGATATATGAGCAGAAGTGTTTAGAGCGCGGTGTTCATCTCGGACGTTTTCTTGCATCAGTGCTGTAGTCCATTGCTCAGTGCGCTGGAAACCGTGTTGCAGATCCTCACGTACAGAATCTGTAAGTTCCTTACGTGGGATACAAATCCCCGCCCGGCAGTCCACATACAGTTATGCCTTGGGTTGGCTAAATCGCTTAAGGCAAAATTAATGCTAGGTTACTGAGCTCCTAAAATAAACCATCATATATTTATATTGTTTCCTATTGGCGCATCGTACACATAACGTCTCCGTGCGAAATGTTTATTTAATTGTCCTAATAGGCAAAAGCGAGGCTGCGAAGCAGTTTCCGCATGTGAGTCGCCGTGTTTCTGTTCGCAGTTCTCTGTTCTCCTTTCTGCGGCCGGGTGATGACCTCAGCGCTCTGGGTGCTACTTGTTAAATATGCACAGACCATTAATGATAGGCTCTCCGCGCAGTTATCGACAGATCGCTGAAAAGACAGAGGGCTTAAAACTTTCGCCGAAAAGGGACCGGGTCGATGCATTTAAACGCTTGATTTATGTTCCTAGCCGGCGGTAGCTTTCGTGTTCGGAGGGGTGTCTGATGTGGTTTGTTCACCTCCTGCAATGCGTGTTCGAATAGCTATTTCAGAAGCTTCACATAAAGATCGCCTACCAGAGAGTCATGTGTCGCTGACATTTCCGTAAATTAATAATTCTGTAAAATAATACCGAGCAAATAGTAACCAATCTAAATTACGGTATCTCTTGTTAAATCCAAGATATGCAATTTTCACCACACTGTTTTGTTGAAGTAAGTCTTCTGATTCGCGCTACCAACCAGTTTCGAGCATTGACACATTGTCAAGTGCGCATTAAGACGTGGACACGTTATCTTACAAGGGGAGGCCAAGACGTTGGGATCACAGATCTACTTCAGACTTTGTACACCTTTAGTAGGCATTAAAACAGTATAATGAGCAAGTAGTAAGGTGCACCAATGTGGCAATTCCGAGAAAATCGCAAGAGAGGTTTCGCGCGGCTGTTGTGTGCTTCTGTATCTGTGCGTAGGTGGCGGGCGATAGAGTTCATGGTGGTCAAGTGATCAGCGTTCGAGCCTCGTAAGACGAACGTATATGAGGCGCCGGTTCGACTCCCGGTCAAACCAATTATTAATCTATTTTTTGAACCACTGATTATATTTCCATGGAGTATTTGCATGAAGTTTCAATTTATGTTTTCCATGTCTGTATAACAAATACTAGCCTGCAACGTATGATATCGAGAGGACATCCGGCGAGTAATTGTACATTACCCTTGTGGTCTGGCACATTGTGACGTACTATATTACTGATTATGAATAACGTCATTCGCATCATTTTCCAAGGCCGTCGCTCATCCTTGACAGTTTAATTACGAGTAGTAAATAGAGCAACTTTATGAAAATGCGGGTGGCGTTTTTTCATTATATTACCTCTCAAATGTCATATAAATTAAATAATGTGACCAGTGATGAAAAAATATAGATTAAAAAATAAGTGTTAACGAGCCTCTTGCAAAGAGCGGACGCTAACCACTTGACCACACTGACTTATTACGGCAACCGCCTTCGCACGGATACATGTTACATAAACCCTGTGATTTTTTCGAGATTTTTCGAGATTGTCAGAATAGTGCTCCTTAATACTTACACGTTACGTTATTTTAATAACTACTGAAGGTGCACAAAGTCTGAAGTAAATCCGTGATCTCATCGTCGCGGCCTCCCCTTGTTGGTAAGCTCATATAAATGTCACATAGCTTCCACATTTACACATAGTCTGATTGTCAACGAACTTAAACTCGGAATGAATAACTAGAAAGCATACAGTACATAAAAAAAATGGGAATTCGGAGGTTGTGTCTATTGAGTACTATATTAAGCCTAAATGTGCACGGCCTGTGACACTCGATAGATACACCGGCTGTCAATAAAATGAAGCAGCCAGAAGGAGAAAAAAATGGTTCAAATGGCTCTGAGCACTATGGGACTTAACATCTTAGGTCATCAGTCCCCTAGAACTTAGAACTACTTAAACCTAACTAACCTAAGGACATCACACACATCCATGCCCGAGGCAGGATTCGAACCTGCGACCGTAGCAGTCCCGCGGTTCCGGACTGCAGCGCCTAGAACCGCACGGCCACCGCGGCCGGCCCAGAAGGAGAGGAGGAAAGGGAATTGAACTTGGCGGTTTGAGAAGGTATCTGATGATATTTCATTAATTATAGAATCGAGGCAGATCTACAAAAAACTTGGCAGTATGAGCCCACGTAGTAGTATGACGTTGGACATTCTCTGGCCTGGACGGATACACTGATTCGATTGGAAAGTGTGTCATAAAACCCTTGTTCCCTCTGCTGAAGCAAGCTGGCGCACAACTGTTGTAAATGGTTCATGTTATTTGCTGAAGACTGACACTGGGTTGGCGTTGATGTGCGAGTTGACGCCACATATGTTCCATCGCGGTCAGAGCTGGCGGATCTTACTGGCCACGTGCGTACCTCAACATCAGGCAAACAGTTCATAGAGACACGTGCCACCTGTGGACGAGAATAGTCTCTGTTGGAAAATGGCGCCAAGATATTGTCACATATGGAATGACACATGAGGATGATGGATGTTTGTGGCACACCGTTATGCCTTCACAGTTACCTCAATTCGTACCAGCCGTATCCAATGGCTGTCCACTCCACGATGCTGGGAATAACGTAGCTGTGCCTCTCCACAGCTTTAGAAGAATGGTCACCACCATACTCGCCGACGATAGTCACCCGGAGTAACGGAGAACCGGGTCTCATTGCTGAGGACAGTGCGACGGCTTTCATCAGCAATCGATGCTTCCTGGTCAACGCACTGCTCCACATGCAGTCGTTTGCTGCACTGTAGCGTTAACGTCGGCCAATGCAGGAATCCTATTGCTCCTAGTATCTGAGAAACGGTGCGGGATGATACAGGATAGTGCGGAGGGTCCAATACCTCTTCTCGGATGGCAGGCGCAGAAGTGAAGGCGTTACGATGTACAAAGGGCGTTCAAAAAGTTTTGCGCAGTCGTCTCTATTTTTTTATTTTTTACAGGAGGAGAATGAAATTTTTTGTGAACATACTTGGAACATTTAGCCATACATTGAGCCTAATCAATGTAGCCTCCATCAGCTGTGACACATTTGGCCCAACATTTTTGTCCATGATGTAAATGCACTTTGGGAAAATTCAGTGAACTGACTTTAACACAATCGCTTGACACACGAAATAAGATCTTTTTCACTATCAAATGTTTTATCGCGCAGGTGGGCCTTCAGACTACCAAAGAGGTAAAAATCAGATGGAGCCAAGTCCGGACTGTAGGGAGGATGAGGAACAATTTTCCAACTCATTGTCCTGATTTTCTCCTGCTTCATAAGGGCTGTATGGGGTTTGGCATTGTCATGGTGTAGTCTGAGGAGCTGACTCTGAAGCTGTGATCTGTGGGTCTTGATGGCACGTCGTAACTTGTCCAATGACAAACAGTAACGGTCCCGGTTAATTGTGGAGCCATATTCCAAAAAGTCAATGAAAATGGCACCACACTGATCCCAGAAGAAGGAGGCCATCACCTTTCGGCCTGCTGTTCGTGAAAGTCTTGATTTCTTCTCCAGAGGGGAACCCGGATGACGGCACTCCGTGGATTGGGTTTTACTCTCGGGTTCGGACAAAAACAACCACGTTTCATCCTGGGTAATGATGCCGTCAAAACACTGTTTCCACTCTTCAGTAAAGGTCTTCATGATACCCTCGCACACATTCTTCCTCATCATTTTCATTTCTCTTGTCAATAATCTAGGCACCCAACGTGAATAGATTTTTCTGTACCCTAGTGACTGTACCAGTGATACCACACTACCCAATGACAAACGAGTCATGCCAGCAAGCTGTCGTGTCGTCACACATCTGTCATTTCGGATGATTTGGTCAGTGGTCTCCTTATTCACATCACTCACTGCTGTCGATGGTCTACCGCATCGTGGATTGTCCAGTAGAGAGAAATCACCTTCTTTAAACCTCTGCAACCACCGCTGGATACTGCTGCGATCCACTGTGTCCTCCCCATAAATAGGGAGCAACTTCCTGTGAATCGATGTGGCAGAGTCATCGCCGGTCTTGAAGAGGAACTCCATCACCGTCCGTTGTCGCAACCTGATATCTACTTCACGGTCCATTATGGCTCACCTGTAAATAAAATACTTTTACATACCAACTTATAGCTAAATGTTCCGAGTATGTTCACAAAAAATTTCATTTTCCTACTGCAAAAAATAAAAAATTAGGGACGACTGTGCCAAACTTTTTGAACGCCCTTACGTCAGCCAGTGCAGGAATCCTGTTGCTCCTACTATCTGAGAATCGGTGCAGGATGACACAGGATAGTGCAGAGGATCCATAACCATTCTTGGCGCACAAGAATGCGATCCTACCTTGTGGTGGTCAGACGTGGTCGGCCTGAACCGTGATGACGAGAATGCCATCATTCACGTTCCCGTGCAGCCCAACATCAGGCTACTGTCACCTCCAGACACCCCACAAATCTGGATATTGCACAACTCGACCAACGGGCCAATGGAGGACCTACAACGAGTCCCCTTTCGAAGTCCGTCAGGTGACGATAACGATGCCCCATAGGAGTATGCAGCATGTCCATGTCCTTCATAGTGACCACTTACGATGTGAAAATTATCTCGCCCCTGATATAACCTACTAAGGCCGGTAACGACACTAAAGACGAAAAAACACTTACGCACTCAGTTGGCCGTTCTACGTGCCACAAAGAATTGCATCTCTAATAACTTACGTGCACACCGATGGTGTGTACATGTACTCTTACATTTTCATCCGATCGTCTCTTGTGGGTGCTTCCCTTTTTTTGTAGGACAGTGTACTCAACTAGGATGATACGTCCAAATCCTTTTGTGGACTTGAAATTGGCCAGCAGTGCTAAATTAAATACTAATTTAAAAAAAACAGCCTGGCAATAATGACGTCTTTCTTTGAATCTATCGAGTCTGGATACATCTGTACAGTCGACAAGCTTAAACCAGTTTACATGTACAGTTAGTAACTCGTCAAAATAATGCATACAGTGTAATCTTAAAAGTACAACTGAGAAGCCAGGAGAGCCACTGAAGATACAAATATGTTTGCGCTCTGATTGATAGTACTGAAAGCTAATAGTATAAAGACTGCAACTCTTAAGTCGCAAATATTAGATCACAAATATTCACAACATTCAGTTGCTTATTAGATACATCTAAAATTACTTAACTTCTGACCGCAACCACCGCTAGAGGCGGTGTAGATGGAGCCCACCTACAGACGTGATTCGCGATCTGTCAACTGGTCGCCGGCGTCTATGTACTACCTTTAAATGGCTTGCCCAGTCTGTTCAAATCGAATTTCAAGCAGCGTACAATTTCGCACCGTCGATTATATCGAAGGCATGAAATCTTGCGAGTTGTTTCTCGACTAACGAAAGAAAATATTAAATACGAATCAATTAACAAACCTGTGAGTGTTTTCGCCGCCAATCTTACCAAATGAGTGATATACAAACTGCATGGTTTAAACGTATGCTCACTGGAGATAATGTTGGCTACCCCCTTAAAAGACCACACTTGTCGTTTTGGAGCACAGTGGACGGTGTAGAATTGGTACCAGGCGGTCATCAGACCCGCCACAGCTGATGTAATTCATGGCGGAGAAGGGGTGTGTATGAGCAAGCCGGGTGTATAAGGTCAGCGCAGTATAATAGGTAGACGTTGTAGACTTGACAGAATGGCAGGAAAAAGCTGCTGTGTTTTGACTTGGCACGTCGTGGATGAAGTTGCACGATATGTTGGTGTGTCAACGCAGGCTGTTCAGCATGCCTACTACCAGACATGACCCGCGGGCCATATAACAACACTTAAGGAAGTAGGCCGCCTCGCCACGCCAACAATTCACGCGTTTTGGGAGTACATCCGTTTTATGTTCACCTCATCCTTAGAAGTCTACAATTATTTAGGCATCGTAGCTTTACATACGACGTTTTACAACAGCTGTCTTGAAACCTTCCATTGTAAAATCCTGCAATGCCGTTAG
The DNA here is from genome assembly GCF_021461385.2 of Schistocerca piceifrons. Classification (NCBI taxonomy): domain Eukaryota; kingdom Metazoa; phylum Arthropoda; class Insecta; order Orthoptera; family Acrididae; genus Schistocerca; species Schistocerca piceifrons. The sequence continues at coordinate 380,313,681 of NC_060145.1, forward strand.
TAAGGAAAGATCTGAAGACGTGATGCCAGGCGTCTTCAAATGTGAACACGGGAAAATAAACCCGTGGCTACCACTGGATGCCACGTAACTCGCCGTAAGAACGATAGCCATTGAAATATAACCCTCAGAGATCGGAGTGTCACGTTTTTCAAATCCTATAGGGATTGCTGTTCGTCAGGGCTGTCATCTCAAGAAGTTTCTGAACGAAAATTTCGAAGAGACCAGTATGCAGTGGAGATTGCGAGTCTAGTACCTCGCATAGGCCGTTGTTCACAGCAGCACATGAAACTGCACGTCTTCAGTTGGCCAAATAACACAGAAACTAGGGGCGAACGAGTCGCGATAATGCAAAGCTTAAAAATAATCGCTGATATTCTATAATCCGCGCTGTTTATTCAAGTCACGACTGATATCAGAGAAGAATAAGACAGCTGTAGGTCGCACTAGTACAGCTGGCACTTTTATATGGCTGTGAAACCTAGGCGACATCAGTAGTAACTGACGAAGCAATCTGTGCCTTCGAGAGGAAGGTACTTCGAAAGATCTATGGATCCGTCTGCTGTGTAGTACCATGGAAGGAAAGTAAATGGGGACGAAGAACAAAAGAAGACCTGTACCAGTGGTTTGGAAAGCCACACATTGGCGAAATATTTAGGCGGAAGAGGCTACAGTGGTTTGGCCACATCCTTTGAGGCGATAGATCTCTCCCATACCGGATCGCCCAATAGCAACCTGGTGGAAAACGGCCAAGGGGACGTCTTAAGGACGCGATGGCAGGATCGGGTATTAACAACCCTCAAACAGGTGGATCCGACAGCGATGGAAGATGTAGTTAGACACGAGCAGCATTGATTACCATCTTCTGTACTTATCTCCTCTGTTGTGACTGGCTTACTCCATTTCTTATTGAACACTTCGTAACGTGTTCTTTTATTTTTTATACCGTGCTGGTCTTTTTTGCCATTGCAGTGTGGTTATTTCTTTTGTTTTCTCTGCTGTAGGCTTTAAAGGTTCATTAATTAAATAAGTGATGAAATTATTGTTCTTAATATTGCAGTACTAGCAATCAACAATGTTCTTGATAGACTGTTGGACAGGTTCATGTAGGCAAATAACTTATATTATTAGATACGTATTGAAATGAGTCGTCAAATTGCATGATTTTATGATGTAACAGTTTAGAATTGCAAAAGTGCCACAGTCAGAAACTCCAATAACGAGGATTTTTCCTTCTTTTTTAAAGCTAGCCGGTGTTTTTCCCGGGTGCGAGGCCTACTCGGGTGTGTGCTTGATTGTTTTCGCTAGCTTCCTGGACCCTCCCTCGAGCGCCTCCGCTTCCTTATCTGCGTTACCACGCGTGCAGACGGAAAAGGGAGGAAAGGTAATCAATGTTATCCGGGAGTGAGGCACCGTTCCCAACTTTCTCGGACGGCGGATGTGACTGGCTGGCTCCACCTGCCACGCCAAGGCTGAAAATCGACGCGCTTCGATTCTTCGGAAACGCATCTTCGATGTCACTGATGCAGGGAAGCTACCTTTCGGCGTGCAATCGATATACTGCTGCTACACTTGTAGACCTTTCAAGAAAAAGGAGCGCTGAATGAAAATGAGAAAATTGCAAATGAACCAACTAGATTTAGTGGATTCACGTGGAATTCACTAGTCGTGCAGCTCTCAACAGATCTTATATAGCTTGTAAGTAATGCTTCAAAAAAAAGAGATGAAGTGACCGTATAAACCAATTGTGGCATTACTGCGTCGACAAACACACGACTAACAAGGGGGAAGGAGTCATTTTTTGTGTGTCAGGTTAGCAGCCTCTTAATAAAGATAAAAATTAAAATCTGTCCAACGTTTGCTTTCAGTATGACGTGGCATTGGCACAGAAACGCATTCGCGCTGCGAGTGCTTGGCGAGTCCATCCCGTAGTTTAGAAAGTGCGGCCGTGTCGGTTGACTGACGCCTGCTGCATACTTCAACCGTTCTTCTTGCCAATTGTCTAATACACAGCCTGCACTATTGGTGCAGGGAAGGTAATTCTGTGGTGTCACCGCCAGACACCACACTTGCTAGGTGGTAGCTTAAATCGGCCGCGGTCCATTTAGTACATGTCGGACCCGCGTGTCGCCACTGTGTAATCGCAGACCTAGCGCCACCACCAAGGCAGGTCTCGTGATACGAGAGAGCACTCGCCCCAGTTGTACGAGAACCTAGCTACCGACCAGATGTACGAAGCCTTTCTCTCTCATTAGCCGAGAGACAGAATAGCCATCAGCTAAGTTAATGGCTACGAACTAGCAAGACGCCATTAGCCATACAGTGATTGTACTTAAAGTCTCCTGTGTATCGTCAAGATCGATGTACCACCATGATTGAGTAAAGTTAAGTATTAAACCTGCTCCGTACTTTTCTTCCTAACATTAATTACGTATCCTGTTCCAGTACTTCACGCCCGTCTGCGTTAGTCTAGCTTGCCTTTTCAGCCATCTCAACTTCACGGTGTCGGCCCAGCTACCGACACAACAAATTCATAGTCATTTTCTTACGTCTATCTGAATAGGCCGCGCGGAGTGGCCGTGCGGTTAGAGGTGCCCTATCACGGACTGCGCGGCCCCTCCCGCCGAAGGTCCGAGTCCTCTCTCGGGCATGGGTTTGCGTGTGTTGTTCTTTTCATAAGTCAGTTTAAGTCTAGGGACTGATGACCTCAGCAGTTTTGGTCTCTTCGGAATTCACACACATTTGATTATTACCTGAATAGGGAAGCGAGGAAGCAAAAATCTCTAAAACCTGTGCGTGAGAGGGTTACAGCAACCGCTATCTATTCTATTCACTCAATAAAACAGAGAATAAAGGAGGGGAAAAATATAGTTATATCTACGAGAGACAGCCAAAACGTCCCCCTAATTTCGTTGTAACTATTTATTACCTCAATATGGGTACATATTTAGTTAATCGCCTTCAAAATAGACTCATCAGCATACGCATACACTTGTTTCACCACTGCTGCTATTGCTTGAAACAGCGATGAAAGTCTTGGTTTGGTTTCTTCGGAAGTTCAGCCGTCGTTTTGGTTTGTACGTCTTTTACGGTGGCAGAACTGTTATCTTTGAAGCCCCTTTTGATCTTGGGTGCTAAATCCGGAAGGCTGGTAACGAGTGGAATGTTCGTTTCTGCGAGCTATGTCCCCACAACAAACAATGTGTGCGAAAGTGCAGTGTCTTGGTGTAATGTCCATCCTCCTTGCCACTTCGCCGCAAGTTTTCTTTGGATTGCCTCCTCCAGTCATTTCAAAACCTGCCCTTAGAATGAGCCGTTAAGAAATGGTTCAAATGGCTCTGAGCACTATGGGACTTAACATCTGAGGTCATCAGTCCCCTAGAACTTAGAACTACTTAAACCTAACTAACCTAAGGACATGACACACATCCATGCCCGAGGCAGGATTCGAACCTGCGACCGTAGCGTTCGCTCAGCTCCAGACTGTAGCGCCCAGAACCGCACCGCCACTCCGGCCGGCGAGCCGTTAAGAGTTTGCCTAGCTGGAACAAGCACCATCTTTGTCGAAAACTGCAATGAGTGTCGCTTTTGGTTTAGATTTGACATGACATGCTTTCTTTGGTCGAGGAAAGGTCGTTGTATGCCATTCTGGTGACTCCTTTCTTACTCCAGTCGTACTCGTACTCGCTGGTTTTGTCACCAGTAACGATTATTTCGAGAAACCTCGAGTCCTCAGTGTTTTTTCAAAACGTTCGGTAGCAGTCAACAAACGAGTTTCCATTTGATCCGAAGTCAGCATCCGCGGCAGAAACTTTGCAATGACACGTTTCATATTCAAATCATTTGCCAGGATTCCGTGAATGGATCCATGAGAGATCTACAATTGGTGTGCCAACTCGTCGATGGTTAATCTTCGATGTGATCTAATTAACTGTTTCACTTGCCCGGCTATTTCTTCGTTCCTGGAAGTTGATGGTCTTCCACTTGGGTGCTCGTCTTCCAGCGATTCCTGTCCATCGAGGAAACTTGAAAACCACTCGTAAACGCATGTTTCCTTCCAAGCAGCGTCCCTGTAAACCGTTTGCAAAAAAAGGTAAAAAATATTTCGCAGTGGACAACGCCGCTTACTACATTATTGGTAATGTAAAATAAAGAACATGTGAGTTCCGTGATAACCAGTTTCACAGCATTACGTACAAATAAAATTTTCTTCTTCTGCTGCTGCTTTGGGATAGATTTGTGCAGCAGGTTGACCAGCTACACATGAAAATTAACGTTTGTCCTTTGCTGGAACTGCGACATCGTGCCAACAGATCAACGCGCACTCTTATCTGTAAGTAAACAAAATAAACAACATTTTGTATATCATCGCAGACTAATCAAAAATAAGTTGTTAAATCAGAGTAAATAATTCAGACCATACGAGGGGCATCAAAAATTACAACAAAATTCCAGTGACTTTTTGAGTGCCCGTTATATTTCTCAAACCCTCACTACTTCAGAGAGACCCAGCGGCTGCAGCAAAAACAAAAGCAACAACAGCAGAAGAAGAAAAAAATTTTATTTGTAGGTAATGCCGTGGAACTGGTTATCAGGGAACTCACTCATTTCCTTTATTTTATATTGCGAATAATGTAGTAAGCGGCGTTGCCCACTACGCTATATTTTTTACCTTTTTTTGTGAGAATTCCACCTGGTAGCGCATGGTCGCACTGGTATAGTTTGAGCTGATATTTATTTTTGCGATTATTTCTTTTTCGATATTCTAGTAAGAAACTATTGATGTGTACATGTGTCGAATTATTGGTCGTACTATAGTATCTCGCCCATAAGGAATAAAAGTAAAGTAAAAGGCGGTAACTTGAAATAACTTTTTACTGGTTGACTTTAACCTCATGAAAAGTATTAAATGCAAGATAGAGACTCTTACTTATAGTTCAGTGCGTAAAGATTCACCTATATTCAGAGATGTAAAAAAATCTCGGAAAATTTATGATTGCTTTCAGTTTGCGAAGTAATGTTTTTTCACATTGAGAGTAGTATACTGACCATCGTCAAATTCTCTACTACACTTGTACTAAGGCAGTGGTTATACAGCTTGCGGGAGGATCTAGCTGGCTGCTCGTTGATGAATCTGCAACTTCTGAAACCTCATGGAAAGTCTCCACTCTCCGGCTATAGAAAGACCAGAATCAATGAAAGGTCTTGAAGTAGATTTCATTAATCCATCCAAAAAACAAAAATTGTATTTTTCCAAATAAAAGTGACCGTGTCTACAGGTTCTTGGTACCAGTCCAGTTTGCATTAATCCAGACGATCTGTAGGATGCCGTAGTACTTCGTAATGAGGAATCCAGGTTTCGATGAAAATAATGACCAACACGTATCTTTTTGCATGTAAATCAGCTTGTATCAGACAACATTTTTCCTACATAAATTCAAACAAGTTCTAGCAATGAGTATTTGGTATTAATAACTTAAACTTTCTTGAGATCAAAATTTCCGCAATGGCGACTTAAAAACAATGCCTTGATGTAGATACTCTGTCTGACAATTGACTCAATTCTCCGACGTCTCTCACAAAAAATCCGCTACATTCCAGCATGCTGTTAACATTGGCAATTCACAGAATAATGCTGCTAGTATAAGAGCGCCAAGCGTAGTCGTAGGTGTTTCTTTTTGATTGTTGGCTATTAGGATGCAAATGTTTCGAAATCGAAAGATGTTCTTAATTCTCGCGTAACAATGCAAATTCCAAATAAAACAAAGATGTCAAAAATTTTTCATTGCTATTTAAGGTCGTTGACCTTGCTCGTCTTACTAGAATTCACTGAGCGAGCATAATGAGATACTATAACACTGACATCACTTGTTAATACGATCGTTAACAGACACGCTACCTGCAGCTTACAAGTTATTTGCGAGATATACTCTTGTGTGTAGACTATAGCTGTGGAACAGCAGCTTCCATAGCTTGCGATGGTCGTACATAAGGGAGCCTCGACCGCTGCCGTTGTCCTCTGGCCTATCATGCTAAATTATTTTGTGCGCTCTCTCTGCACGTAATTGTGAAAACTTCACCCGCCAGCAAGAGTCCGAGGAATGTTGGAGTTGTGCGAGATGTCGGTATATGGAATGAAGGCTGTTCTGATTTCAGACGAGCGTTTGGTGGAGAAGAATATTTGCTGCATTTGTTAACGCTCCCATTGACATCAATTACCCATTTTGGTAAACAGAAAGTACTTTATGGAGTGCAGAGGGATGAATTACACTTTTATCGAATAAATAGTTTCAAGTGGGCAGCACCTTGTAAAGATCTTTCATACACTATGTGATCAAAAGTATCCGGTCACCCACAAAATCATACGTTTTTCATATTAGGTGCATTGTGCTGCCACCTACTGCCAGGTACTTCATATCGACGACCTCAGTAGTCATTAGGCATCATGCGAGAGCAGAATGGGGCGCTACGCGGAACTCACGGACTTAGAATGTGGTCAGGTGATTGTGTCATACGTCTGTACGCGAGATTTCCGCACTCCTAAACATTCCTAGGTCCATTGTTTCCGATGTGATAGTGAAGTGGATACGTGAAGGGACACGTGCAGCGCAAAAGCGTACAGGCCGACGTCGTCTGTTGAGTGCAGAGACCGCCAACACTTCAAGTGGTAATGTGTAATAGGCAAACATCTATCCAGACCATTACACAGGAATTCCAAACTGCCTGTATCCACTGCAAGTACTTTGGTAATTAGGCGAGACATGAGAAAACTTGGATTTCATGGTCTAGCGGCTACTCATAAGCCACATATCACGTCGGTAAATGCCAAATGACGCCTCGCTTGGTGTAAGGAGCGTAAACATTGGACGATTGAGCACTGGAAAAACGTTGTGTGAAGTGATGAATCACGGTACACAGTGTGGCGATCCGATGGCAGGGTGTGGGTATGGCGAATGCCCGGTGAACGTCATCTGCCACTGTATGTAGTGCCAACAGGAAAATTCGGAGGCGGTGGTGTTATGGTGTGGTCGTGTTCCCTTGTTGTTTTGCGTGACAGTATCACAGCACAGGCCTACATTGATGTTTTAACCACCTTGTTGCTTCCCATTGTTGAAGAGCAATTCGGGGATGGCGATTGCATCTTTCAACATCCCTGTAATGGACTGGCCTGCACAGAGTCCTAAACTGAATCCTATAGAACATCTTTGTGATGTTTTGGAACGCCGACTTCATGCCAGGCCTCACCGACCGACATCGATACCTCTCCTCAGTGCAGCACTCCGTGAAGAATGGCCTGCTATTCCCCAAGAAACCTTCCAGCACCTGATTCAGTGTATGCCTGCGAGAGTGGAAGCTGTCGTCAAGACTAGATTGGGTCAACACCATATTGAATTCGAGCATTACCGATGGAGGGCACTACGAACTTGTAAGTCATTTTCAGCCACGTGTCCGGATACCTTTGATCACACAGTGTACATTATCTACTACTTTATTTTCTTTTCATGACAGATCTTTCTGGACTGCATAGCGTTTAAAGAGAACGTGAATTACGCAGCGCTCAAACGATGTTTTATGCTTATGTCCTCCCATTTCTGTTACTCCCCGTTTAACCACGTACGTGTTTACTACGCACTTCAGTCCCCTCTGTTCCCAAATTATCATACAGAATCTCACAATGCAGGAGCTACACTCAGTTCTCACTAACAAATAGCTGGAAGTTCTCTCTGGCGAGCGTGGGACAGTACTGTACCATAGTACACTGAAGAACCAAAGAAAATTGTACAGTATCGTGTAGGACTCCCGCGAGCACGCAGAAGTTTCGCAACACGCCGTGGCATGCACTCGACTGATGTCTGAATTAGTGGTGGAGGGAATCGACACCATGAATCCTGCATGTGTGTCCATAAATCCGTAAGAGTACGAGGGGGTGGAAATCTCTTCTGAACAGCTCGTTGCAAGGCATCCCATATATGCTAAACAATGTTCATGTCTGGGGAGTTTGGTGGACAGCGCAAGTGTTTAAACTCAGGAGAGAGTTCCTGGAGCCACTCTATAGTAATTCTGGACGTGTGGGGTGTTGTATTGTCCTGCTGGAATTGTCCAAGTCCGGCGGAATGCACAGTGGACAAGAATGGATGCAGGTGGCCATGAATGGATGCTGGTGATCAGTAGCGTGCTTACGTACGTGTCACCTATCAGAGTCGTATCTAGAAGTATCAGGTGTCCCATGTCACTCCAACTGCACACGCCCCACACCATTACAGAGCGTCACCGGCTTGAACAGTGCCGTGCTGACATGCGGGGTCCATGGATTAATGAGGTTGTCTCCATACGCGTACACGTCCATCCGCTTGATACAATTTGAAACGTCCGACCAGGCAACACGTTCCCAGTCATTGTCGGTGTTTACGGGGCCAGGCGAGGCGTAAAGCTTTTTGTCGTGCATTCCAATGCCGTGCATTTGCCACGCCGGACATTTGCCACACTTGCCCCTTCGCCAGGTAGCTTGAGTAGCGATCCCTCAGGTATGGGACGCCCTTCCTCGTGCTACTTCTGTCCGCTTTCAAACCTCCGTCTCCACATCTTACTCGATACAACCAGCACGTAAGGAACCGTCTTCTGCGACATCTTGCCGAAATACAGAGCTTCTTTTCCGAAATCGAAATATTTATAACTTTTGGGAAACGAAAGCAATACCGACGATTATGTCAGTATGTAATTAGTTCTGTTAAGTTCTGTTAAGTTGGACAAGAAGAGAATAGAAGCTTTCGAAATGTGGTGCTACAGAAGAATGCTGAAGATTAGATGGGTAGATCACATAACTAATGAGGAAGTATTGAATAGGATTGGGGAGAAGAGAAGTTTGTGGCACAACTTGACCAGAAGAAGGGATCGGTTGGTAGGACATGTTCTGAGGCATCAAGGGATCACCAATTTAGTATTGGAGGGCAGCGTGGAGGGTAAAAATCGTAGAGGGAGACCAAGAGATGAATACGCTAAGCAGATTCAGAAGGATGTAGGTTGCAGTAGGTACTGGGAGATGAAAAAGCTTGCACAGGATAGAGTAGCATGGAGAGCTGCATCAAACCAGTCTCAGGACTGAAGACCACAACAACAACAACAAGTATAAATATAGATCCCTCTGTCTGTACGGTAGCTTCCTTTCACACTTACTGATTGTGATAGAAACAGTCTATCGCCATGGGAACAACAAGAAAGGAACGATGTAAAGAGAATGCGAATGTACGCTAATCATTTCTTTTTGATCACTGCAGGCGGGTGAGGAGAAGGAGGAGGAGGAGGGGGAGACAAGGGATCCAACCCTTCAGAGCAGGTAAAATCGTGGCAAATGTCCGGCGTGGCAAATGTCCGCACATCGTGTGCAGTCATCAAGCGTACTCGAGTAGGCCTTCGGCTCCGAAAGCCCACGTCGATCATGTTTCGTTGAATGATTCGCACGCTGAAACTTGTTGATGGCCCAGCATTGAAATGTGCAGCAGTTTGCGGAAGGGTTGCGCTTCTGTCACGTTGAATGATTCTCTTCATTCGTCGTTGGTCCCATTCTTGCAGGATCTGTTTCCGGGCGCAGAGATGTCGGAGATTTGACGTTTTACCGGATCCCTAATATTCACGGTACATTTGTGAAATGGTGGTACGGGAAAATCCCCGCTTCATCGCAGCCTTGGAGATGCTGTGTCCCATCGCTCGTGCGCCAGCTATAACACCACGTTCGAACTCACTTAAACCTTAATAACCTTCCATTGTAGCAGCAGTAACTGATGCGAGAACTGTGGCAGACAGTATTTGTGTTATATTGGCGTTGCTGACCACAGTGCCGTATTTTGCCTGTTTACATATATCTTTGTTTGAAAACAGATGCCTATACCAGTTTCCTTGGCGCTTTATTTTAGTTCCATGCATTATAAACCATGCTGTGAGAATGGTGACGTTAATTGGAATGGAAAAATATCCATGAGGGAAAGAGAGGAATTGCACTAAAGCAAAAATTATTTTTTTGATACGACCGTAAGAAGTAACATAAGACTGAGTGTATGTAAGATGGTTGTGTGAGGCGTGTCCAAAAGGAAAGGTACGAAACAACACTGTGGATGTAATTGAAGTATTTATTCAAAAGTTATCACCAGAGGCTTAAGCCCAACTATCACGCTGTTTCACGTGTCGAGGAATTCCCGGATCCTAGAGTTCATGTGGTTATGACAGGAACCAGTACTCCACTGTGTCCTGCAGTTCATCGTCCGAGTAGAAGCGCTTCCCTTTGAGATTTAGCGGACCAAACTCATCGACGTTGCATGGTAACATGTCCAGGCTGTAGGCGGATGCTCAGTCTGAACTTGGCACTTACACTTTGATCTTGGATACATGTGGACGCATGTTGTAATGGAGCAGAATCACTCCCTCTGCTAGTAGCCCAGACGTGTGCTCTTGGTGGAGTTAGATAGGCTACGGAGTGTCTCACAGTACACGACACTGTTAATGGTTTTTCCGTGCTCGAAGAATTCGATAGTACTGGACGTCGAAAAAGACCGTGAGAGCGCAGCTTTGAATGTTTTAGAGGGAGGTGACGATTACTGCTCCCATTGCATGCTGTCTCGCTTCGTCTCCGGCTCCAAGTTATGTCTCACTACGTTATCTCAAAGCGGCACATGCAGATTTCAACCGGTAGGCTATTACGACGTTTCATAACTTTTCATTTCAATTCTCCTTATAGTTTCTTTACTTTCGCTATACTAAATAAATTTAAATGCAAGAAAGCGGTTCGGTGAAGTTTTGATTACAGATATCGTACAACTGCGATTGCGCATGATTCCCTAATCCGTGGTGTAGGTACTCGCAGTTGTTAGGTAATTGTGCGGTTGGGAAGGAAAGCTTGTATTAAATAGGAGCTGCAGTGCGCGGCGTTGCCCGAGATGTTTAATATCTGCCACCCAAAGTGATTAGCCCCGTGACATGTTGATACAACGAATGCAAGCCGCATGGGAAACTATAGTCGCTTTAAATCGAAGGCCATATTTCAATCATTGGGTATCAGCGGATTGCGAGGAATGAACTCGTCCTCACCTGCAGAATACCCCGTGATGATGGTGGCCCCTGTTACGTTTATTAATAAGTTCTTCACGGCCAACCATGCTCCATTGCATATGGACAGCGGCAACCAATCAATAAATGAGAATTTCCAATCAGGTTTCTGTCAAATTCTCGAGCTTCTCCCCTTCCCGCGACCTGGGAAGTCTAATGGTACTATCTCCAAGAGGGGTTTTGCCGCTTTAATTTATTCGCGCGATAGGCATTACAGTCAGTTTTCCGCGATATTCATCGTTTGTTAAGCGTTTAATTTTTCATTAATTTTCTTCATAGTTCTTTTGAAAGTAAGTCGGCGAAGAATTTCGAAGAAAATCGGTCTATTACTTTCCGAGATGTTTGGTAAAAACGTTTTTAGAGCTAATGTCCGCCCAAATGTTCATTGTGTTGAAATCTGAAGTAAATCGGGGAAGAACCAGAGTACGAAATCTTAGATAGACAGCGACCTTCCCCTTGTCTTGAAGGTAAAGTGTGCAAAATTTCATCAAATAAAAATGTTCAAATGTGTGTGAAATCTTATAGGACTTAACTGCTAAGGTCATCAGTCCCTAAGCTTACACACTACTTAACCTAAATTATCCTAAGGACAAACACACACATCCATACCCGAGGGAGGACTCGAACCTCCGCCGGGACCAGCCGCACAGTCCATGACTGCAGCGCCCTAGACAGCTCGGCTAATCCCGCGCGGCTAAAATTTCATCAAGACCAGAATAAAACTGTAGGTTTGTATGAATTACATACAAACAAAGGGACACTCTTCATAATCTGTATTAAATGTTAAGTAAAAATGTCTGTCACTCTGAACTTCAGTGCAACATTTCTTCGCCGCGGCAGTAGGAGAGGGAGGGTGGCAAGCAAATAGCCCCGGCCGCCCTTAACCCCCGGTACAGATGCCTACTCAACAAAACAAATAGGAATAATCCGCTGAATTACAAGCCCTTATCACCAACGTCGTTTTGCAGAAGGATTTTAAAACATGTACTATGTTCGAACATTATGAATTACATCGAAGAAAACGATTTATTGATAAATAACCAACACGGATTAAGAAAACATTGTTTCTCTGAAACACAACTAGCTCTTTATTCTCACGAAGTATCGAGTGATGTCGACAGGGAATGCCAAAGTGATTCTATATTTTTAGATTTCCAGAAGGCTTTCGACACCGTTCCTCACAAGCGTCTCCTAATCAAACTGCGTGCCTGTGGAATATCGCCCAGTTGTGCGACCGGATTCGTGAGTTTCTTTCAGAAACGTCACAGTCCGTAGTAACTGACTGGCAGTCATGAAGTAAAACAGAAGTTACATCTGGTATTCCTCAAGGAAGCGTCCTCTGCTATTCGTGATCTACATAAGCGACATGGGGCACAGTTTCAGCCGCCCTGTTAGAGGGTTTGCAAATGATGCTGTCATTTGCCGCCTTATACAGTCATCAGATGATCAAATTCATTTTTAAAATTATTTAAACAAGATATATTTATGATGCGAAAAGTGGTAACTGTCTCAGAATAATAAAAGTGTGAAGTCATTCACAAGAGTGAAACTTCCTGGCAGATTAAAACTGTGTACCGGACCGAGACTCGAACTCGGGACCTTTGCCATTCGCGGGCAAGTGCTCTACCAGCTGAGCTACCCAAGCACGACTCACGCCCCGTCCTCACAGCTTTACTTCTGCCAGTACCTCGTCTCCTACCTTCCAAACTTTACAGAAGCTCTCCAGCGAACCATGCAGAACTAGCACTCCTGAAAGAAAGGATATTGCGGAGACATGGCTTAGCCACAGCCTGGGTTCGCAGGAGAGCTTTTGTAAAGTTTGGAAAGTAGGAGAGGAGCTACTGGCAGAAGTAAAGCTGTGAGGACGGGACGTGAGTCGTGCTTGGGTAGCTCAGTTGGTAGATCACTTGCCCGCGAAAGGCAAAGGTCCCGCGTTCGAGTCTCGGTCTAGCACACAGTTTTAATCTGCCAAGAAGTTTCATATCAGCGCACACTCCGCTGCAGAGTGAAAATCTCGTTCTGGATCCACATGAGTACTAAAAGAAATCCGCTATATCGGTTACACTATAACTCTACAAATCTAAAGGCTGTAACTTCAGCTAAACATTTAGGGATTACAATTACGAATAACTTAAATTGGAACGATCACATAGATTATGTTGCATGGAAAGCAAACAAAAGGCTGCAATTTACTGGCAGAACACTTAGAATGTGCGCCAGTATTAGTAGACTACACTAAACTCTCGCTAATCCGCCGATTTCTAGCACAAATGGGTGCCGGATTAGCGGAAATGCCGGATTATTGAGTGTCTGAAATTTATTTTATTCATTTATTTTGTTTTTTATTCATTTTGAAAACGTAGGGGATATAGTGTACAGTAGTTTATAAAACCGAAGGATACAATTTTAAAACATAAAGGATATACTTTGTTAAATCCAAAAATACATTAATTTTCAAGGAAAATGTATATTGTACATAATTATACAGTCGTATCACTCACTGTGAAACATGTCCCTAATTTTTAATTGTCGCAATGATGATACGCGACGGAGGCATGCTTTATCACGCAACCGTTTTACAAGCATTACATTGGTACTACATGTATCTGGTTGTTGGATAATGTATTCCAGGAAGACCTAAGCAGATTCAGCACCAGCAGTGTGAGAAATCTTCATGCTCTCTCCTCATGTGCCCTCTTCTTCATCACTTTCATCATTACTTTCTTGCACGGTGTTGATTATTTCTTCATCTGCTAAAGTTTGGTCCATATCACAGTTTTCCTCATTCAGCCACTCAGTAACATCATCATCAATTTCTTCTCCCCCTGGAAGTTTGTGGAACATGTCAGTGTACAGGGTTATTGATAATTCCGAATTGACTGGCTAGTTGGTGTCACTCACTACTGGATCCAACTCGGCACAAATGGTTGGCCACAATTTTCTCCAGCTCTTCATTATGGCAGCGCTATCCACTTTATCCCATACTTCGGCTGCTTGGAAAACAATATTACGTTTGTTAATTGCTTTCCACGCCTTCAGCATAATCTCGATAGAGTCGTTTTCACTTTCGTTCAGCAAGGAGACGAGAAGTGAACGTCAATAATGACGTTTAGTTGATTCCAAAATTCCCTGGTCCATAGGCTGAACTAGGGCTGTCACATTCGGTGGAAGAGTACTTGTAATACCATTGGACTATAGAGAAACATTTGAAGGATAACTGGGAGCATTGTCAATTATAAAGATAACTTTCAGTGGAAGCTTTTTCTTCTTTATCTCTTTTCTCACTGCTGGTACAAACGTTTCATGGAATCACCGATAGAATATACTTCTGAGCGCAATACTGCACTGGTAGAGTATTTATGTCAATGTGTTGAAAACAATGTGAATGTTGGCTTTTTCCAGTCACCATAAACGGTGGTTTATGACTCCTATTTGCATTACGACACGCCGTTAATGTTACGCGCTGTTCCTGTTGCTTGTAACCACGAACTTCCTTCTCGTTCTTGGCAGCTAATGTTTTTGAAGGAAGCATCCTGTTTCATCAGCATTATGCAAGGCATCAGAAGTTAAATCTTCTTCCTGTATTATCTTCCGTATCTTGCATCAGCATCCTTATCGTTAGCTGAGCGACTTTCCCCGTTGACTGTCAGCTGCCTAATGCCACGTCGTTTTTTTCAGTTTGATAGCCAACCTTCGCTCGCTGCAAGCAAGTATTACCGCCAAGTTGTTCGTTGAATGCAGCTGCTTTTTCCTTTATAATCGGGCCACTGACTGGAAGTCCTTTATTGCGTTGTTGTATGAACCATCTATAAACAGCTACGTCCAGTTCTTCATTCTCACTCTTTCGCATAGCCTCCCGATTTGCCAACTCACTATCCATTTGTGTTGAGTACTGTCGAATAACATCTTCTTTCTTTTTGATGTCATAAATAGTTCCTCGTCCAACATTGAATTCAGCAGCAATGGCTTTCTGCGAAGAACCTCTATATAACTTATCGAAAATTTCGAGTTTCTGCTTGAGGTCTAGCGTAACGTGTTTCCTTTTAGAACACATGATTCCGAACTGTAAAGAAGGCTACAATTTCAAAAACAGTATATAAAGCGTTGTTTAACCAAGTATTGTTAAGCAGGATAATTCATTGTGCACGTGTTTTTGGATGTGCGCCGGATTACTGAGAGGCCGGACTACTGAGGGCCGGTTTAGCGAGAGCCTAGTGTACTTAGTACTTACACCATGCTTGTCCGCATCTGATGGGACTGACGGAGGACATCGACAAATTTCAAAGAAGAGCAGCTCGTTTTGTACTATCGGAAATAGGAGAGAGTGCCACAGACATGATATGTGAACTCAGGTGGCAAACGTTAAAACAAAGGCGTTTTTCGTTGCGGCAGCATCTTCTCGTGAAATTCCAATCATTAACTTTCGCCTCCGATTGCAAAAAAGTTTTGCTGTCCGCCAACCTACGTAGAGAGAAATAATCATTACAAAAAAGAGAAATCAGAGCTCACACAGAAAGATTTATGAAGGTGGTTCGATGAACCCTCTGTCAGGCACTTAATTGTGAATTGCAGAATAATCATGTATATGTAGATGAGTAAGATATACAAGTGAAAATAAACCAATAATAACTGTAGATTTTATTTGCCTCACACTCATGCAATCCACAACTCAAGTGGCACCTGTCTTCTTGTCCCTTTTTGTTTCTTATAGTTGTCATAAGATGGCAGCAAGAGTCGTAAGTCGTCATGTTTTCCGCGAACTTCCAGTATTGATTGAAGACAGTTACTCACCTCGCGCAAATAACCCACCACTCTCCGCCCTTAACTCTCCCCTCTGTACTTCATCCACTACATGTTTTCCATGGCTACAACACTATCATCACAGGCATCTTTTACGTAGCTGGTTTCAGTGGCAAGTATTGGCAATTGCTTGCAGAAGAATGTGAGGTGTCCGAAAGGTTAGTGCGTTGCACTGTGTTGCAGAAATTCATATATGCTTCTCAAGTGCATCAGTCACACAACCAGCGTGCCTGATCCTGAATCTAAATATAACACTCGGAAGACAGATTGATATACAAATATGTTCGTGAAACTGGGATGTCCGATTGCAGCTAACCTTTCAGGCATTCATTTAATGTGAGAGCGTCAGGTTGTACAAAACTGTTTGCATGAAGTGGAAGACAGGTCTAAAATTCGCCTGTTGTACGGGGTTCCGTCCACGGAAGTGTCATTAGATGTCGACTATGTAATAGCAAGCCTGACGTAGATCTAGCGATAATGTGTTGAAGAGTATTGCATCTTCTCGTTGAAATTTTGTTGTGCCCGCGCCTCAGCGTAGCGTACTAAACAAGTAATTATTATTAATCCACAAGGGCCGCGCGGGATTAGCCGAGCGGTTTAAGGCGCTGCAGTCATGGACTGTGCGGCAGGTCCCGGCGGAGGTTCGAGTCCTCCCTCGGGCATGGTTGTGTGTGTTTGTCCTTAGGATAATTTAGGTTAAGTAGTGTGTAAGCTTAGGGACTGATGCCCTTAGCAGTCAAGTCCCATAAGATTTCACACACATTTGAACAATCCACAAGGATGTAGAAGCTCACGTCAAGATGCAGTGCGAGGAAGATATAAATCCGATAGCTGTGAATTCTCGCTGTGAATTCATGATGTGAGAATTGTAGTGTTTCCATTCTCGTGAGTTTGTGTTCCAAAGGCATTTTGTTCTAGTAACTTAACGGTTTTACCATCTTCATTATTTGCATATGGCAGCAATTGGAGGTAGTCCTTCCTCAAGGGCAGAAAATTTAAGAGCGCTTTACTGACAAGTCTCCACGAAAGATGGTATCGTTCGCGAGCAACCTAGTATTACTCCACTCTGCACAGTAATAACGCAGCACGCCACACAATAGCGCTGCCGCAATTTTGTCGTTTTCTTTCCGGATGGAGCATTCTGTGGCCTGCATAAAATCACTACCCTCGCACCTTGAAGAATACGTGTCCGCGTTCAACAAGATACCACTCCCAGCGCCAGTAATCCTGTTTTGAAGGCCAGCAGGAGATAGAGGTGTTGCTTGTCTTTGAAATCGATTTAGTTAATTTACTCACTCTGGCACCTGCAACTTGCTGCAGCAGTTTCGACCTTGCTTAACGTGAAGACGGGTTTACACTACGGGAGATTTGGCTCGCGTAACAGTAGCGTGAGGCTGTTTCGCGAGACATATACCTCACCCTTTCATTTACACAAAGCGAAATGCTGTGCCAAACAGGCCCGAAAAGGGTGAACCGTCGCCTTGGACGACACAAAAATGGCTCTGAGCACTATGGGACTTAACATCGGAGGTCATCAGTCCACTAGAACTTAGGTTAGTTAGGTTTAAGTAGTTCTAAGGACATCACACACACCGTGATCGAGGCAGGATTCGAACCTGCGACCGTAGCGGTTCCAGACTGTAGCGCCTAGAACCGCTCGGCCACATCGTGGACGACACAACCTTCGGCTGCTGTAGCCGTCTCCTCCCTCATGATGACACTATACTGGGAAAAAAAGCACGAAACGAGGTCGCCGCTGGTGGAGTAGGGAATTATTCCGTCAGTGATGCTAATATATTAACCAGCTCATCAGAGAAAACGCTTCGCAGATACCGCAGGAACTTCAACCTTATGACTGGAGAATATACTGGGTGATCAAAAAGTCAGTATAAATTTGAAAACTGAATAAATCACGGAACAATGTAGATAGAGAGGTACAAATTGACACACATACTTGGAATGAGATGGGGTTTTATTAGAACAAAAAAAATACAAAAGTTCAAAAAATGTCCGACAGATGGCGCTTCATCTGATCAGAATAGCAATAATTAGCATAACAAAGTAAGACAAAGCAAAGGTGATGTTCTTTACAGGAAATGCTCAATATGTCCACCATCATTCCTCAAAAATAGCTGTAGTCGAGGAATAATGTTGTGAACAGCACTGTAAAGCATGTCCAGAGTTATGGTGAGGCATTGGCGTCGCATGTTGTCTTTCAGCATCCCTAGAGATGTCGGTCGATCACGATACACTTGCGACTTAGGTAACCCCAAAGCCAATAATCGCACGGACTGAGGTCTGGGGACCTGGGAGGCCAAGCGTGACGAAAGTGGCGGCTGAGCACACGATCATCACCAAACGACGCGCGCAAGAGATCTTTCACGCGTCTAGCAATATAGGGTGTTTTTTTCCGTTCTAATAAAACCCGATGTCATTCCAAGCATGTGTGTCAATTTTTACCCCTCTATCTACATTATTCCGTGGTTTATTAAGCTTTCAAATGTATTCTGACTTTTTGATCACCCGGTACTTATTTCACATCTATCTGTGTCCAAGGTTGCTTTAGGTTTGTATTTATTCTCCAAAAAGTCGAAATATTTGTATGTGGACCACTTTGATCTGTATGCGTTCTCACTGCCTCTAAACAAGGTTTTTTATTAATATAACTGTAAAAAAATAATACACGTATAAAATATAAAATAATGAACGTGCATACGCATACAGTACAAAATTTGCGTACGCAGTCCAGTGAGGCTGCTTTTATTCTCTCTCTGCCGGCCGAAGTGGGACGCAATATTTGCACTACGCGAAAAAAAGAAACGAAACAGTTTCTTTCGCACCCAAAAACCTACAAGGGTCTGGCTCAACGCGAAGCAGCCTCGCGCATGTTTTGCGGTGGGTTAAAGTTTACTCTGTGGAAGACTTGCCTCACGTAACTCTTGCACTATGCTGTACTGTGTATACACATCTTTATATGTCTTCATGCAAATATTTCTGCATCAGTTTTTTTTCTTTACTGGGCATACGGCATTGTTCAGACCGCATGCATTAGCACTGACTTTTATCTCTACACGTGGGCACAGATTTACTGGTTTTTGTAAGTTTGCTTGGTCAGCTGTTGATGACGACAGAAGACAGATTATGTTTTTATCTCGTAAACAAAGCAGTGACTGAGCTGTAAGACGCGATACCTGACAGAAATCAGTTGTACGACGTGCTGAATGGAATTAAGAGTCTGATGAGCAAACACTGTGGATTGGTAGTAAACCGAAGAAAGAGAATGACTAGGAGTAACAGGAAGGAGATGAGAGAGAAGTCATCAGAATTGGGGATTACCAAGCAGCCGAAGTAAAAGAATTCTACTACCAAGGAAGCAAAATAACGAGTGACGGACGAAGCAAGGAGAATATAGAAAGCAGATTAGCACAAGCAAAGAGGGCATTCCTAGCCAAAGAATTCTACTAGTATCAGGGCACCTATCGGCCATAATTTGAGAAAGAAATTTTTGAAAATGTACATCTGGAGCACAACATTGTACGGTACTGAATTTTGGATTGTGGGGAACCGAAAAAGAAGATAATGAGGGGTTTGAGATGTGATATTATAGAAGGACGCTGAAAATTAGGTGGACTGATAAAAAATTAGGAGATTCACCGCAGAATCGGTAAGGAGAGACATATTTGGGAAACATCGACAAGAAGAACGAACAGGATGATACGGACTAGTGTAAATGCGTCAAGCAGTAACTTCTATTGTACTAGAGACAGCTGTAAGAGGTTGAAAACTGTAGCGGTGGACAGATGTTGGAATATATAGAAGGAAAAATGTCAGACGATATCGTATGCAAGGGCTATTTTGACTTTAAGAGCTTGGTACAGAAAAGGAACTCCTGGCAGGCCGCTTCAAACCAGAAGGGTAGAAGAATCTTATCAACTGCCCCCTTGTCAGTTTGTCAATGTACCGTTAAGACTGTCGGCCGGTGTTCGAACGTACTTGGGTATAATCCCATGTCGAGCAATTGTGGCTTGATTTTTCTATTATTTTTCTCAGTCACTTTCGACAGATTATGCCATTAAAATTCTGTGTACTGAACTCCATTAACTCCACAACTTCTTCAATGGTCAATCGTCGAGCCACAATCCAGGTGATTTCACGAATTTTTTCAAGATATTCACCGATTCGAACCGTGGTATGAAGACCAGTGCGATATTTGTCACCAGTTGACATTCTATCTCTTCTGCAACACGAAAACAGCCACACACTTGGCGTTCTTCCCCATTACATAATCATTGTAGGCCGTTCTAAACATTTCAAGAGTTTCTGTGTCAGTACTTCCGAACAAGAAGCGAAACTTCACAGCCGCGTGCTGTTCACGAGAGTCAAAAATTACAAAAGACCTAACACTAAAAAGAAAATCCACGCAAGGCGAATGTGAGATTCCTTAGCGAAGCTTGGCTTACTGACTCAGGAATGGTAGCTCCATATGTTCTTAGCGGCGGAACGCTGTGCTGCTAAACATAACCAAACATCATACCCAAAAGAAATCGGACTGACGTGAAGCCATCCTCGCACCGACGGGGCAGCTGACGTTGACGCAGACATGGACGGGAAATTCAAACTCACGGGAGAGAGCGCGCCCTGTCGTATGGAACGTACTGGTTAACGTGATTTGCGAATGCAGCGCTCTCCTGCAGCAGCTGTCTCAGCGTCTGCCGTTGAAGTCTGTTGAGCATCTCGGTAGTGCTCTGGCGTCGACTAAACGATCCTGCTCTTTGTTGGATCTTCTCACTCACTCACTCACTCAATTCACTCACTCACTCTATCAGTCCTACAAGATAAGAATCCCAGATTGATGAACAGTACTCGAGAATCCGTCGGACAAACGCCTCGCAAGTCACTTCTTTCGTGGATGAGTAACATTTGCTTAAGATTCTTTCTATGGATCCCAGTTTGGCGTATCCTTTTCCTAATTATTTGTTTGTCCGCCCCCGGTAGCTGAATGGTCAGCGTGACGGATTGTCAATCCTCTGAGCCCGGGTTCGATTCCCGACTGGGTCGGGGAATTTTCTCCGTCCAGGGACTGGGTGTTGTGCTGTCCTCGTCATCATCATTTCATCCTCATCGACTGCAGGTCGGCGAAGTGGCGTCAAATTGAAAGACCGGCGACCGGTCTGCCCGACAGGGAGCCCTAGCCATACGATTAAATAAATAATTATTTTCTTTATGTGGTCATTCCACTTCAGATCGCTCTGGGTACTTACTCCTACATACATTGCGATATATGTATACGTCTAAAATTTCCAATAAAGATTTTGCCTACTTGTGGTCTCCGAGAAAGCTGCGATTTTTGTCCCTAGATTCCGAGATGTATCCCAAAAAATGTTCAAATCTGTGTGAAATCTTATGGGACTTAACTGCCAAGGTTCAAAAAATGGTTCAAACGGCTGAGCAATATGGGACTTGACTTCTGAGGTCATCAGCCCCCTAGAACTTAGAACTACTTAAACCTAACTAACCTAAGGACAACACACACACATCCATGCCCGAGTCAGGATTCGAACCTGCGTCCGTAGCGGTCGTGCGGTTCCAGACTGTAGCGCCTAGAACCGCTCGGCCACTCTGGCCGGCTAACTGGTAAGGTCATCAGTCCCTAAGCTCACACACTACTTAACCTAAATTATTCTAAGGACAAACACACACACCCATGCCCGAGGGAGGACTCGAACCTCCACCGGGACCAGCCGCACAGTCCATGACTGCAGCGCCTGAGACCGCTCGGCTAATCCCGCGCGGCAGGTGTATCCCATTTACGATATTTGTCATCCTTAGGATGCCACAAACTCTTTCTTTCTTGGACTGAAATTATCAGTTTCTCACCGTCCCTTTTTCATACGTTAGGACTTCGGCCGATTCCACCGAAGTCTGTACGTTCGGGCGACGAGGACGGCTGCATTGAGACCGCGCACGTAACGGCGTACTGATTTGAAAAGATCGACCGTCTTCGGCTGACGTCGGTCGTCATCGATTCCACTGTGACCGCAGCCTGACTCGTCCCGTGTGAGGACAACTTAAAAAGTATTTGTAGCTGAATGCGAATTCTCCCCCCCCCCCCCCCCCCCCGTCCTTAATTCGACGATAGCCATGTAGTCAAACAAGCTCTGTCGTGGATAAAGTACCGTCGTATAGTGTTTTTGTGTATCACTGGCGCCCGTCGGCGTCTTGGGCCGTGCCGTTATCGCGTCAGCCGAGTGCGTGGGACGCGTCCCGCAGGCGGGCGCGGCGCGCCGCGGTGCCTCATCGATTAGCGATATGGAAGAGGCGCTCCTCAGTTCTCGCGTAGGGCGGCGTAATCGCCGCTTGGTCACGCTCCAGCCTCCTCCAGAAGTGCTGCGCGCGCACGAGAGGCAGCGCGGCCTACAAGTACCGGCTTACGTCCGCTCAGCTCGGTAGCACACCGACGTTTATCAACAAAAGTGCCATCACACGGCCGTATCAGTACACCTACGTTCGGAGCATTTGTGGATTTAGAGAACGCCTTTGACTACACGATTTGGAATGTGAATGAGACATTCGCGTCGGCACTGTAATAGATCATAGCAAGACCAGATTTACTTCTTGAGGATGACTGGCTATTAAACACACATTATGTGGTATTTTCGTCCCGGAAAACACACTGAAAAGCTTGATGTCAGGTTCTGGCCTACTTCATTGTGAATCTGGACTTACGAGAGTGCACTTGAAGCTGAACTATGCATTTTAGTATAGTTACGAAATTCCAGTACTCTTGTAATGTCCTCTGACTTCCTGTTTCTTTTATGACGTGTCAGACCTCTTAATGCTTTATACGTACGAACAGGCTCGGGAAAATAATGCGAATGGTGGTTTGAAAAGCGTTACTTTCAATTTCCTTTTACCAAGATGAATTTTGTTAATTGTATGTACAATGAATTTCTGATATCACAAAGCGTTCGACTCTCGTTTACAACTTACCACTTTTGAGGACCAGCCTCTTAAATTCTCTTGCAGCTTATCAATCTTAGAGATCAATATTATATGAGAAAGTTTAGCTGTTCTTGTAGCTACACTACGCGTTTTAATTTAAACCATTAGCTGTTCTTGTTTGTGTATTCGCGCTACGTAAGTAGTATTGCTATTTGGTGACCCTGTCACGTTTTCTATGCTCTGAATATCTGCTGTCATCGGCTGGCGAGATCATGTGACATGAGCTATGATTGGTTTACAAAAGCGCGTCACAATTTCGATTTCAATGCTTCGGAAACTAACGTGCTGTGTTTGGTGGAATTCGAATTTATACTTTCGTAATACGAAAATATGCAGCGTACACGTTGCTGCAGATAAAAAATCTTTCCTTTTTTTCTGGATTTCGTTTTCTAAAGTTCTACGCCGGCGTATGAAACGTCTGCCATTCAAAGAATTGATAAGTTCTACAGTTCCGATGGAAAGCATACTGTCACTTAACACGGAAGAAGTATGTCACCCGGGAAAACTATTTTTTAACCGAGAAATCCGGGAATTTTTTTCGTTGTCCGCGTATACACCTTGTGTGTGTGTGTGTGTGTGTGTGTGTGTGTGTGTGTGTGTGGTGGTATCCTTACGGGATTGGTGTGCGAGCTGAAGTTTTAAATTCACTTGCAGTTTTGGCTTGAAAATGATAGGTGTGCGTCTATCGCAATAGTGGCAGTTCTCGACGACGCCACACAGTTGCAACCCCGTAAGCTTTTTGAACACTTATACTACTTCCCAACTTTTCCATTCTCGAATAGTACATGTGAAAAATGGACGCCAAAATCTTCCCGTGCGGTGTCTCATTGACCTATTTTATTACGATGATTTTTTCTGCTTGTGTAGGTGTGAGCAACAAAATATTTTCACATTCGGAAGAGAAAGTCGGTGATTGATCTTGCCTCAACGGAAAACGCCTTTGTTTAAACGATTGACACCCCAACTCTCGCGTCATAACCGTGACACTTCCATCTACTTCGCGATAGTATAAAAGGAGCGGCCTCCCTTCTCGATATCCTGCGTCAGTCCTAACTGGCAAGGATTCCATGCTGCGCAGCAGTACTGGCACAAAGCTATCACTTCATGACAATAGTGCTTGTTACAGCCAAATTAACGCAACAGCTGCCAGGCTATATTGGTTTCAACTTCAAAGAAACCAAGCTGTGAAGCATGGCCTTATGGCTGCATCACAGCATGCTGAGTACACATTTACGTGACGGTCCAAGTACAAGAGACAAAAATTTACTATATTCGTACGAGCCGTAAGGAGCAGTTATTGGATTGGATGTTTCAAAAAGATCGAAATAAAGAAAAATGGTTCTTTCGCTTAGCACTTTCCAGGGAATGGTAGTTTGTTTCTTTCGGTACACTGAATACACTGGAAATGCCGCAGTCACTGTTTTAGAGGATAGAATCAACGGACAAGCTTATGCAGTCTAGAAGATTTGATGCGTCTTTTCTGTCAAAGAAACACAGTCTTTGGTATGAGAATCGGACTATGTGGGATAATAATTAATCCCACTAGATTTTATATTTTAGGCTGGACGTTGGTTCGGCAAAAAAACTTCCAACATCCTGCTGCCGTGCAGGGTTTGATTTTTGGAAAATTCTTTATTAACTGGCATCCGCGTCACAGAAAGAACATCCAGATTTCATGTTCTTATTACCAGCAGTTCAGACTGCGTGTTGTCACGTCTGTCAGCCTGTTCCTCCTTTTATATGTGCGGATTACAGAGCCCATAGTGGAGATGCCATACGTCCACGGACACGGGCGGCGGTGTTTGCTGAGGCGGGGCTGCGGCGGCGTTACAAAGGGCTCCCCACTGGAGCAGCGCGGCGGGCCGTCCCCTCAATAATTCACAGTATCCAGAAAAGAGCCCCGCTTGGCGAGCCGCCATCACAAGCTGGCCCGCCGCTGCCAAACGTCGCCGCCTCACGATCTCTCCACAAGGGCTTGCTGCAAGCCAGCACTGGTCGTCCAACGGACACCTAATTACCCGCCGAGTGGTCTCTCTGCCTACCCGCGACTCCTATTCAAGTAACAGGCGATGGCTCTGTTATCAGCATTTATAAGGCTATATCGTAACAATGTATTCACAAAAGAACCACATACCGATGCAGCACCACGCTTCACCGATCTCACATCACATGGTGTCCGGGCTAGAGGTATACAAAACCATTCGTTTTTATTTCAATACTTATTAAGGTCTTCTTTATTGTCTCCTTGTCCCACGTCACGTAGGGTCGGCGTTGCTCTTCTGGGTCCTTCTCCTTCATAGTACTCTATCCATTGCCTCTTCCTTCTTCCAACCTATCTCTTAGGTCCCGGGATATCGTATCCTTCCACCTCATCTTCGGTCTTCCTCTCCTTCTCGCTCCTTCAATCTTTATATCTTTGTTCCCCATATACTCATCCCCTTTTCTCTGTAAGTGTCCATACCACCTTAGTCTGCTCTCTGTATCTTATTCCCGATGGGTCCCACTTTCACAGCTCCTCTAACAAATTCATATCCAATCCTGTCCTTCCTTGTTACCCCACACATCCACCTCAGCATCCTCATTTCCGCCACTTCCATCTTCCTTTCCTGGGCTACTGTGATTGGCCATGTCTCTGCCCCGTATATCATAGCAGGCCTTACCACCGACTTGTAGACTTTCCCTTTCAACCCAATGCTCACCTTCTGGCCACACTCCACTCCACTTATTTCCCTCCGGTTGTTCCAACCGCAATTTATTCGGTGTTGTATCTCGCTTTCCAGTCCTCCGCCCCTCTGTATGTACGATCCCAGGTATTTAAATTTGCAGACCGATTTCAGCTCATCGTCCTGGATCTTGCAAGACCTCATCTGCACATTCTTTAGTGCTAAATATTCTGACTTTGTTCTGCTACTTTTCGTCCCTCTTTCTTCTAGTGCCTTCCTCCAATCCTCCAGTTTTTCCTCAAGTCTGTCGATGCTCTGCTCACAAAGAACCACATCATCCGGAAACAACATATTCCACGGCGCTTCCTTCTTCACATCTTTCACCAGCACATCCATAATCAGGTCAAAGAGATAGGGCTACTACGGTTGCAGGTTCGAATCCTGCCTCGGGCATGGATGTGTGTGATGTCCTTAGGTTAGTTAAGTTTAAGTAGTTCTAAGTTCTAGGGGACTGATGACCACAGATGTTAAGTCCCATAGTGCTCAGAGCCATTTGAACCAAAGAGATAGGGACTAAGCGCAGACCCTTGATGTAACCCTACTTTTACTGGAAACTCCTTTGTCATGGCCACACTACTTCTCACCTGTGTCATTGCTCCTCTGTACATTTCCTTAACTAACCTCACATACTTCTCTGGCACGCACTGCTCTCTCATGCTTATCCATATTTCGTCCCTTGGGACTCTGTCATATGCTTTCTCCAAATCAATGAAAGCCATATGCAGATCGGCTTGTAGCTCCCCGTGTCCCTCCAATATCCGCCTTAAAGCATGTATTGCATCAGTCGTTCCTCCTCCAGGCATGAACCCAAACTGTTCTTCACACACCACAGTCTCCTTGCGTAATCTTGCTTCTATAACTCTTTCCCAAATTTTCATTGTGTGTCCCATCAGTTTAATACCTCTATAGTTACTGCAGTCCTGCACATCACCTTTCCCCTTTAATACTGGTATCAGTACACTAGTTCTCCACTCGTCTGGCATCTCTTCCTGTCGCCAAATCTTCGTTAAATCCCAAAGGAACTCAATTCCCTTTTTACCGAGACACTAACATATCTCAACGGGGATCTGGTCTGGGCCAACTAACTCACATTTTTCATCTTCTCTACTGCCCGTTCGACTTCATCTCTACTTATATCCATCGTTAATCCTTCGTTTGCCCCTCCTTCCTCAGTTTTCACTCTTACATTTTCTTCATTCAGCAATTTCTCGAAATAATTCAACTAAAACTAACTTACGCTAAGGACAACACACGCACCCATGTCCGGGGGTGGACTCGAACCTCAGACGGGGGGAGCCGCGCGAACAGTGGCAAGGCGCCTGAGACAGCGCGGCTACTCCGCGCGGCCATGACAGGTGATATGGCTTAGATCCGTTGTCTCAAATCTACCGATCTCGAACTCTTGATCTGTAAACAATATCCTTGATAACCCCCCACCCATGTATCAAACTCCAGCGGAGTGAGATCAGGAGACCGAGGGGGCAAGGCAATGGGACCACACCCACGGGCACCATCCTGCTGGAAAATAACGTCGGGAGGCATATGTGGAAATGCATAATTCGCCAACGGGCCATGAGAGGTGTGCCCTATCACTGGCGCCCCAACTACATAAAATGTCCATTCTTTCGCTGTAAGAATTTGTTTCTGTATAACTTCTAGTCCTGACACCCACTACTTCAAAAATGAACAGTAACCAGTTTCTTGGTTCTTACCGTTACGGGGACCGCGTTTTGAGGTTTTTACAAAAATAATGATATAAGAAGAGACGGTAGCCAAGATGCTACTCAAACTGGAGGCACTAATGTGCGTCTCGTGCAACTGTTTCAGCGTCATTATCGGCGTCATTTAATGTGGCTGTTAGGCGCGTTAACATGGGGCTGGGGAGGACGCTGGTGGCAGAGGGCATGGGTCACATTTCAGTGATGCCAGTTGGGTCTATCAGTAGAACGGGTCTCACTAGGCATGGCAAAGCTTATAGACGACAGTTTAGTGGGTGGTGGTGGTGGGATCACTCGTGGAAAAATTCGTGTAGGAGTTTGTGTTAGAGCTGCACCTTTTTTAGACTGAAGTCAGCTGATAGGTATGCCTGCTTAAAGGAAGTCCCTCTAACTAAGGTCTCACCTTCAGAGCAGCCGATGTTTCCAAGCAGAGAAGGAATTAGCATTATCATCAAAATACAAGAGGTATTAGAGATAAAGTTTAGTGAACTGCTTATAGAAATGATTGGTATGTCGGCGCACCACTTAAATAATTTGACAATTCAGAGGCTTCCTTCACCAGGATACATATTAGCTGGCCGTTTTTCAGAGAGTTCCTAGGCTTCCATTACCAGGATACAGATTAGCTGGCTGTTTTTCAAGCAGTTCCTTGCGGGGTAGGGGAGTGGCTATGTACGTAAAAAACAGTATTCCATTTGAGTCCATAGGTGTATCAAGGCACTGCACTGAACATATATTTGAATGTTGTGCAGGGGCTGCTCAATTTAGTGAAACTAGTTGCTGTTTATAGGTCCCCTAAACTCTGACTTCAGAGCATTTCTGCTCAAGCTAGAGAGGGCTCTTGATTCACTTTGTAGGAAGTACCAGAAATTAGTTATATGTGTTGACTTCAATATAAATTTTGTGTATGATGTTGGTAGATCTCTTAAATTCATATGATCTGATGCAGATTGTGTTTTTTCCAACTAGGGCGCAGGGGAACAGTAGCACAGCCATCGACAATATTTTTATTCATTCTTGATTAGTAGACGGGCATTCTGTTAGTAAAAGGGTGAATGGCCTTTCAGACCATGATGCACAAATTTTAACACTAAAAGGATTTTGTAGTCAAACAAATGTCAGATACAATTACAAACCATGTAGAAAAGTTAATCCAACAGCAATAGAGAGTTTTTTAAAATCTTGTCAAGGAACAAGGGTGGCAGGATGTTTATAGTGCCGATAACACAGATGACAAATATAATGCTTTCCTTAACACATTTCTCATGCTCTTTGAGAGTTCCTTTCAATTAGAACGTTCTGAACGGGGTACTAGCAGTAATAGGCAGCCCGGGTGGCTGACTAGTGGGACAAGGATATCATGTAGAACATAGCGGGAATTATATAAAAATGTTAGAAGTAGTCACAATCAAGCTACAGTAGCCCAATACAAACCCTATTGTAAGGTGTTTAAAAATGTTATTAGGAAGACAAGGAGTATGTCGTATGCAAATAGCTAATTCACAGGATAAAATTAAAAACATATGGTCTGTTGTGAAGGAAGCGTCTGCTCAGCAGCACAAGGTCGACGATATAAAGTCAGTTCGTAGTAAAAATATTAATGATAAATCAGATAGATATATGCACAGTATTTAACAATCATCTTCTGAGCATTGCTGGTGAAGTAAATAAAAATTTGGTTTCTACAGGGACTCATATAACTTTCTTGGCAAATGCATTTACGAGATTGATGTCTGAAATACTTCTCTGTGATACAGACAAGGGGAAGATTGAGTCATTAATTAAATCATTGAAGACTAAGGACTCTCATGGTTATGATGGAGTGCCTAGCAGAATGTTACAGCACTGCGCTGCACATGTGAGCCCTGTATTTAGCCATATTTGTAATTTTTCCATTAGGAATGGTCAGTTTCCTGAACGATTAAAATTCCCAGTAGTAAAGCCACTTCATAAAAAGGGAGAAAGGGATAATGTAGATAATTTTAGACCTATCTTTATGCCATCAGTGTTCGCTAAAGTTATTGAACAGGCTATGTAAGGATAATTGATCATTTTATATCACACAGTTTGCTATCAAATGTACAGCTCGGCTTTAGAAGTCAGTTTAACAACTGAAAATACTAAATTCACTTTTCTCAGTGAGGTACTGGATGGGTTAAATAAATGGTTTCGAACGCTAGACATATTTTTTGATTTAACTAAGGCGTTTTATTGTGTTGGTCACAAAAAAATGGCTCCAGAAGTTGGGCCATTACGGAATAGGGGGAGTAGTTCACAATTGGTTCACCTCTTACTTTAGCAACAGACAGCAAAAGCTCATTTATTCACAGTGTCGAGAATGGCTGTGATGTGGGGTCTGAGTGGGGTACGGTCAAGTGGGGGTGCCCCAGGGATCAGTGTTGGGGCCACTCCTGTTCCTTATTTATATATATGATATCCCTCTAGTATTTCGAGTAACTCAAAAATAGCCGGCCGGTGTGGCCGTGCGGTTCTAGGCGCTTCAGTCTGGAACCGCGTGACCGCTACGGTCGCAGGTTCGAATCCTGCCTCAGGCATGTATGTGTGATGTCCTTAGGTTAGTTAGGTTTAAGTAGGTCAAAGTTCTAGGGGACTGATGACCACAGATGTTAAGTCCCATAGTGCCATTTTGAACTCAAAAATATTTCTGTTTGCTGATGACACTAGCTTGGTAGTAAAGGATGTTGTGTGCAACATTGACTCGGTTTCAAATAGTGCAGTTCATGTCTTGTAGGAAATAAACTAACGCTAAATCACAGTAAGACTCAATTTTTACAGTTTCTACCACATAATTCAATAAAACCCGACGTTTTAATTTCGCAAAATGGGCATATTATTAGTGAAACTGAACAGTTCAAATTTCTAGGTGTTCAGATAGATAGTAAACTGCCATGGAAAGCCCAAGTTTAGGATCTTGTTCAAAGACTTAATGCTGCCATTTTTACTATTGGAGCAGTATATGAAGTGAGTGATCGTTCGACACCAAAATTAGTCCACTTTGCTTATTTTCATTCGCTTATGTCGTGTGGTATTATATGAGGTATATCCACAGAGTAGGTTCCGTTCGGTTATGTAAAACAAACCTGTACAGATAGAGAAAAAATAACTATTGTACAAAAATTTACAACCGTTGAACTACTTTCCTACATAGCTTCCGAAATTAGGTAGGCACTTGTCATAGCGTGGCACAAGTTTTTGTATGCCTTCTTCATAGAAGGTTGCCGCCTGTTTGTTCAACCATGTAGTAACATGTTCTTCCAGGTCGTCGTCATCGTTGAATTGTTGACCACCAAGGACAGATTTTAGGTGTAAGATGAGATGAAAGTCGGTAGGAACGGGGCGCGGGCTGTATGGAGGACGATAAAACGCGCCCCGGTGAAAATCCCGTAAGAGCTGTTTGGTCACATTCGCCGTGTGACGTCGGGCATTATCGTGGAAAAAAAAAAACACCTTTTGACAGCAATTCTCGGCGCTTGTTCTGTATTGCACGGCGCTATTTCTTAATGGTCGCGCAGTAACCATGTGCATTGATCGTTTGGCCTCGTGGTAAGAAATCAATCAGCAAAATGCCTATTTTGTCCCAAAAAACGGTGCACGTGACTTTGCGAGGTGTCAAGATTTGCTTAGGCTTAACCTTCGTTGGGGATGAAGTGAGCCTCCATTCCATTGATTGCCGTGTTGTTTCAGGGGTGTCGTACGATACCCTAGTTTCATCCCCCTAGACTGTCCGAGAAAGAAAATCATCGCCTTCTTCATTGTTGCGTGTCAAAAACTGAAGTGCACTGCCCATCCGTTGTTTTTTGTGTTGTTCAATAAGAATTTTGGGTACCCAACGTGAGGAAAGTTTTTGAAATTTTAGTTTTTCAGTAACAATTTCATGAATTAGTGATCGTGAGATTTGATAGCAAGGGCACTTAGTATATACTTACGGTTGTGCTTAATCTTCTCTTCAGTTGTGTGAACCACTTCATGAGTAATCACAGACGGGCGTCCGCTTCGTTCTTCATCGTGCACGGCGGCATTTTCAATTACGGGTGACATTATAAAGAAGCACTACAAAGCACACGTCGGAAGCAGCGATCTGAAAATGGATTCAGAGTAACTGCCGCTCATGCTCGGAACTGCGATCGTAGCTCTGCCGCGGATAGAAATAGAAACGGAACTTACTTTGTGGACGACCCTCGTATTTTGGTTGAACTCTTCCCATTCTTAAAGGATGTTTTTGGCTCAGAAACGGTTGGTTTGGGCAGTAAGCGCTTTAAGTTCGCGACCCTCTTGTCGACTCCTGATCACTGATATGGCCTCTCAATACATATATTCCTTACCATCGTTACTTGTTAACAGTATCAGCTTATTCCGAAGAATAAGCAGCTTTCACTGAGTTAATACTCGACAGAAATCCAACCTGCATTTGGATCGGACTTCCTTAACTCTTGTGCAGAAAGGTGTGCGGTATACTGCTGCATCCATTTTCAATAAGCTACCACAAAAATAAAAATAAAATCTTAGCAGTAATCCACGCGCTTTCAAATCGAAACTGAAGAGTTCCCTCACGAGTCACTCCTATTATGTCGAGGAGTTCCTTGAAAAATTAAGTTGATTCTTATGTTATATTGCTGACTGCGTTTACTGAGACTTATGGCTTGACTTTTTTGGGTTCATAAACATTTTATTTTTATGTGTTATTACATGTTGTAATTTCATATACTGATACGTTCCATGACTTTGGACATTTGCTCCTCAATTTGGTACTACGGAACTTGTAAATAAATAAATAAGGCTTTGAAAATCAGGCAAGTTACAGGCATGGACAGCATCAACATCGGACTCTTAAAATACCGTGGAACTTCTCTCGAGATGAGGCTTCTGAATCTGTGTTGTAAAAAGAGAGTCCTCTCAAGAGCATTGCACCAAGCAAATGTTATATCGCTGTTTAACAAAAGGATATAGAAGTGAATGCCAGAATGGCAGAACGATTAGTTTACTGGACGCAACATGCACACTTACGCTAGACTCCTGAACAACAGATTAAAAGTTACATCACGGTGTTCATTAAGTGGATTTTTACGTAAGAAGACTGACAACGGAAACAGTGTTTGTGATGAAAGAGGTAACTGATAAACATAAGCAATGTAACCTAGAGACCTACTTAGCATTTGTCGATTTGGGAAAAGCCTTTGATAATTGAGGAAAACTGTAGCACTCAGTGAAGAAAAGGGGTTACCAAGTCCAATTATTAAACACGTTAATAAGCGTATACGAAAACACAACACTTACGTTAGGTATAAATAAACAGCTAGCAGCAATTTTCATCCTCGGCGAAACACGTTTGTCTGACCTCCGCCGCCTCGTTGGTGATGAAAGGTGTTGCCAGTTCCCCATTTATATACATTGTGTAACGAGTATAAGTGCAGATATTTCTATGGATGACTGAGGAAGATGTACTGAACAACATTACATCAGTATTTACGTCATTTACAGACTAATAATTATAGTTATTACAAGATATATCTTTTTTAGGTTGGCTAGTACCTCCAAGTACGCGTGTCAAGAGCAAACCATTAATGCTTATTTTCCTCTGGGCAGCAGATCAGATGTTTGAAGTGTGGACACGTGGATGCAAAACAGTTAGTCTGACAGGCGTAGTCCTGGTACGACCATGCAGAAAACATCTGGTAGTAAATTAGGTGAAGCGTTCGTGGGAAGACTGTTCGACACAGAGGAAAAACAGCTAGCACACTGATGTCCGTACATACTAAGATATCTACAGCTACATATATACTCCACAAGCCACCAAGCGGTCTGTGGCGGAGGGCACAATTCGCGCCAAAGTCATATTTCCCCCCTTCTGTTCCATTCGCTGATCGCGCGAGGGAAAAACGACTGTCTGAACGCCTCAGTACGAGCTCTATATCCCTTATCTTTGAATGGTGATCATT
This sequence comes from Schistocerca piceifrons, assembly GCF_021461385.2. Taxonomy (NCBI): domain Eukaryota; kingdom Metazoa; phylum Arthropoda; class Insecta; order Orthoptera; family Acrididae; genus Schistocerca; species Schistocerca piceifrons. Next base: position 380,346,975 of record NC_060145.1, read on the forward strand.
GTGCGATTTGAAAGCTGGTGGTAATAATATATGCTCTACATCCTCGGTGATGATCGGATTTCGGAATTTAGTGAGCAGCCCTTTCTGTGTAGCGCGCCGTCTATCTACAAGTGTGTCCCACTTCAATCTTATTGTGAGATTTGTAACGCTCTCGCGATGGCTAAATGTACCAGTCACGAATCTTGCCGCTCTTCTTTGGACCTTCTCAATCTCTTGAATCAGACCCAGCTGGTAAGGGTCCCATACAGACGAACAATACTCCAAGACTGGACGAAATAACGTATTGTAAGCTATTTCCTTTGTTGAAGGACTGCATCGATTCAGGATTCTACCAATAAACCGCAATCTAGAGTTCGCCTTACCCGTTACTTGTGTAATCTGATCATTCCATTTGAGATCATCTCGAATAGTCACATCCAGATGCTTGACGGACGTTACCGCTTCCAAAGACTGGGCATTTATTTTGTACTCGTACATTAATGGGGATTTTCGCCGTTGTATACGCAGTAGGTTACACTTACTAATATTGGGAGATAACGGCCAGTCATTACACCACGCATTTATTTCCTGCAAATTCTCATTGATTTGTTCACAACTTTCGTGTGATACTACTTTACTGTAGACTACAGCATCATCGGCAAACAATCTAAGGCAGCTGTCAATACCATTAAGCAGATCGCTTATGTAAATAGTAAAAAGCAGAGGACCTATTACGCTACCCTGGGGCACACCTGAAGTTACAAGACACCAACATATAAAAATATTTGCACTTATACCCGTTGTACCCTGAACATACGATTTACTGAAGAATCATCAGCAGAAAAGAATTTACCTTCTAATGACAATTAGCCGAAGACGATACTACCATTCAGAAAGAAAATTAAAACAAGAGCTTTCATAGGAAAGGACCTCATGATTAGAAAAGTATCGGTGAACAATAAATTAGTAGAACAGGTCAATCATTTTAATTATCTGGTCTGTGACATCACATACAAGTATGAGAAAGATATAGACAGAACATTAGCAAAATTTTGAAGCATAAGTAGAGCAGTAAACATGTTTTTTAGGAAAAAAGCACAAGAAACAACATAAAGAAATTTTATAAGGTAATGGCCGACCCCTCACTACGGAAGCGTGTCTACGTCATTTACAAACGTCAAGAAAGTAAGATACAGGCGGTTGAAGTTAGATTTGTTACAGCTGTTAAAGGCTGTTTTAAAGCAGACAGATTAAGAATCAGCGACATTAGGAAGCAATTATCGTAAAAAACAAAATCGAAGACAACAGAAGAAAGTGGCGTGAATGTCTAGACAGAACGAACTGTGGCAGACTATCTTACAAAGTCATTAATTATAATCCGATTGGCCGAAGGGGTCTGGCAAGGCCACGCAAGAGATGGGCACCGTAACAGGCAAATACATAATACATTGGAAAGCAGATGAAGAGATGACATAAATAACATTATTTGCCAGAATTGTTTGATTTTTTATTTTACAGAAAATATTTCCCTTTCAAATTCACCATTTTCGTTTGCGTTGGCCCCAGTTCATACTTTACACTTCGATGTTCGAACCTCAAGAAGATGATTCTGTTAGGATTCAGCAGCTTTTGCAGTTGATGAAGATTTCAGCACTTCTTTTTGTTACCATGCGTAAAAAAAAGTAATTAGGCCATAAATCAGATGATTACGTGCAATGAGCCATTAACTGCATTTCTTCCCCCTCAGATCATCAATGTGTTTGATGCGCTGCTACACCTGGCATTCCCATGATCAAGAATGATGCGATGTTATCCCATTCAACATTGTCAGTAGTGAGCCATTGAGTGCATAGTGTTTCTATCCTCTAAAACAGTGATTGCGATATGTCCAGTGTATCAAAGAAATAAACTATCATTTTCCTGAAAGTGCTAAGCGAAAGAACCATTTTTCTTTATTTAGGTCCAACTTTAAACACCCCTCCATCGATGACTGCTCCTTACGGTTCGTACAAATATATTAAATGTTCGTCTCTTGTTAAGGTGTATACTGATTTCCCATGTCCTCGGTCAAATTTTTTGAGCATTTTCATCCACCAATTGACACGCGCTTGTGTTAAAGCTTCAGTCGACCTTTGCGGAATCTATCGGGAACAGATGTTTGCATTACAGTGTTCGATGTGTCTAAGGATTTCTCTCTATACCTCTACTCTCTGCCATCCCCTTAGTCACGCGTCGATCGTCTTAAATAGTGTTGCACACTGCGTGCGTGTTTTCAGAGGTGCATTCTGACCTGACTACATTTTTATGGATAACGATGCGCTACAGCATCGAGCAGCGCAGGTGGAGCAGCTCATGGAACGAGAAGACATTCGGTGAATGAACTGGCCTTTCCCTTCCGAGCGAGGTGACGCAGTGGTTAGCACACTGGACTCGCATTCGGGAGGACGACGGTTCAATCCCGCGTCCTGCCATCCTGATTTAGGTTTTCCTTGATTTCCCTAAATCGCTCCAGGCAAATACCGGGATGGTTCCTTTGAAAGGGCACGGCCGACTTCCTTACCCGTCCTTCCCCAATCCGATGAGACCGATGACCTCGCTGTCTGGTCTCCTCCCCCAAAACAACCCCCCCGTTTCCCTTCCCCCAACTTAAACAGCATAGGACACGTGTGGGATACGTTAGTAAGACGTATAGCAGCACGTGCACATGCACCAGCGACCATCCTGCAGTTCTCAGTAGCGCTGTTGGAGATGTGGAGATATGGGGAACTCGTTACCTAACTTGGGACCAGCGTAGGAGCACGTTGCATAGCATGCACTGCCGTCTATGGTGATCACACATCCCATTAAGACCTATGTCCCACCTTTTCTAATGTACAGGAGACCATCGTGAATTGCGATGATTTCAGTGCAGTTATGGCTTTTGAAAAAAACTGTCCTTTCTGTTCGTCTCATTACGTATTTATTTCATTTACCTTCTGTACTACACTATAGCAGTTCTTTCCGTGTACGGCCCAAGTTTAATCGAGCTACACTATATGATCAAAAGTATCCGGACACCTGGCTGAAAATGACTTAAAAGTTCGTGGCGCCCTCCATAGCTAATGCTGGAATTCAGTATGGCGTTGGCCCGCCGTTAGCCTTGATGACAACCTCCATTCTCGCAGGCGTACATTCAGTCAGATGCTGGAAGGTTTCTTGGGAAATGGCAGCTCATTCTTCACGGAGTGCTGCACTGAGGAGAAGTATCGCTATCGGTCGGCGTTTCCAAACATCTCAGAGGTCAGGACCCTGTGCAGGGCAGTCAATTATAGGGATGTTATTGTCGTGTAACCACTCAGCCACAGGCCGTAGGTTATGAACATATGCTCGATCGTGTTGAAAGATGCAATCGCCATCCCCGAATTGCTCTTCAATAAGGGGAAACAAAAAGGTACTTAAAACATCGATGTAGGCCTGTGCTGTAATAGTGCCACGGAGAACAATAAGGGGTGCAAGCCCCCTCCATGGAAAACACGACCATACCATAACACCACCTCCTCCGAATTTTAGTTTTGGCCTTACACACAGTGGCAGATGATTTTCACCGGGCATTCGCAATACCCACACTCTGCCATCGAATCGCCACATTGTGCATCGTGATTCATCATTGCACACAACGTTTTTCCAGTGTTCAATCGTCCTATGTTTACGCTGCTTACACTAAGCGAGGCGTCGTTTGGCATTTACCGGCGTGATGTGTGGGTTATGAGCAGCCGATCGACCATCAAATCCAAGTTTTCTCACGTACCACCGAACTGTCATAGTACTTGCAGTGGATCCTGATGCTGTTTGGAATTCCTGTATGATGGTCTGGATGGATGTCTGCATGCCACACATTACGAGCCTCTGCAGCTGTGGGCGGTCTCTGTCAGTCAACAGACGGAGTTGACCTGTACGCTTTTGTGCTGTACGTGTCCCTTCACGTTTAAAGATGTTTAGGAGTGTGGAAATCTCGCGTACAGACGTATGACACAAGTGACACCCAGTCACCTGACCACGTTCAAAGTCCGTGTGTTCCGCGGAGTGCCCCGTTCTGCTCTCTCACTATGTCTAATGACTACTGAGGTCGCTGATATGGAGTACCTGGCAGTAGGTGGCAGCACAATGCACCTAATATGAAAAACGTATGTTTTTGGAAGTGTCTGGATACTTTTGATCACATAGTGTATGTTACTTGGCAGTGACACGTCATGCGAGAGCTACTTTCGTCCTTACGCTCCCATCGCCACATACGTTCCGGCCGCCCTTTTTTTGTTGTTATCCTGCGATGTGTGTTATTCGATTCACTTTCGCCGCAGTGTTTTTTGTGTCAGTAATGAGCTGTTATTGAATTACCTAGTCATTTGAGTACTATTATGCCCATCTCTGAATTATTTCCGCCCTCTGTACTGTCGGATTAGAAGAAAACCACACTGTAGTCCGACGTCAGGTAACGGTCCTCGTCGTGTCATGACGACATGAAGATAATGCAGGCGTTCTCCTAAACATGAGAACCACATCTGCTATGTGCAGAGAATTAGGGAAATGTGCAACCATATTTCGCAAACTAAGGAAAACTCGTCATATGGAGGTCTCGGTTATTGTGAACAAATAACTGTTAAATAGAAATACTGGGTGTGACTCAGTGAATTTCATATGGCAAACTCAGGCAGTAGGTTCTAGGAATTTTCCTGATTCACATCCCTTCTTTTACCTCTATCAGTGACATAGTGTGAAAATTGTCAAGTTGCACCAGGCTACGAAGTCCGTGTTGGAGTGTAGGTCCTTGTATAACTAGGTGCGTAAGTGAAGTCGAAGATCGGAGAAAGGCAAGGGCATACAACCTTCGTTAGGAATATTCCTAGTAAAATACTGCGGAGTTGAAACCAACGTTCGGATTGTGGGAAGCTTCGCCAAGTACTAGATGCGTGTTTTTATCTAAATGCTTTCCGTCTGTCGTTGTCATATTTTTAGGATGTACCCAGAGACTATGTATATATTTTTATTATTAAGAAAATAAAATAATTACTGGAGCTCGCAGCCACTGTGTCAAATAGCGCCAGTCGATGCCCGACCTCATAACTCCATAAACATTTGGTACGCCTGGAAAGCCTTAAAAAGTACGTATTGCTTCAGTTGTTCCATATTTCATTGTATACACGGAAAATTGCTGGGTTGTTTCTGATTCGATGCTTTTGATAGCAAGTCTCACATTGTGTTTAATTTATTTCTTACAGGTAATTTTGCTAACTCTTCTTTCTCGGTTTGATGGAGAATAATTTCTCTGTAGGTCGTGTAATTAGGAATATAGTCTGCACTGTATTTTGACACGCTGTGATATCTCTCTCCAGAGAGAAACTGCAAAACATTTTTACACTGGTAGGTAGGTAGAATTAAGCCGTGCAAAGGTAGGTGTTCTGAATTGCGCTGTTCAATAGGTTAGCATAGCTTTACCTTTAATCCATCTCATTGCCTACTTTCCCGTGCATTGTCATTAGCTCGCGACGTCTGAGTTTTCCCTCCACGGAAAGTGTGCAGTATCGATGCAAAAATCCGTATTGCTTGTTATTTTATTTCTGTGTCCTGTTTTGTCGCCTAAATTTGCGCACTCAACATGAGATGCTGACTCTACACTGTTGATATTAATGGCTCTATCTCCATTGGTGGCAGAGCAGCAATCACAAGACTGTTAATACGCCAGATCAGTGCGAAGTTGTTCTCCCACCAGAAGTTACAATGGATGAAGGAATTCAGGTTACATATTAGTATTAGACAGTTAATTTGGTACAGCGTCTTTCACTAGGAACGGAGGGGGGGGGGGGGGGGGGGGGGTAAACCGAAGGGCGAGCAGCTATTGTGGTTGGAAAGCAGACTTCCTCGAAAGACAGCTACATCTGATGTACAGGCGAGCAGTTAATTAATTTCCTGTCTAGCACTGCAGTGCAACTTGCAGTTATCGTAGTTCGTGTTCGTTTCTTCGCTTAATTATATGAATTATTGAGTTCTGTATTCTGTACAGTGTTAATGAATTTAGTCTGAAAATGAACACTACTTGGGCACGTCTGCCCTCTGCGTGGCTGTTGATTCAAAATGCGCGCTGCAGACGGATCAGTCTAACCTTGTTAAACAGCGACCTGTTCGTTCTTCCAATTTGCCGACCAAAGGGGTGGAAAATCGAAAGCAATTAGGTACTGAAAGGTATAAAAGAGCAGACAATTAAACATGAAATTCGTGGAACATAAAGTGTGAACTGGTGTTTAGCTATTAATGCAGCGTATGTGTGCACACTTGTTCAGCATGCCTCGAAGTCGTTTCAAGCCTAGAACATTCGCGCGCATTGTCACTTTACGGCAGAAAGAATTGCTAATACGGGAAATGACTCCTAGAATTGGCCTGAACAACGGTGAGGTCATTCAAATTTTCAACCTCTGTCTTGTGACACGGCCTTCTCTCGCAGGTGCTCCCAAGCACTTTCTTTTTTAAAGGGTAAATGGTAGTTGTGTGACGACTCAAGTGGTATGTGAAGGTGGCCTATTGAAGTCAGCAGGGAAGAGTCTGCCATGTTTTGGGCGGGTTTCGTGTGTACGGATTTCAGATTCCCCTCTTCGTTATTGATGCTGTGCAGTCCCTAGAGAAGATCCTCCAACCTGTCTTCCAGCTCTGAAGCCAGCATTTCGGCGAAGAATTCGTTTTCGAAGATGACGCTGCTCGAGCACGGTGCGCCCGCCTCGTGATCACGCTTCTCCAAGAGGCAGGAACAAACAGAATTTGATTAAGTTGAGGCATGTGCTGATGTGACCCCTATTGAGCGTGCTTAGACCGACTCAGACTTATACTGCATCGTCGCAGGAACCCCCCTCACGTACTGGATGGCCTCAGGGGGGCCGCCGTCAAAGTGTGGAACAGGTTTGAGCTGCAGTCTCTCAATCACCTTGTAGACAGCATTCCAAGAGGATACATGGTCGACCAGCACGCAGTTGAATAAGGCTTATCAATTACGAATGTTAGAGACTCCGTGACTTTGAATTCAACAAAAAATGGAAAACTGCAACCATTCACGTCTATGAAATAATTCGTCCATTCCATTAACTAGTTTTAGAAATTTTCAGGCTCCTCTTCAGATGGTGCACATCGTTGAATGCTTATTTCATAGCGCGACGCAGGTTCTGTAATAAGAAGAAACAAAAAAAGAGTTAAATATGCCGCCATGAGTAATGTTTATAGACGAATTGTATCGAAAAACGAATTCTGTTAGTTACTGCGACAGTATGGGAAGCATCGTAATTGGTATCCACCTGGCAGTTTCCACTGTGATTTCCATTGGTCACATAACTCATGGCGATACATTTAAAGTCTTTTTATCTACATTCTTATCACAGAGTCAGTATCTACACTCCTGGAAATGGAAAAAAGAACACATTGACACCGGTGTGTCAGACCCACCATACTTGCTCCGGACACTGCGAGAGGGCTGTACAAGCAATGATCACACGCACGGCACAGCGGACACACCAGGAACCGCGGTGTTGGCCGTCGAATGGCGCTAGCTGCGCAGCATTTGTGCACCGCCGCCGTCAGTGTCAGCCAGTTTGCCGTGGCATACGGAGCTCCATCGCAGTCTTTAACACTGGTAGCATGCCGCGACAGCGTGGACGTGAACCGTATGTGCAGTTGACGGACTTTGAGCGAGGGCGTATAGTGGGCATGCGGGAGGCCGGGTGGACGTACCGCCGAATTGCTCAACACGTGGGGCGTGAGGTCTCCACAGTACATCGATGTTGTCGCCAGTGGTCGGCGGAAGGTGCACGTGCCCGTCGACCTGGGACCGGACCGCAGCGACGCACGGATGCACGCCAAGACCGTAGGATCCTACGCAGTGCCGTAGGGGACCGCACCGCCACTTCCCAGCAAATTAGGGACACTGTTGCTCCTGGGGTATCGGCGAGGACCATTCGCAACCGTTCCATGAAGCTGGGCTATGGTCCCGCACACCGTTAGGCCGTCTTCCGCTCACGCCCCAACATCGTGCAGCCCGCCTCCACTGGTGTCGCGACAGGCGTGAATGGAGGGACGAATGGAGACGTGTCGTCTTCAGCGATGAGAGTCGCTTCTGCCTTGGTACCAATGATGGTCGTATGCGTGTTTGGCGCCGTGCAGGTGAGCGCCACAATCAGGACTGCATACGACCGAGGCACACAGGGCCAACACCCGGCATCATGGTGTGGGGAGCGATCTCCTACACTGGCCGTACAACACTGGTGATCGTCGAGGGGACACTGAATAGTGCACGGTACATCCAAACCGTCATCGAACCCATCGTTCTACCATTCCCAGACTGGCAAGGGAACTTGCTGTTCCAACAGGACAATGCACGTCCGCATGTATCCCGTGCCACCCAACGTGCTCTAGAAGGTGTAAGTCAACTACCCTGGCCAGCAAGATCTCCGGATCTGTCCCCCATTGAGCATGTTTGGGACTGGATGAAGCGTCGTCTCACGCGGTCTGCACGTCCAGCACGAACGCTGGTCCAACTGAGGCGCCAGGTGGAAATGGCATGGCAAGCCGTTCCACAGGACTACATCCAGCATCTCTACGATCGTCTCCATGGGAGAATAGCAGCCTGCATTGCTGCGAAAGGTGGATATACACTGTACTAGTGCCGACATTGTGCATGCTCTGTTGCCTGTGTCTATGTGCCTGTGGTTGTGTCAGTGTGATCATGTGATGTATCTGACCCCAGGAATGTGTCAATAAAGTTTCCCCTTCCTGGGACAATGAATTCACGGTGTTCTTATTTCAATTTCCAGGAGCATTGTCCCAGGAAGGGGAAACTTTATTGACACATTCCTGGGGTCAGATACATCACATGATCACACTGACAGAACCACAGGCACATAGACACAGGCAACAGAGCATGCACAATGTCGGCACTAGTACAGTGTATATCCACCTTTCGCAGCAATGCAGGCTGCTATTCTCCCATGGAGACGATCGTAGAGATGCTGGATGTAGTCCTGTGGAACGGCTTACCATGCCATTTCCACCTGGCGCCTCAGTTGGACCAGTGTTCATGCTGGACGTGCAGACCGCGTGAGACGACGCTTCATCCAGTCCCAAACATGCTCAATGGGGGACAGATCCGGAGATCTTGCTGGCCAGGGTAGTTGACTTACACCTTCTAGAGCACGTTGGGTGGCACGGGATACATGCGGACGTGCATTGTCCTGTTGGAACAGCAAGTTCCCTTGCCGGTCTAGGAATGGTAGAACGATGGGTTCGATGACGGTTTGGATGTACCGTGCACTATTCAGTGTCCCCTCGACGATCACCAGTGGTGTACGGCCAGTGTAGGAGATCGCTCCCCACACCATGATGCCGGGTGTTGGCCCTGTGTGCCTCGGTCGTATGCAGTCCTGATTGTGGCGCTCACCTGCACGGCGCCAAACACGCATACGACCATCATTGGCACCAAGGCAGAAGCGACTCTCATCGCTGAAGACGACACGTCTCCATTCGTCCCTCCATTCACGCCTGTCGCGACACCAGTGGAGGCGGGCTGCACGATATTGGGGCGTGAGCGGAAGACGGCCTAACGGTGTGCGGGACCGTAGCCCAGCTTCATGGAGACGGTTGCGAATGGTCCTCGCCGATACCCCAGGAGCAACAGTGTCCCTAATTTGCTGGGAAGTGGCGGTGCGGTCCCCTACGGCACTGCGTAGGATCCTACGGTCTTGGCGTGCATCCGTGCGTCGCTGCGGTCCGGTCCCAGGTCGACGGGCACGTGCACCTTCCGCCGACCACTGGCGACAACATCGATGTACTGTGGAGACCTCACGCCCCACGTGTTGAGCAATTCGGCGGTACGTCCACCCGGCCTCCCGCATGCCCACTATACGCCCTCGCTCAAAGTCCGTCAACTGCACATACGGTTCACGTCCACGCTGTCGCGGCATGCTACCAGTGTTAAAGACTGCGATGGAGCTCCGTATGCCACGGCAAACTGGCTGACACTGACTGCGGCGGTGCACAAATGCTGCGCAGCTAGCGCCATTCGACGGCCAACACCGCGGTTCCTGGTGTGTCCGCTGTGCCGTGCGTGTGATCATTGCTTGTACAGCCCTCTCGCAGTGTCCGGAGCAAGTATGGTGGGTCTGACACACCGGTGTCAATGTGTTCTTTTTTCCATTTCCAGGAGTGTACTTAAACCTAACTAACCTAAGGACTTCACACACATCCATGCCCGAGGCAGGATTCGAACCTGCGACCGTAGCAGTCCCGCGGTTCCGGACTGCAGCACCTAGAACCGCACGGCCACCCCGGCCGGCGACTGGTTGCAGTTTTCTGTATTTATATGCTATTTAATGTTACCACGTAACAGATTTTGAATTCATGGATGGGCAAAGATGCCGCACGGGATTTTCCGAGCGGTCTATGGCGCTGCAGTTATGGACTGTGCGGCTGGTCCCGGCGGAGGTTTGAGTCCTCCCTCGGGCATTGGTGTGTTTGTTTGTCCTTAGGATAATTTCGGTTAAGTAGTGTGTAAGCTTAGGGATTGATGACCTTAGCAGTTAAGCCCCATAAGAAATCACACACATTTGAACATTTTGATGGGCAAAGATTTTCCAGCAGTCTGCCTTTATTTTGATGTTTTTGTTTTTATTTCAAAGTTAAGTTTTTCAATTTAAATCCAAGCCTACACGCGCTTGCAGGTATGCACGTAGCGCAAAACTATTCTTGAGCAATTTATTACCAGTCAAGATACAAATTCAAATTTTGAAATTTCTCTTCCAACTTACGGAACATAGTGGTGCAAGTTCCGCAACTTGTGTATTATTCGGGATCATTGACAACACCAGTTACATTTATGTTTGTGTTTTTGATTTGGATGTAGTGCCTAACCATTGGAAAAAAAATGTACTGCCTCAACACGCGTCTCACCAGTCTGCCTGTGTACTCCCACGACAATAGACATTAAGTTCATGTTGCGTATATTACTTTCTTAAATTGTGGCCGAGTTGCTGTACAACGTTATTTATTTTACGAGGCTATTTTTTATGTCTGTGGACGATTTGTTATGCAACATCAGTTATTTTACTGTGCTTGTTTCGACGGTGTTCCTCGTTACTTTCTTTTTCATATATCTTATTCCATTTTCTTTTCTTTTTTAAGTTTGTCCAGGTAATGACTGGAAAATGGGTTTGTTGGCCGAAATATTGGAAAAAATAAAAGCATTACGTGCAACTAACTTCGTCATTTGGTACGAAGCCTTAAATTTTTAGCATACCGCTGAAGGAAGGGGGAAAAAAGCTTCGTTTTGTGCAGATACGTAATTCTAAAGGCAATCCTCTTAGTACTAACAAGGGTACCTCCCCATCGCACCCCCCTCAGATTTAGTTATAAGTTGACACAGTGGATAGGCCTTGAAAAACTGAACACAGATCAATCGAGAAAACAGGAAGAAGTTGTGTGGAACTAAAAAAAAATAAGCATAATATACAAACTGAGTAGTCCATGCGCAAGATAGGCAACATCAAGGATAGTGTGAGCTCAGGAGCGCCGTGGTCCCGTGGTTAGCGCGAGCAGCTGCGGAACGAGAGGTCCTTGGTTCAAGTCTTCCCTCGAGTGAAAAGTTTCCTTTTTTATTTTCGCAAAGTTATGATTTTTCCGTTCGTTCGTTGACGTCTCTGTTCACTGTAATAAGTTTAGTGTCCGTGTTTTGCGACCGCACCGCAAAACCGTGCGATTAGTAGACGAAAGGACGTGCCTCTCCAGTGGGAACCGAAAACATTTGATCGAAAGGTCATAGGTCAACCGATTCCTGCACAGGAAAACACGTCTGAAATATTCTATACGATACTGATGACGGCATGTGCGTCATATGACAGGAATATGTTGTCGACCCACCTAACTTGTACACTTGGCGAATGGGTAAAAAGATTCTTCTACCTTTCCCGATTTAGGTTTTCTTGTGGATGTGATAATCACTCCCAAAAAAGTGATGAAAACATAAGAGTTTGTCACATAAACTGCAACAAGTGAATGCAACAGTTTCACAGTCGCACAGTTTTCCCTGTGCTCTGTCAAAACATATGTTTTTAACGTTTTCAAATTTTTCCGTGTGTAGACCGTCAAATCCTGCATATGTCCAAGCAAATCTGAACATGTCCTGGAATTTTGGAAAGCGAAATTGATTATGTGTGAGTGCCTGAACATTGATAATTGACACACGATCACATAAACAATACTGCTCTGTGTACCTGTGCAGCTTCGCAAAATAATTGTCTGAAAATAAAAAATTAAAGTTTTCACTCTAGGAAAGACTTGAATCAAGGACCTCTCGTTCCGCAGCTGCTCACGCTAACCACGGGACCCACGGCGCTCCTGAGCTCACACTATCCTTGGTGTTGCCTATCTCCCGCATGGACTACTCAGTTTGTATATTTTGCTTATTTTTTTTTCATAGTTTCACACAATTTCTTCCTGTTTTCTCGAGTGATCTGTGTTCAGTTTTTCAAGGCGTATCCACTGTGCCAACTTATAACTAAATCTGAGGGGGATGCGATGGGGAGGTTTCCTTGTAAGTTATCATTGAATGGTCGTCGAAACTCTTAATGTTAGATGTAAAGTGTGAATGGTCCATAACATAGTATTAACTCTCCAGTATTTTAAGTCATGCGCAGTCGTAACAAAGCAGTCGGTACTGGACGAAGTGCGATGGTACGAATGGCCTCTAGCTGAGCGCAGCCCTCTTGGCCAGCGATATGAGATTCCGGTCACGCGGCGCCTGGCCGTTGTCATGTGCTGCGGCTGGTGCATCCGCTCTGTAAAAGACGGCCGTGTTGTGTTGCAGGATGCGCGCCCGCTGTTAGGCCGATGGCCGGTGAGCGGAGGAGGGTGCGCTGCCCAGCTGCCTGAGCCCGCTGCCGTCTCCACAGCCGGTGAGTAGCACGGCGGCCGCCTGCACAGCGCTCTAGCTGCAGGTCCACGCTTCTCCATACTGTTCAGGCATTGTCCTTGGTGGGCTTTCCGGGATCTTTTGTCTCTCAAAACAGTGATCATGTATTGGCATTCGCATTTTGTTTTTATCTTCATTCCATTTCGTGTTTTCCAGCCTACAACATTGCTTCAAAGAGAAAGATATTGTCAGATTTGATTTTTTGGAGCGCATGTGCGTCATACTCTGATGGCTCCATTGACAAGAGCGTTGCCCGCGAAATGCAAAGGTCTCAGCTATATGTGCGGTCTGTCGCACAATTTTTTCACGTCAGGAATTTTCTTAGGTTTATTAATTAGATTTTTTCTTTAAATCTATTTTACTTTCAATGATCAATTCTAACCGGTAGTATCATTCCACATTAGTGTCGTATTTCAGCTACTAGTATAACACTACAGTCCGCTACTGCTATACCATAACCTCGAAACTGGAGGCAGTTTGTAAAATAGAACTATTTTATTAGAGTAATTATGGTATAAAGCAACAGAGCGGTGTTACCCTCTGAGAGGAATTTTGTTATGTTGACCGTGTTGTACCTAACGGGGGTGGCTTATCGGAAATGAAAGTCAGAATTACGTAAATATTCAGACAGTAACAAACAATATTTTACCTATCTACACTGTTCAAAGAACAAGGAAAACTGCCGCCAGCCTAATTAGGCAAGAGGATGAGTGACATTCTTGTTCAAGAAATTAAGTATGAGTAACCTTAACGGACAAACACAACCTATATTTTGCCACACGCGAGTGCAACGAACTCTGACACCTGCATATGTTCACGGTTAAGTTTGGAAGCTAACAGAGCATAAATATAACAGATAACGAAACACACTATTACTTTTAGGGCTTATTCAAACTAAATGGTCTTCATAACATTACTATTAATATTCACTGCAGAATCATTAATTGGACATAGGTTCATTATTATTGTTCAAATATTTTCCTAGCTGACATAAAATTATAAATGTAGTTCACTGCAAAATTATGAACTGGTCACAGGTTAAATATCTCTCAACTAAATACTATTCTATTTAGAATGAAAGTTAAATGGAATTCACTAAAAGGTTACTTCTCACTGTCTTTTCAATAAAGAAATTATTGTTTTCATAAATAGTGGTAAAGGATAACCTGTGGGTCTTATTACACTATTAATATGCACTTTCAATACCCAAAAGAAACAAGTGCTTAGCAAGCATCCAACTTTCCACAACTGCAGTTCACGACTTTTACTGCAGTGAGACACAATGTTGACAAATTTACAAGAAACTGACTCACCTTTTAAAATTTACTACAAGCAGCACTATGATCATTAACTAAGCAAAACCTTGTAAGCCCCAGTTTTAAGAATTTTAATTTTTAAAAGAAACAGCAAATTGTATTTATTACCACAGTCTTCTACTTTCAAGTAAATGATTAAATAAGTGACTTTGAAACTCCAAAAAAACTTTAAATTGGACTGTTTCCATCACTGGGAGGCTTTCACAAGACTACATTTACTACCTCCCACAATTTCACTAAATCCACAGTAAATGTGAATACTCTCTTCTTACCAAAGATCAAACAACATTATTTAATTAGCTATTTGGCTCAGAGGGTTTTATTTTTTCCACAAACTAGGACACTCGGTAATCATAGTTCAAATGGAGAGGAACTTGAGAGGTGTTGTGATAGGGAAAAAATCAAGGTAGGTACATGAATTCAGTTATAACTTACCTTATATTTGTGCACACTAAGAAATTCATTGAGCTGATCCTTCACTGTACATTACTATAGTGCTCCATTATAATGATTGCGCAGTGTGGTGGCAGCTGCATATTGGTAGGTGGATTTGCAGCCAGAATTGCTGCACTCTGTCCCTTCTTGGTGGCGATGATAGATACCAGTTCCAGAATAGTTCCAGCTATTTATCCACCCATCCGAGGCATTGGAAGGCGTCAGGAAAAGCCTCTCTCGGAACCAGCACAATATACAACATTTACATGGGCAGTTCACAGTTTACTAGCTCGTCCCCGACTGACTCTTGTTCCACCTTTTCTACCTAGGCCAACCACAACTTGCGCGCACTACAAAGTTCCGTTCCCGAGGGGAGCCACTCTACCTTTTCCATACAGAATAACTAAGAATCGTAAGTGAAGGTCAGCAGTTTACATAACAACAAACAAACATTTTAAATAAAACAAAGCCTTTGCACACATTAACATTTCTATAAAAATTATTTAAACAAAATTAAAATTATATACAGTAAGTTTTGTCTCCCTCCAAATGAGACAAAGAATTTAAATGATAGATACACTACATTGCATGGAATCAAACCATGTCATCAAAGTTTTTTACACAGAAAAGAAGAAACACTCTCATGATATCGATTCAATCCAACAACATTTACAGAAACTCAACGACGTAACATTAAATAAAACAAAAGACAAAATAAATCAGTAGAGCATTAGAGCTATGGTCTTACACTAGTTACCAACCTGATATACGAGGGTGAGTCAAATTAAAACCTTAAATTTGTAATAACAAATCGAAATTTTGCACCGTTATCCTGTAAGTTGGTAAGCGTGCTACAAACAGCGTGCAGAATGGCGTGTAGGTAGCAGCATAGTGCAGATGCACACATACCGTCGCAATATCAGTACAAAGATGGCCGCCCCACTTGCGACTTGTACCAGGAAAGAACAGCGTACTGTTATTCGGTATTTGCGTAGTGAAGGTGTGAAACCTATTGAAATTCATCGACGAATGAAGGTTCAGTACGGTGATGCATGTTTGTCACAGCAGCAAGTCCACGAATTGAGTAGGAAGTTCGCAAATGGTGTGACTTCAGTGGAAGATGCTCCTCGTCCAGGTCAGGCACAACCAGTTGTGATTCCACAGAACATTGCAGCAGCTGAAGCCATAGTGGAGGAAATCCGCCGAGTGACTCTTAATGACACTGCAGTATGTTTACAGGTTGTTCGTGGGTCAGCACACCACATTGTGCATGATGTGCTCCAGTTTCACAAAGTGTCTACAAGATGGGTGCCACGGCAGCTGACTCCTGAAATGAGAGAACGATGTGTTGATGCTTGTGAAGAACTTCTTCGGCGCTTTGAACGAGAAGGTAATGGCTTCCTTGCAAGAATCGTTACTGGGGTCGAAACCTGGGTTCACTTCCACCAACCGGAAACGAAGAGAGCGAGCAAGGAATGGCGTCATTCCTTATCATCAAAACCGAAGAAGTTTCGAACAGAACCATCAGCAGGGAAGGTTATGCTGACTCTCTTTTGGGACGAAAAAGGCGTCATTTTGGAGCATTACATGCCTAGAGGGACCACTGTCACCAGTGCATCATACACTGGTCTCCTAAAAAATCATCTGCAGCCTGCAATCAAATCAAAGAGACGTGGACTGCTGTCAGCAGGTGTCCTTTTGCAACATGACAGTGCGAGGCCCCACACTGCCCGTACAACAGTTGGAACAATCACAGACCACCCACCATACTCATCAGACCTTGCCCCAGGCGATTTCCATATGTTTGGACCACTCAAAGACGCAATGGGAGGAAAGAAGTTCCGTTCTGATGAAGAGGTACGCCACGCGGTGCATGAGTAGTTGCGCGGACTACCAAAGGAATTTTTTTTCTAAAGGAATTTATGCATTTTGTAAGCGCTGGAGGACTTGCATTGAGCGTGTGGGAGATTATGTTGAAAAGTAATACAGCTTTGTACCACTTCTGCACAATAAATAATATTTTTAAAAAAATATTTAAGATTTTCATTTGACTCACCCCCGTAATAGTACAGTTTCAAAGCAAATATAATGTACAGTAATGTCAAAAAGTTAAGCATTAGCACAAAAAGAGGACATATTGCCTTATCAGGCTGCAAAAAGCATTACTGAACAAGCTGCAGAATCACAATACACTTGGCGCACAGGAGTGCCCAAAACGTACTGTTCGGTAAGATACACTTTGTGAGAAAATAACACAACAGGGAAATCTCTTCACACAACAAAAGAAGCTGTTAATGGAGAATTTGGTTACTCTTAGCAGCCACAGATTTTGCACAGCAACGTGGCATGCTCTATTCGAGATGGTTCAAGAGAGCTCTCTGGGCAGTCGATCCCATTCCTAAGCGAGAGCGGAGCGGAGGTCTGAAAGTGTCTGGGACGGAATATACACTACTGGCCATTAAAATTGCTGCACCACGAAGATGACGTGCTACAGACGCGAAATTTAACTGACAGAAAGAAGATGATGTGATATGCAAATGATTAGCTTTTCAGAGCATTCACACAAGGTTGGCGCCAGTGGCGACACCTACAGCGTGCTGACATGAGGAAAGTTTCCAAGCGATTTCTCATACACAAACAGCAGTTGACCGGCGTTGCTGGTGAAACGTTGTTGTGATGCCTCGTGTAAGGAGGAGAAATGTGTACCATCACCTTTCCGACTTTGATAAAGGTCGGATTGTAGCCTATCGCGATTGCGGTTTATCGTATCGCGACATTGCTGCTCGCGTTGGTCGAGATCCAATGACTGTTAGCAGAATATGGAATCGATGGGTTCATGAGGGCAATACGGAACGCCGTGCTGGATCCCAACGGCCTCGTATCACTAGCAGTCGAGATGACAGGCATCTTATCTGCATGGCTGTAACGGATCGTGCAGCCACGTCTCGTTCCCTGAGTCAACAGATGGGGACGTTTGCAAGACAAGAACCATCTGCACGAACAGTTCGACGACGTTTGCTGCAGCATGGACTATCAGCTCGGTTACCCTTGACGCTGCATCACAGACAGGAGCGCCTGTTCAAAATGGCTCTGAGCACTATGGGACTTAACATCTATGGTCATCAGTCCCCTAGAAATTAGAACTACTTAAACCTAACTAACCTAAGGACAGCACACAACACCCAGTCATCACGAGGCAGAGAAAATCTCTGACCCCGCCGGGAATCGAACCCGGGCGTGGAACGCGAGAACGCTACCGCACGACCACGAGCTGCGGACGGAGCGCCTGCGATGGTGTACTCAACGACGAACCTGGGTGCATACATGGCAAAATGTCATTTTTTGGGATGAATCCAGGTTCTGTTTACAGCATCATGATGGTCACATCCGTGTTTGGCGACATCGCGGTGAACGCACGTTGGAAGCGTTTATTCGTCATCGCCATACTGGCGTATCACCCGGCGTGATGGTATGGGGTGCCATTGGTTACACGTCTCAGTCACCTCCTGTTCGCATTGACGGCACTTTGAACAGTGGACGTTACATTTCAGATATGTTGCGACCCGTGGCTCTACCCTTCATTCGATCCCTGCGAAACCCTACATTTCAGCAGGGTAATGCTCGACAGCATGTTGCAGGTCCTGTACGGCCCTTTCTGAATACAGAAAATGTTCGACTGCTGCCCTGGCCAGCATATTCTCCAGATCTCTCACCAATTGAAAACGTCTAGTCAGTGGTGGCCGAGCAACTGGCTCGTCACAACACGCCAGTCACTACTCTTGATTAACTGTGGTATCGTGTTGAAGCTGCATGGGCAGCTGTACCTTTACACGCCATCCAAGCTCTGTTTGACTCAATGCCCAGGCGTATCAAGGCCGTTATTGTGGTCAGAGGTGGTTCTGGGTACTGATTTCTCAGGATCTATGCACTCAAATTGCGTGAAAATGTAATCACATGTCCGTTCTAGTATAGTATATTTGTCCAATGAATAACCGTTTATCATCTGTATTTCTTCTTGGTGTAGCAATTATAATGGCCAGTAGTGTACTTCGCCTCCCGATCCCATCCCAGGTATGTTGTATAGGACTGAGATTCGGGGACCTCGTTGGCCAATCCATGCGACGGATATCTTCACCCTCAACGAATTCATCCACCAGAGCAGCTCGATGCGCACGGGCGTTATCGTCCATAAAGAACAAGTCTGGACTAGCTGCTCCTCTGCAAAGGTGAACATGTGGTAGCAGTATCTCATCCCTGTGCCTCTGAGAATTTACAGTATTCCTGTGGTGACCAATGAAGATGCGCAGCTCCGTACGGCCTTCCAACATGATGCCTCCCTCCTTACATCATGACGCCATCAACACCAAACCGATCTCTTTCTACGATGTTATTAGGGTAGTATCGGTTGGCAGGTTCTCTCCAGCGTAATGTGCAACGAGAATCATTTTGCAAACTGAAAAAGCTGTGAAAAGCACATTTACCCATTCATTCAAGATCCAGTTTTGATGTTGCCAACTGCACAATACACGGGCCGATTTCTGTGATGCACACGTCTGCCAAATAGCCCTGCTGTTCTAAGCGTCAAGTACACAGTTTATCGGGAAACAGCAACTCCTGAGGCAGCTGCAAGCTCCGTAGCCAATTGTAGGTATACTCAGATTTCTTTGGGCAGTTACGGCCGCATAGTGGTTATTCTTGGTCGCCTTATACTGGTCTTTGACGAACATCTCCTGTGTTTCGAAACCGTTGCCAAAGACTGGAAACGACACCCTGAGGTACATTCAAGGATAGTGAGACTTCGGTCTGTGTCTGGCATGCTTCCAGGCAGGCATGTATTCTGCCCTGCAAAACAGGATTCAAATGGCGTCTCTGTGACATTATATTGTCAGCTTCACCAACGGACAAACAAGACTGGGGCTTAAGAGGTCCCATGCACTGTTTGTGTTTATCTTTCGGTTACGCCACTATTTACAACACGGAATACTCCTTGCCTACACGAAGCGAACGAGTAGCGTTCGTAGGTAAGTATTTACGGTGATTTTGGGCGATAGCTCACCATTTCTCTTTTCATTTTCGTGTTCTCTTGATCATGCTTAACTTCAGGACACTTGTGTAGATTGAGACGTTGTTAGTAAAAGTCCTTGATTAGCCAAGATAGACTCACTGGGTCGCGTTTGTTTCCAGTTTCTAAAATGATTAGCTTAGAAATAATTTTAGAACATGATTTAATTGCCTTAAAAGGTGGAGCCCGTCGAGTTTTGTGTGCTGGTCATGATATCGGTAACTAGTGCTTTGTTACGTAATATTATTTATTGTTCCCCGGCCGGTCCTAGGGTTTTTGTTAGCTGTCGATATTTTCACTTGGACAGCGACGTGTTAATGTGAGAAATACTGAGTTGCTCCGTGGTTCAGAGTCCACCTTGAAAACCCAAGTTTTTCTGTAGAATGCTGGGTAAGCCACTTCCGAAGTCGGAGAATGGCAAGGGCATACACCCTCCAATAGGATCTACAATGAGCCTAAATGTTGAAAAAGCTTTACTTTTTACTTTATCTTAATGAGGCGATAGTTGCTAATTCAGGCCTGATTGATAAACATGCAGGTCACCCCTAATCTCTTTTGCTGATCGAGGAAGACTAGGAAAGGGGCCCTAATTAATAATTCGGATACAAAGTATAGTCAATTGAAGGCTGGGGCTGAGGCCCAGAGTAGGAAACACGATTCCAGATAGGATATAATGAAAATAGTGAAGTGCGATGCTCTTTTTTCGTAAAAAAGTGCGATGCTCTTTTTTCGTAAATAGCAAAAGCAGCATGCCTTTTGCGTAACAACATTCGATTTAAATGGAATGGTAAACCGTCATAATATGAGAATATTGGGTGCGAAACAACCACATGAAGTTGTACGACATGAGAGGAACTCTCCAAAATTTTATGTGTTTTGCGCAGCTTCACGGGAAAAGGTATATGGTCCATTTTTCTTTGCCGAGAACACTGTCGCAGGAAGCACATGTCTGGATATGCTTGGGAACTTCATTTTCCCACCGTTGGAGACTGATTCGAACGACTTCATTTACAAACAGTGTGGGGCACCGCCACACTTGCATCTGGAAGCGCGGGAATTTTTAAATCAAAGGATTACTGAACGATGGATCGGTTGCACTGGACCAAATTATTCAGCCTTACATTACTGGCCTCCAAGGCCACCGGACCTGACTGTATGTGATTATTTCTTGTGGGGGTTTATAAAAGACTCTTTTATGTCCCTCAGTTACCAACAACAATGAATGAACTGAGATGTCGCACAACTGTAGCTATGGAAGCTGTAACATAAAGACAGGCTCGCTGTAGTGTGGGAATAAGTTGAATACCGCATTGACATATGCTGTGGATCTCAAGGGGGT
The DNA here is from genome assembly GCF_021461385.2 of Schistocerca piceifrons. NCBI lineage: Eukaryota > Metazoa > Arthropoda > Insecta > Orthoptera > Acrididae > Schistocerca > Schistocerca piceifrons. The sequence continues at coordinate 380,368,079 of NC_060145.1, forward strand.
CATATTGAACACCTATGGAAAGGTACGAAAAAAACTGAGTCTCCCGTTCATCACAAAACAACATACATTGTATATGTTTATTAGTCTAGAAATATAGACGTGCCAAATTGGATGATTCTTTTTGATACATCCTGTATTGAAAACTAGGTCAAAGATCTCTAAGATAGTATTTTGGTTAATATCTGTGGGATAGTCCAGTTCCCTGTATTCAGCAAAAAACTAATCATCGAAATATTTTTGTACTATACGACGACAATACAGTCTAAAGATCTTTGACCTACTCCTCAATGTTTTGTGCAATTGTAACACTTATAGCTCTGATCTTCTCTTCAGTACTGCTCTGTTTACGCATTCAATTAGCATGTTTGGCTTTAAATTCCTGTGAGGCATACTGGAATTCATGACATGCTCTACATATGAGACGTCGTCATTTTTAAGTAATGACAGTGTGATGTGTTGTAAACTGTTTTTGCACTTGTTTGCAAACAAATTTGTAACATTTCCTTTATACTACATGTATATTTTTGTGTCTTTGGATAGAATCCGTGAAGATGATCTGTGACTGAAACCGGTCGATATTTGTGTTTCAAACAAAAATAGCAACTGACAGTCAAACATGCATTTTATACATTACTTGACGGCTGTTAATAGTCACCTTCCAAAAATGTTTTAAGTCTTGGATGTGGCTTTTGTTACTCGCTGTATGCTTCTGGGCGCCTTGTTAGTAGGCAGACTCCAAATGCGAGTGCGAGGCGCGATGTGGAAACGCTTGCGAAGCGCGTGGCAGTGGGGGTTTTGGATGCGTGCCACAGACACGCTGCACCGAGGAGAGCTCAGGAAGCCGCGCCGCGCACCCCTTCCGCTCGTAACGCCCACGCCAGATAGCAGACAGTCTTCCAAAAGCCACGGCCGCGCTTCGCCGCATAATTTAGTTCTTTGCGCCGCATTTAATGTTACTCTTTTCCTCGCCTTCTACCCAGAGACGGTGTTACTTACACTCCGACGACCATCAAACATTCAGAGAGCAAGAGAGGGAATTTTTGCGAACTACGCGACGCACAATTTCAAAAGTAAAATCCGATCACGAAAACAGAACATCGAACGTCAATGAAACTCCATATATGAGGGCGTCCCAAAAGTAATGCCTCCGAATTTTTTTTTATTGTGTTCTCAGTATTACATGCGACGCATATTACTCGGTCGACTTTCCCGCTTCGCTGACGCAAGTTTGAACCCTCTACCGCTAGAGGGCTCGGATTATAGGGTGTAACTTGTCAGTGTGTAACGTAACTATGTAATCTAGTTTCGAATTCGAAGAGTTCGCCCACACAAGGACCTCCCTCTCCTTCAGCACAGTGCAAGACCCCATACGAAAGCTACAACATTCGCAGCAACCCGACGCTTTGCGTTCGCTGTCATCGGTCATCCTCCTTACCGTCCCTACTACGCCGCATCCGATTTTCATCTGTTTCCGGAACTTAAAGAACACCTTGAGGACTTAACTTTGATAGTGATGAAGCGGTACAAACAAAGTTGAGACTGAGGCTCCGTCAACAAAATCAAACATTCTACAGTGACGATATTAACAAACTGGTCTCTCGTTGGGAGAAATGTGTTCGCCGCCGAGGTGACTATGTTGAGAAGTAAGTATGTAGACATTAAGAATAAATGTGTGTTGCGAATACATAGAAAGAAAGATCCTTTATCATTTACCTACAATATAGCAGGCCAGCAACTGGAAGCAGTTAATTCCATGGGCGTACCCAGCGGGGGGCAGGGGGGGGGAGGTCAGCTGCCCCCCCCCCCCCCCCCCCCCGAAGATATTCGCAGTTTTTTACTAGTTTACTGTTTAATTTAATAAGAAATGCTGCGTGTTTTCTCGGATTGTACAAGTGCATTCTTGTATTTAAAATGTTTATTAAAAGCGGTTTTTCACTGGTTTACTGTTTTATTTAATAAGAAGTGCTGTATGTTGTCTCGAGTCCTTGTTTCTTGAGACTAGTATGACCTGCCCCCCCCCCCCCCCCCCCCAGTTCAGATTCTGGGTACGCCTTTGGTTAATTCCATAAATTATCTGGGAGTCGGCATTAGGAGTGATTTAAAATGGAATGATCATACAAAGTTGATCGTTGGTAAAGCAGATGCCAGACTGACATTCATTCGAAGAATCCTAAGGATATGCAATCCGAAAACAAAGGAAGTACGTTACAGTACACTTGTTCGGCCACTACTTTAATATTGCTCACCAGTGTGGGATCCGTACCAGATAGGGTTGATAGAAGAAATAGAGAAGATCCAACGGAGAGCAGCGCGCTTCTTTACAGGATCATTTAGTAAACGTGAAAGCATTACGGAGATGATAGATAAACTCCAGTAGAAGACTCTGCAGGAGAGACGCTCAGTAGCTCGGTACGGTATTTTGTTGAAGGTTCGAGAACATACCTTCACCGAGGAGTCAAGCAGTATATTGCTCCCTCCTACGTATACCTCGCGAAGAGACCACGAGGATAAAATCAGAGAGATTAGAACCCACACAGAGGCATAGCGAGAATCTTTCTTTCCACGAACAATACGAGATTGGAACAGAAGGAAAGAACTGATAGAGGTACTCAAAGTACCCTCCGCCACACGCCGTCAGGTGGCTTGCGGAGAATGGATGAAGATGTAGATGTAGAGTGTGAATCACTCATATTTTATTTAAAAGTATTGGTTTTCCACATAAAAATTTGGAGGTATTACTTTTCAGCACGCCCTCATACATGAAATTTCAAAAGTTGCTCGTATTCTCCAGGTCGCATTTTTTACTGTGGAAACATTTAATCAGAATTCCAATGGTTGGGATTTGTTGTAGTATAGTGGTCTGAGTTGTGAGCATTACACTATATTAAAAATGAGAAACAACTCGTTCCTCGAAGGGTACGGAAATGTGCAAACACAAGCTCAAAGTTTCACGCTGTCTGGGCTTTTGGCGACAGATGGTCGTTATTTACTGCCGTGTATAAACGAGATTCATGTTGTCAGCTTTCCGCCTCTTAGAGTCCGAACGACACTTCTTCAGTGTTTCACGTACACCTAAAATACCGTTCATATTTTAACATCCTTGAAATCTGCCAAAAGCCACCTTTTAGTTACAGAACACACGATACATAATTTTCCTGTACAGAATACATTTATTTGAACTTTTTTGTCTTTGTTGAATTGTGATTCTGTTGCTAAGTAAAGTGCTTTGTAGGCTCCAGATTGACTCAAGAAACTAAAAACTAATCACGAGGTGCCGTTTTATTTTTAGAGGTCGATTCAATAACTGTAAACAACGTGCAATAAAACAATTTGTTTTCACAGCCCTTTTTGTTATGCTGTCACAAGCAACAATGTAGCAACTGTGAGAGGAAATTGGCCTACTCGCAAGCAAAGGTTCTTACATGCTGCTGCGAAAAGTTGATTAGCTTACACAGGTATGTTTTTACCCCCAGACTTCACTGATCGAGGTGGCGCAGTGGTTAGCACACTGGACTCACATTCTGGAGGGCAAAGGTTCAAATCCCCGTCCGACCATACAGATTTAGATTGTCGGTGAGTTCCCAAAGTCGCTCCAGGCAAATGCCGGGACGGTTCTTTTGAAACTGTACGGCCGATTTCAGTCCGCATCCTTGAAACATTGCGAGCTTATGTTTCCTCTCGTTAAACTCTAGTCTTCCTTCATTCCTTCCAGTCATATCTTACGTTAACGACCTGTTCCATTGTTAATAAGAAGAGGAAGAGAAAGCGGGCAAAGAGGACAGTTGGAATGTTGTCACTATCGACACAGTCGTAAATTAGGGCGAAATCGTTCCTGTAAAACCATTATAACGCCTTTTTTCCTTATACCTACTTGTTTCGTTGAGCTATGAATTTTATTTTCTCTTATTCTTTGTTGTTTTTTTTTGCTTTTTTTTTTGTTTTTTTAAACAGTATGCGGATGTCCATTATATGCTGTTGTGTCGCGTTAAGAACTAAAGCTTTGTATAAGGGACAGTCAAATGAAAACGAGGTAGGTGGGAAGAAAGTAAGTAAACTGTTTATTATTTCAAAAGTAATGGCCATAACTGTTAATATATTTATTCCACTGTGAGACAAGAAATCGAAATGGTCGTGCAGAAATGTTTGCATTTGTCAACGGAACGATGATTGTTCCCAGGCATGCACCTCTTCGTTCGAAGCAAATCGACGGCCCCGAATGTTGCTGGGGTTGTTTCGACTACACTGCTGAAGTTTCGCTGGGAAACCTATACACATCATCCATACAGTCCCAATCTGTCCCCAATATGATATACATAACTTTCAAACCCTCGATTTGCTTCGAACGAAGAGATGCATTGTTCCGTAGACAAACACAAACATAAACATTTTTCCATGAAGGCACTGACCGTGTTGTCTCACAGAGAGATAAATATATTAACAATTATGGCCATTACTTTTGAAATAAGAAACAGTTTACTTATTTTTTTAGCGCCTGGCTCGTCTTCATTGGAATGTCCCTTGTACATAGTAAGCGTATTGACTTCAGTTTTAACTACATAAAAACAGTTGGTGCAGTGAATCGCTTTACAATTACAAACAACTTAAGCTGAAATAATCATATAGAAAGCGTTGTGAGGAAGGTGAATCAAAACTGCGTTTTATTGGCAGAACACTTAGACGGTGCAATAAACCTACAAAGGCCTACGCAATGCTTGTGTGTCTTACTCTTGGAATGTTGCTGTACAGTATCCTTATGAGGTTGGATTAACGGATGGCATCAAAAACGTTTGAAGAAGGGGAGCTCGTTTGGTATTATCGTAAAATAGTCCGCCCCCCGATAGCTAAGTGGTCAGCGTGACGGATTGCCGTCCTCCGGGCCCGTGTTCGATTCCCGGCTGGTCGGGCATTTTCTCCGCTCAGGTACTGGGTGTTTTGTTGTCTTCATCATCATTTCATCCCCATTCGGCGCGCAGGTCACCCAATGTGGCGTCGAATGTAATAAGACCTTCACCAAGGGGCCGGACCTGCCCCGTAAGATGCCTCCCGGCCAATGACACCAAACGCTCATTTCCATTTTCCATCGTTAAATAAGGAGAAGAGGGAGAGATTCACGGCTATGATTGGTGAGTTGGGCTGTGAACCATTAAAAGAAAGTCGTTTTTCGTTGCAGCAATATCTTTTCACGAAATTTAAATCACCAGCTTTCTGCTGCAAAAATAGTTCGTTGATTTCCACCTACATAGGAGAAAAGACCATCCAGACTAAATAAAAGAAATCAGATCTCAAACAGAAATTTGTAGATTTTCATGATTCCCATATACTATTGGAGGGTGGAACGATAGAGAAGTAGACTGAAGTACACGTATCAAACTCTTAAATGAGAACTGCAGAGTAGTAGTGTAGATGTTGTGGCGCATCATAATGGGTGAGACTGGAGACTTTCAACAGCTATCTGGATGAACTTGCTTCCACTTAAATTTGAACGACCTGGGTGACCTGGTGGTTAAGACACTGCACGGTGATCGGGAGGACGAAAGCCCAGGCTCAACACCGCTTCCCCCTCTCCCACCTCCGGTAGTTTTTTCCCTAAATGCATTTAGCAAAATGTTGATACGTCCAAATACCTGCCTGAATGCCATATTATGCTCCGTTTGTAATGATGTTGTCGTCGACGGAATGTTAACCCTCGATCTGTGTGTTGTCCACATTTACTTGGAGCCCTGTCATTTCCGGCGACAGCCTTGCAGCAGCGATAACACCCGTTGTCGTCAGATTACCGAAGTTAAGCGCTGTCGCAAGGTCTGCCGAGGGCTGTTGGCAGCCGGGGTGTATTCAGCTTCTGTGAGACCAATCGAGGGAGTTGAATGACTGAGAATTAGCGGCTGCGGTCACGAAAACTGACAACGGCCGGATGCGCGGTGTACTGACCACACCATATCCGCATTCAGTGACACCTATCGTCTGAGCAAGACACGGCGGTCGGTCGGTACCGTTGTGGCATTCTCGGAAGGAGATTTTGTCATTTCCAGCTCTTCTAGCTTTGTTAATGTCTTACAAATTATAATTATTGTGCCTGGACGCAGGTGTTCGTAGTTATGACTCGACAGTGCATTTTTAATTACTTGTGTGCAAGGGATAAGCATCATAGCTTGTGGTGCAGACAGGGACAGAATTAAGGCACGAATTTCGGGTGGCACCGCGGCGCGCCTCCCGCCAGGGAATTGGTCTCGGTCTCGTTGCGTTTTTGTTTTCCCCGCCGGCCCGGAGGCGTCGGCGGTGCCAAAACCGGCCGGCGAGTACGCGTCAGCCGGCGGCCAGAAAAACAATGGCGTGTCGGATGGCAGCCGCTCGGCTGCTCTGCGCTGCGTCGCTGGGCGGCGTCCAACGGCTGCGCTGCGGGCGCGCCCACCAGGTCGCCGGCGGGCCGCGCAAGGACGCGCCAGCGCTGCCTGCCAGAGGCCGCTTCCTGTAGCAGGGGCACGCTAGACATGGACGCACACGCCGCAAGCCATCCTGCGGTGCTCGGCAGAGGTGTCCCCTCCCCCACTCACCTTCTCTACTCTCCCAGTGGCGAATAGTGCGTGGGAGAACTTCTGTCGGCAAGCCTTGTCATGCATTTGAATCTTTCTAATTTTATTTTCGTGGTTTTTTAGCTGGATAAAAGTAGAAGGTATTAAAGTTGGAACGTTCCTTTCGTTCCTCCTCGAAGCTTCCCTGGCCTCACCCGAATGAACACTAGCGGTCGCAGCTCGAATCCGCCTACTCTTGCCGATAAGCACACGCAAAACTCTACTCCGCGGATTCAGTTGAAAACGTTTATAGTCGAGTCCGAATTGATTCTCTGCGTTGCTGCATATAAAGGCTTGCCAGCCTCGCTTTGACCCGCGAGACAGAGTTAAAATTACCACCAATCCAAGTCAACAATTAAGAGTCTTGAAACTTGCTGGCAGTTTAAAACTGTGTGCCGCACCGAGGCTCGAACTCGGTACCTTTGCCTTTCGCGGGCAAGTGCTCTACCATCTGAGCTACCCAAGCACGACTCACGCCTCGTCCTCACAGCTTCACTTCTGCCAGTATCTCGTCTCCTACTTTCCAAACTTTACAGAAGCTCTCCTGCGAACCAAGCAGAACTAGTACTCCTGAAGAAACCAAGGACAGGGCGTGAGTCGTGCTTGTGTAGCTCAGTTGGTAGAGCACTTCCCGCGAAAGGCAATGGTCCCGAGTTCGAGTCTCGGTCCGGCACACACTTTTAATCTGCCAGGAAGTTTCATTTCAGCGTACACTCCGCTGCAGGGTGAAAATCTCAATTAAGAGTCTTGTAGCTACAGGGTGGTTATAATAAGACTTTCGTTGCTGGAGAGGACCCCGACGAAAAACGAGTGATTGTGTGACAATGAAACTTTGTGGAAAATTTTATAAGGACATGCGGAAGAGAAGTAACGAATAAACCATTCAGATAGATACCTTTTAATTTCCACATATGAGGGTAACATCTGTTATTTGCGTGTCATAATTACATTCCAAGATATAATGTGAAGACCGTGTGCGTCCAAGAAAGGCTGGAACGGCACTGGAGACTGTTCTACTGCTGCTCGAAATAACTGCGGACCATGGAAAGTTGAGCTGTCGTATCTGAAGATCGCACATTGCGTCCAGATTCTCAGCCATGGAAACAGTAATTTTTCAACAATTTGTGGCGCAGATGGACGTCGGCTTCTCCCAAGAGCAATACCCAAATCACCAGTTTCCGAATCATGTTCTTTATCCCCAGGTGCGGACTGTCTACTTATCCGCGTTCCTTTAATGCGTCGATACTTGCGAATAACAGCAGTCACGTTGTTGTTGTTTTGATAAAACAGCTTTACGAGTAAAGCTCTGCTCACCTTATCCAGGCCTGTGTTGACTGTCTGCAACTTTGGTGCACACTGATGCTTGTGTTTCATCCCTCCGTCACGATATCAGTACCGGCGCCTAATGGCGGATCATGACGCGAACATTACTAATAACGGGAATCCTGCAGCGTACAGTCTGATCATCGTCCCTATAAAGTAGGTTATCCGCACGCTAAGTAGTTTTCTGCCTACATTGGCTCAAGTAGCGAAAATTTAATTATAACCATCCTATATTCCGAGATTCGATCACTGGACTGGAATATCCTGACCAGTAGTAGCTCATACATTTGTGTAAAGATATATAAAAATTACTCGGCCTGTCCCAATAATGCGTAACTTCCTTTGTGCGGTCCCTTCGTATACTGTATAAAGGAATAGTAACAATCCTATAACACTCTCTTTCGATATGTCTAAAAGTACATTTACCCCTGAAGATTACCCTAAGTTAACGACGGCATTCTGTGTTCTAATTGCTAGAATGCTTCAAACAGTCACAAAGCTGATCTGATATTCCGTATTCTTATATTACGTTCATTAGTTGACAGTGTGGAAATGTATGAAAGCATTGCGGAAGACAAGAAACACATCAATTAGACGCTTGTATGTGATGCTTCTGGATCTTGTAGAGGGACAGAGCGAGCTGGGTTTCACACAAGCGTTATTTGTGGAATCCATGTCGTTTTTCGGCTTCTAGAAAAGAGAATTTGTGAGCCACAAACGTGTTCCTAAATTGTACAACAAAATCACTTCAACGATATACCTGTAGCATTATAGTTGTGTGAATATGTTCGTTTACCTACCTTGAAAAAGGGAATGAGCAGCGCATTTTTCCAACCGTTTGGGACACACAGGTCCTACAGCGACCTGTGATAGATTGCTGCTGACAGAGGAGCAAGTTATTTCGCGTACTATATGTGGATTGGTATAGGTATCTCATCAGACCCAGTCGCCTTTCCTCTGTTGAGCGATTTTAAATGTCTGTGGTTCCTCTACACCACTTAAGGCAAATTTCAAACTGGTTCCTGAGAAAAGGACACGGCTGATTCCTTCACCATATGACGACGTAAGGAAAACCAAAAAAGTCACGTCGACCATAGTGTCACACACATTACGAGGTGCATTCAAGTTCTAAGGCCTCCGATTTTTTTTCTCCGGACTGAAAAGAGATAGAAACATGCGCATTGTTTTAAAATGAGGCCGCGTTCATTGTCAATACATCCCAGAGATGGCAGCACCATACGGCAGATGGAATTTTACCGCCAGCGGCGAGAATGAGAACTGTTTTAAATACTTAAACTGGCGACGTTTTCCTTACTTGAACATCGTGCAATCATTCGTTTTCTGAATTTGCGTGGTGTGGAACCAACTGAAATTCATCGACAGTTGAAGGAGACATGTGGTGATGGAGTTATGGATGTGTCGAAAATGTGTTCGTGGGTGCGGCAGTTTAATGAAGGCAGAACATCGTGTGACAACAAACCGAAACAACCTCGGGCTCGCACAAGCCAGTCTGACGACATGATCGAGAAAGTGGAGAGAATTGTTTTGGGGGATCGCCGAATAACTGTTGAACAGATCGCCTTCAGAGTTGGCATTTCTGTGGGTTCTGTGCACACAATCCTGCATGACGACCTGAAAATGCGAAAAGTGTCATCCAGGTGGGTGCCACGAATGCTGACAGACGACCACATGGCTGCCCCTGTGACTTGTTGCCAAGCAATGTTGACGCGCAACGACAGCATGAATGGGACTTTCTTTTCGTCGGTTGTGACAATGGATGAGACGTGGATGCCATTTTTCAATCCAGAAACAAAGCGCCAGTCAGCTCAATGGAAGCACACAGATTCACCGCCACCAAAAAAATTTCGGGTAACCGCCAGTGCTGAAAAAATGATGGTGTCCAAGTTCTGGGACAGCGAGGGCGTAATCCTTATCCATTGCGTTCCAAAGGGCACTACAGTAACAGGTGCATCCTACGAAAATGTTTTGAAGAACAAATTCCTTCTTGCACTGCAACAAAAACGTCCGGGAAGGGCTGCGCGTGTGCTGTTTCACCAAGACAACGCACCCGCACATCGAGCTAACGTTACGCAACAGTTTCTTCGTGATAACAACTTTGAAGTGATTCCTCATGCTCCCTACTCACCTGACCTGGCTCCTAGTGACTTTTGGCTTTTTCCAACAATGAAGGACTCTCCGTGGCCGCACATTCACCAGCCGTGCTGCTATTGCCTCAGCGATTTTCCAGTGGGCAAAACAGACTCCTAAAGAAGCCTTCGCCGCTGCCATGGAATCATGGCGTCAGCGTTGTGAAAAATGTGTACGTCTGCAGGGCGATTACGTCGAGAAGTAACGCCAGTTTCATCGATTTCGGGTGAGTAGTCAATTAGAAAAAAAATCGGAGGCCTTAGAACTTGAATGCACCTCGTACTAGAAGGCGACTAAGTGTTAGCTGTCTGTGGCCCTGCCATCTACAGCGCCCCTTCAGTTACCCCAAGCGGCGAATAAGGCAATCGCGGTGATCCATCTCGAGATCACATGGGCTGGGTAGAAAAACATTTGAGAGTCAGGAAAGTATGCAGAATGTGTTATTTAAGTTGCAACATCAGAATGTCTCGAATGCACTTCTCACTTTAGTACATTAAAAAGCAAATTCGCACAGGTGATAGTTGTCTACGACAGGTCACTGTCAACTTTCTACTAGACAGAGCTGTTACAAATAAAAAGGGACAACTCCATTTTTAAACGGAACCCCTATTTGTAACTATTTGTGTGATTGAGTTTTAGTCCTACTGAGTTGGCATTCATTCAGTTAGTCTTCTGGTACAGTACGAAGTTGTAGGTTGACTTTCCTTAATGGCTCTTCTGTCGTACATATTGTCACGTAGAAGATGATGTAATTAGATGAATGTCGAACACTAACTTCACCTAACGAAGGTTTATTCAGTGCTTGCACATACAAGAGCGCGGAGCGAACTGCCTCCGGCCAAAACACATACAGTATAATATACAACTACAGAAGATTCCAGTACAGTGATTCTTGACATTTTTGGATACTTCTAGAATATGCTCAAACCGAATACAGAAATTAAAATTGTACAGTCCAGATGAGTTTTGAACACACGACCCTTCGTGCAACAGTTCAGTATCATAACCACTACACCACGGTACTACTCGGCTTCTTCTGCGACAATATCTACACATAAAGAGCGTTCTTCTGTATTTGTCATTAGTCTGTTGTACTACACCAGCGTAGGGCACACCTTCATTCGTCCTTCTTGAAGTCTTTTGGTATAAGCGTTATTTTTCTTAATTCTCGGTAGTTAAAATAACGAGTGAAATATAGTATTCTTTTGTAATAATGTCGTGTGACGACGGCCTCCCGTCGGGTAGACCGTTCGCCTGAACAAATGGAAATTATTGTAATGTAATTAATGTGTAGTCCATAAGAAATATCTCAAAATGTTGTCATCCTTTATACTGAATGTTTCCCGGTGCTTACTCTTGCCGCCAGGTAAACCGTACGTCCGAAGAAAACAAAACAATTAGATGATTTGTTACGGGAGAACAGCGCTAGGCCGGCCGGAGTGGCCGTGCTGTTCTAGGCTCTACAGTCTGGAGCCCAGCGACCACTACGGTCGCAGGTTCGAATCCGGATGTGTGTGATGTCCTTGGGTTATTTAGGTTTAATTAGTTCTAAGTTCTAGGCGGCAGATGACCTCAGAAGTTAATTCGCATAGTGCTCAGAGCCAAAAGCGCTAGTTCCTGTTGCTGTAAACCATCATGTAAGTTCTCCAGGTGTCGCCGTGATAGACGCGCGCGCATAATCTCTTACGGTGGCTTGCAGAGTTTCGAAGAACAATAAAATATCTGCCTATATTCTTCATTAAATATGGTTTGGTTTGGAAAAGCAGAAAGAAAATTGTGAGAGATCAAAGCTTCGAGTTGTCCTGTGGAATGTAAGAGAATGGCTCAATTGGAAGATACCTGCCCACCAAAGACAGAAATAACGATTCAGTTTCAATACATATTTTTGTTTATTATAAACGTTCGATCCGTAGATATAATTTACCGAGGGATTAGCGTCATCCGTACAGCATGTCTTTCACTAGGAGTTTCAACCTGAACCATTTCTGTGAAACTATTCCCTCTCCCTCTTTGTGTGTGTGTGTGTGTGTGTGTGTGTGTGTGTGTGTGCGCGCGCGCGCGTACATGAGAGAGAGAGAGAGAGAGAGAGAGAGAGAGAGAGAGAGAGAGAACAGTTGCATTTCATGGAAATAAATTTCTTGTTGATTTATTACCCTGAGTTAGTAAAACGATTTAACAGGTTGGGAAGCAATGTACGATTAACAGCGATCATGAATAAGATACTATACGCACACAAAAAAGGCGGCGGCAGCCACCTGCAGGAGTATTCGGAGAACCTGTCTATCGATCAGTTTTATTTAACAGGCAAGGATCTGGAAGGAGAAGTGTAGGAATGTGAGGACAACATACTACCTCTTGGCACGCGATATCTGCATGCTAAATTTCCGTATTGGGTGATGAAAAACGTAAGTATAGTACGGTGTCGACAACGTAATCTCACTTAGGCCAAGGCAACAGCTACCCGCTTGAAAATTCTCTGCCACCAGAATCTTAATGTAATTGACGAGATTTACAATAGTAGTACTCTATAATCAGTAACACTGGAGTCTTGTATGAGTTTTCGTTGACAGATGCACTGCAATTTTCAGGATTCTCCTGATTAAAGTTTTTCTTCCATGTGCCTCCCTTACTGCTGATTTGTCATGTACATTCCACTTGAAACTTCCAGGAGATTATAACTGTGTGCGCGCCGAGACTCGAATCAAGGACTTTTGCAGTACTCCAGAGTTATGGTCCCGGTCTGACACACAATTTTAGTCTGCCAGGAAGTTTATCAGCGTACACTCCTCTGCAGAGTGAAAATTTCATTCCACTTAACATCGCTCCGTAATGTTGCCGCTCGATGCTAAACCACTGTGACAGGCCTTAAGAGTTTAGTACTGGCGATGAAATCGGGTACTATCGTTTCTTCCATGTTTGTATCAATAACATTTATCTACATTCAGGAAGAGTTGACATTCAATCTACGAAATGTAAAGACTAAATATAAATTGTTCAGCATTTCGTTAGTCGTCTGCCGAAATTGTTTTCCTGCAGCAGTATCGTCAGAGAACACGATGTAATTTTCTTCTCTCTCTCTCTCTCTCGTGAACGTTCGCAATTCGCAGCAGTTGAGCACGTGGTCCAGGCAACAACGCAACGTACGGCTCACGCGATTTCGCTATCCGACGTAATTACACTACAGTCGACAGAAGAAAAACATTATTTACGAGCTCGGATCCACAGTGCATACTCCATTACGCGTCATTTTGTTGTAACAAGTATTTCCACCTTCGCCTTGGCTCGAAAGAAAGACTTGATTATTCAGAGCTGCTGCACTCACGAGATTTGATCCCTTCAGCTCTCTGATTGCACTTAGAACTACTCCAGAACCGATCAAGACCGAAAGTGTTCCCTCGTTGAAACTTCTCGAAATCTTACAGAAACAAAATAAATTTTCATGATAATATTTTAAACTGCGGAAATTAAACTATCACACAAAGCGAAACACGTTAGTTACAACGGGAACAGCGCGTTTATTTCTGTCAAGACAAAAGTGGCCTGGTTGCTTCAAATTAACTTAGCAGCTAGGCTTCGTTACGACACACGCCAAAGTCAGAACTCTTGAAGATTATCTCCATCGTTTTGTACACGTCGGGATTCCAGCCTACACTTTTGAGAAGATCCATTTTCTGAAATTTCCAATCCAGAGAAATTTTACAAAATTTTTAGCGTTCAGTCTTTCACCCAATCAGACCATGGTTGCTAACTGATTGGCCTTTGTCTTAATGACAATCATTCATAGTATACAACAACTTCTGCTTGATGCTACCTCATGGCAAGACCCATCGCTACAATTTTTTTACGTCCACTCTAAGGACCAGATAATGAATCCAAAGCATTTAGATTCAGTACTCAGGCTACCCTATAATTTTTCTGTCCGTTACCAGTTCTCTCACTTTGGTAGTGATTTGTAAATGTTAAAAAAGTCAAGTTGCTGAAACCTTGCAGTTTGAAATGCATTGTGGAGTGTTTTGACATTCTGTTCCGTCAAATGTAAATCGACCTTCAGACAGTCCGGCTACCGCCTCTATTCTGTGACTGGGCTGTCGTATGAAATTATACAGCCTTGTTAAACCTTGTACCTCGACTTCTCCAAATCGCTTGAGAAACACATCGTACAATCATGTGTCCTACAATCATGCGAAAGACGAACATAATCGGTGACTCATGAGGTATATGCTTTCGTCGTCAGTGGCAGCAAGTTACACCAGTGCTGTGGTAGTCTCATGTCCCATGCTTAATCGATATTTATATCATACGCTTCTTGAGCCGCTGGGTCCATTTCAGCTAAACTTAATACGCGTATATCTTAATATCTCATTGTGGGGATAAGAACCTCCTACCACCCATTGGGGTATGATGAAAACGGCGTGACGTACAAGCATAAATCTGGACGTCTAGAACATTTTCAGCCAAATTGTGTAGATACATGACTCATTATGTGTATAAAAATACTGCGGTGGTAACATATCCCTACCACCCGTAGGAGTGCGAGTGCGGATGAGATGATGTGACATGTAAAAATGTAGCTGGTCGTAGGTTGTGTTCCAAAAATGAACAGCTTAGAAACAGAAGTGATGACACTTTCTGCAGGACCTGACCATCATTTTGCAGGACAATGCTTAAGCACGTACAGTGCAAGCTGTTACTGATTTGTTCGACTGATGGAGCTGCTAAATGCTATACCACCTAGTGCACTCCCCTGACTTAAGCCCTCGTGAGTTCAACTCGATTTCTAAACACTTCACGGCATTCGCTTCAGAACTGCCACAAATTTGTCGGGCAATAGACCGCGCCGCTCGAACTGTCAACACAACTGGCACAGCTAAGAGTATCCTACGACTTCCACATCGCTGGCAACGGCTTACACACAATGCTGGTGACTACTTTGAAGCTCAGTAAAACTTTGAAACAGGTATCTGTTTTGTACTAGCTGTAAATAAATAGTTGCCACTATTAAAGTTCCAACCCTCTTATTGAAGTGCCACATGTAAAAATATCTACACTTATACCCGTTACGGCGTATATATGTGAGACGTGTCAAGTGTATGTTGCAATACGTCACTCCATATTATTTATTGGTATTGATATCTGATTATTACTTGCTATAGCGTGGCTGTTTGGAAAATTAGGCTTCGGTCATTCATAGACAGCCAGTTTTCGAGGGCAAACTTATGTTCTAATCATGAGCCTCGACGCTTGCCCTATCTGTTCTCCCACACTGTTCTATAAGTCATTCCCTGCCAATAATTTTAATAATAATGAAGTAGTTGCAAGATGAGAACACTTTTGTACGACACAGTTATTTTATTTCACTTGAAATTCAAGTATTATGGCCCCTACTCGTTCTAATCGTACGCGCACTACATTTACAGTCACTCATCTGTCACGAGCTTATGTGAATTTATCATTGCCGATTTTTTACCGTACGATCGTCTTTTTAATGTAAAACAACTCCACCGATACGAAATTAATGTGAACTTCAAAATTATTGTTTTGACCACGATCACTTTCTCTCACACACATACGCATCCTCCTTGCGTGTTGTTTCTGGCGCGACATGTCTGAAAGAACGGACACCGCGCATTCATATAATTGATTCGCCTAAATGGGTAACTGGTCCATTTTCTTCAGTGCAGATGCGCAAGTAGTCCGATCCCCCGCCGGAACCTCAGAGTAGCGAGCATGGAGGAAATAGGAGTGCGGATAGGTGGCGTTTAGCGGGTATGTGGGTCGGTCAGGCGGGCCGAGACAGTTCGCGCAGTTGCGATGAGTCCCGGATCGCGCAATGGTTAACGCACCTGCCTCGTAAGCAGGAGATCCCGGGTTCGAATCACGGTTCGGCAAAGATTTTCACACGTCGCCGCTGATTCCGCACAGTGTCCTGATGTAGCTGACTTCATTAAACCCTTCCCTGGTTCCCGGGTTCGATTCCCGGCGGGGTCAGGGATTTTCTCTGCCTCGTGATGACTGGCTTTTGTGTGCTGTACTTAGGTTAGTTAGGTTTAAGTAGTTCTAAGTTCTAGGGGACTGATGACCATAGATGTTAAGTCCCATAGTGCTCAGAGCCATTTGAACAAAGCCAAACCCTTCCCTTTTCTTTCCTTTCTCTCCTCCTCCATCTTCCGTTTACAGATAAAGCCAATGTGTCCATTCTAGAGCTATGGGCCACCACCGTCAGTGATGACGCTGTGCTGTAGCAAAGAAGCGCAAGTGTCGATTCGATCTGTCAAGTACAGGATCGATGTCGGTACCCCTACAATGTCAAGTTGGTGCAGACTGAGGTGACAAAAGTCATGGGATAGCGATAGCCGCATATACAGAAGGCGTACACAAAGTATGAATGGGCAGTGCGTTGATGGAGCTCTCATTTGAACTCAGGTGATTTATGTGAAAAGGTTTCCGACGTGTTTATGGTCACACGACGGAACAGCAGCTGGAGCTAGACGCATGCGACGTTCCATTTCGGATATCGTTACGAAATTCAATGCTCCGAGATCGACAATGTTAGGGGTGTGCCGAGAATACCAAATTTCAAGCATTACCCTTACCACGGACAACCGAGCATCAGATAGCAGCAGCGTTTGCGTAGAGTTATCAGTGCTAACAGACAAGCAGCACTGCGTCGAATAACTACAGAATATAGGACTTACGATGAACGTATCCGTTAGGAGAGAGTGGCGAAATTCGGCGTTAGTTGGTTGTGGCTGCAGACCGACACGAATGCCTTTGCTAACAACATTTCATAGCCTGCGGCGCCTCTCCTGGCATCGTGACCTTGTCAGTTGAACCCTGGACGACTGGAAAACCGTGGCCTGGCCCGATGAGTGCCGATTTCAGTTGGTAAGAGCTGATGGTAGGATTAAAGTGTGGAGCAGACCCCACGGAGCCGTTGACCCAAATTGTCAACGAGGCACTGTGCAAGCTGGTGATGGCTCTATAGTGGTGTGAATGGAATGGACTGGTCCAACTGAACCGATCTTTGACTGGAAATGGCAATGTTCCGCTACTTGCAAACTATTTACAACTATTCGTGGACTTTGTGTTCCCAAAAAACGATAGAATGTTTAGGGATGACAATGCGCCCTGTCACTGGGCCGATATGAATAACATCGAACATTGATGAGACATAATGGCGAGGTCAGTTCGTGCACAAAATCCTGCAATGGCAACACTTTTTGCAGTTATGGACGGCTATAGAGCCAGCATGGCTCAATATTGTTGAACGGGACTTCCAACGACTTCATTCCAGACTGAGATTATCACTCTGCAGCGGAGTATGCGCTGATATGAAACTTCCTGGCAGATTAAAACTGTGTGCCCGACCGAGACTCGAACTCGGGACCTTTGCCTTTCGCGGGCAAGTGCTCTATCATCTGAACTACCCAAGCACGACTCACGCCCCGTCCTCACAGCTTGGGAGTTAGGAGACGAGGTACTGGCAGAAGTAAAGCTGTGAGGACGGGGCGTGAGTCGTGCTTGGGTAGCTCAGATGGTAGAGCACTTAACCGCGAAAGGCAAAGGTCCCGAGTTCGAGTCTCGGTCCGGCACACCGTTTTAATCAACCAGGAAGTTTGACTTCATTCCATGCCACGTCGAGCTGCCGCACTATGCCGGGCAAGAGGAGATCCAAGCAATATTAGTAGGTATCCCAGTGACTTTTGTCGTCTCAATATATGTGTGAAATATGTGAATGCCGGCGAAGCCGCGGGCGGACAGCTAGTGTTCACTAAGCGTTTCGCTGGCCGGTGTGGCCGTGCGGTTCTAGGCGCTTCAGTTTGGAACCGCGTGACCGCTACGGTCGCAGGTTCGAATCCTGCCTCGGACATGGATGTGTGTCATGTCCTTAGGTTAGTTAGGTTTAATTAGTTCTAAGTTCTAGGGGACTGATGACCTGAGATGTTAAGTCCCATAGTGCTCAGAGCCATTTGAACCAAACGTTTCCTCGAATTAAAACATGAATCGGATAATGTGCAGCTTCGAGAACGGCCGTACAGTTTCGGATGCGGCCGGGTCGGGTGGCAGCGCGCGCCCTCTAAGTCCCGGGATCCGGCGGGACGGCACCCCCTGCTTGTCGCGCCTCTCATAAGGGATGCCCGCCGCGGCGCCGTGGAGCGGGCGCGCGTGACGCGGGGCTGTTATTGTGTACTTTGCCCGCGGCCCGCCGGGGCCCGGATACATAAGCTGACGGCGCCCGCCGAGACCTGCATCGCTACGGCCGCATTTCGGCCGCCGCCGACGCTGCAGCCGCTTGGCATATTGGTCGCGCGCGTCCCGACGCGCCGCGCCGGTATTAACTTTCTTCCGCGCATCGCCGCCCCGGCGTCTCCGATTCTCCCCGCTGTCGTCCTCCTTCCTGCGTCAAACTGGCCCCAGCCTCCGTTCCCGCCCAACTGCGCTCCCGGAGTTCCACGGAAACGAAATCGCTCGCCGGTGATATCCTTACCGGACGGTCAATTTCCTGGGCTCTGGTAACGCAGGGAAAACTGGGGGAGCGATATACCTAATATCGCAATCAGGTTGGGGGATATGAAACACGACGCTGCGATTCTCCACAAGTTTCTGTAGTAGCTCCTCTCCCTACCCGCATCACCAAGATATGCGTGGGCTGGCCTTTGTGTAGAGAAACCCAAATCAAGAGGATTGGCACAGAGACAGGTGGCACAGTGGTAAGGCACCAGACCAGAGGATAGAGGTTCAACTCCCCATCCGGCCGTACAAATTTGGTTTTACGTGGATCTCCTAAATAGTTTAAAGCAAATGCAGGCATTATTCCATTGAAGAGAACTTGTACAGCGGTTGCACAGAAATATAGAAAAACAGCGAGAAATGCATGCTTGAACATAAATTTAGGGCTAGCGAAGCCTGCAGGTTGCGCCGTTGTATTTCACCACGAACCACATCTGTGGAATGCCGTCAATATGTTGCAAGCACCGAGCGAGGTGGCGCAGTGGTTAGCACACTGGACTCGCATTCGGAAGGACGGCGGTTCAAACTCTCGTCTGGCCGTCCTGATTTACACTACTGGCCATTAAAATTGCTAGACAAAAAGAAATGCAGATGATAAACGGGTATTCATTGGACAAATATATTATACTAGAACTGACGTGATTACATTTCAACGCAATTTGGGTGCATAGATCCTGAGAAATCAGTACCCAGAACAAGCACCTCTGGCAGTAATAACGGTCTAGATATACCTGGGCATTGAGTCAGAGCTTGGATGGCGTGTACAGGTACAGCTGCCCATGAAACTTGAACACGATACCACAGTTCATCAAGAGTAGTGACTGGCGTTTTGTGACGAGCCAGTTGCTCGGCCACCATTGACCAGACGTTTTCAATTGATGAGAGACCTGGAGAATGTGCTGGCCAGGGCAGCAGTCGAACATTTTCTGTATCCAGAAAGACCCGTACAGGACCTGCAACATGCGGTCGTGTATTATCGTGCTAAAATGTAGGGTTTCGCAGGGATCGAATGAAGGGTAGAGCCACGGGTCGTAATACATCTGAAATGTAACGTCCACTGTTCAAAGTGCCGTCAATGCGAACAAGAGGTGACCGAGTCGCTTACAATGTGCGTTCACCCCGATGTCGCCAAACACGGATGCGACCATCGTGATGCTGTAAACAGAACCTTGATTCATCGGAAAAAATGACGTTCTTCCATTTGTGCACCCAGGTTCGTCGTCGAGTACATCATCGCAGGCGCTCCTGTCTGTGATGCAGCGTCAAGGGTAACCGAAGCCATGGTCTCCGAGCTGATAGTCCATGCTGCTGCAAACGTCGTATAACCGTGCAGATGGTTGTTGTTTTGCAAACGCCCCCATGTGTTGACTCAGGGACCGAGACGTGGCTGCACGATCCGTTACAGCCATGCGGATAAGATGCCTGTCATCTCGACTGCTAGTGATACGAGGCCGTTGAGATCCAGCACGCCGTACCGTATTACTCTCCTGAACCCAACGATTCCATATTCTGCTAACAGTCATTGGATCTCGACCAAGGCAAGCAGTACTGTCGCGATACGATAAACCGCAATCACGATAGGCTACAATCCGACCTTTATCAAAGTCGGAAATGTCATGGTACGCATTTCTCCTTCTTACTCGAGGCATCACAACAACGCTTCACCAGGCAACGCCGGTCAACTGCTGTTTGTATATGAGAAATCGGTTGGAAACTTTCCTCATGTCAGCACATCGTAGGTGTCGCCACCAGTGCCAACCTTGTGTGAATGCTCTGAAAAGCTAATCATTTGCATATCACAGCATCTTCTTCCTGTCGGTTAAATTTCGCGTCTGTAGCACGTCATCTTTGTGGTGTAGCAATTTTAATGGCCAATAGTGTAGGTTTTCTGTGATTTCCCTAAATCGCTTCAGGCAAATGCCGGGATTGTTCCTTTGAAATGACACGGCCGACTTCTTTCCCGTCCTTCCCTATTCCGATGAGACCGATGACCACGCTGTTTGGTCCCCCCCCCCCCCTCATCCCCCCCCCCCCTAAATGAACCAACCAACCAACCAACCAACGTTGGAAATGTCAGTTATGGCCAGAGCAGTGCTCTCTATAGTTATGAGTGCATTACGTCGGAGCTAAATGAAATCGAATGAGGGGAAATTGATGATGCTCGTATGTTGAGTTCTTCCGTAACCAAGGCAACAGAAGTGTTTGCTGTTTCAAGAGGCACCGTATCGAAGATCTATGCCGCATACAGGGAAAATGGAGAAGCATTATCAGCTACGTCACAACTCGGACGAAACTGTGCGTTTGAGTGATCGCGATGGACGCTCATTGAGCAGGATTGTTGTGAAAAATAGTACGACAACAGCTGCAGACCTAACTACAAAACTGTGAGCACTAAAAGAACACGAAATGCTTCTAGCAGTAAAAAGCGTGATGCCAAAGACATAAAACATGGACTGTAGAGAAATGGAAGAAAGTCATTTGATCAGATAATTCTTGTTTCACACAGTTTCCAACTTCCGTTAATTATTCAAAAACAGTCTTAATCGCCTTTACTATTATTATACCGCCCACCGGTTTCAACCCGACGTAGAGGTTATCTTCTGGGCGTTTACACCATTGGTCGACTGCTGGTGGTGTCATTCCTGTCTACATAACGGCAGGAAACTACAGTACCTGCAAAATTGTGTCATTGTACGGCACATCGTTCAGAAGATAAGACGTGATAGACATGCATATGCGTCACAGAATGGCGATTGCTTGAAATGGCGCGCAGTAAAGCTTCAGTATCACGGATGACGTTTAAATTTGTTACACATTGTGATCAAAAGTATCCGGACACTCCCAAAACATACGTTTTTCATATTAGGTGCATTGTGCTGCCACGTACTGTCAGGTACTCCATATCAGCGACCTCAGTAGTCATTGGACATTGTGAGACAGCAGAATGGGGCGCGCCCAGGAACTCACGGACTTAGAACGTACGTCGGAGTGGCCGAGCGGTTCTAGGCGCTTCAGTCTGGAACCGCGCGACCGCTACGGTCGCAGATTCGAATCCTGCCTCGGGCATGGATGTGTGTGATGTTCTTAGGTTAGTTAGGTTTAAGTACTAAGTTCCATGGTACTGATGACCTTCGATGTTAAGTCCCATAGTGCTCAGAGCCATTTGAACCATTAGAACGTAGTCAAGTGATTCGTGTGTCACTTGTGTCATACGTCTATAAGCGAGATTTCCACACTCCTAAACATACCTAGGTCCACTTGTTTCCGCTGTGATAGTGAAGTGGAAACGTGAAGGGACACGTACAGCACAAAAACGTTCAGGCCGACCTCGTCTATTAACTGACAGACCGCCGACATCCAGAGCATCACACACGCATTCCAAATTGCAGCAGGATCCATTGCAAGTACTATGACAGTTAGGCGGGAGGTGAGGAAACGTGGATTTTATGGTCGAGCGGCTGCTCACAAGCCACACCTTACGCCGATAAATACCAAACGAAGACTTGCTTGGTATAAGGAGCTTAAACATAGGACGATTGAACAGTGGACAAATGTGTGGAGTGACGAATCACGGCACACAATGTGGCGATCAGGTGGCACCTTCTTGCTTCCCACTGTTGAAGAGCAATTCGGGGATGGCGATTGCATCTTTCAACACGATCGAGCATCTGTTCATTATGCACGGCCTGTGCCGGAGTGGTTACACGACAATAACATCCCTGCAATGGACTGACTTGCAGAGTCCTGACCTGAATCCAACAGAACACCGTTGTGATGTTTTGGAACGCCGACTTTGTGGCTCACCGACCGACATCGACATCTCTCCTCAGTGCAGCACCCGGTGAAGAATGGGCTGCCATTCCTCAAGGAACCTTCCGCGCACCTGATTGGACGTATGCCTGCGAGATGCAGACGCTATCTACACATATCACTGAATGTGCGTCCAGTATTATTTCAATGTACGATGCATAGGTCAGGAAATATGACGTCATAGACATTTACATACATGAAGAAGTACCTTTTGGTTAAAATGGAAGGCAAATTACCCTGGTTATAATCATCCAGTGTTTTATAATGAGAGCACGTAGCGACTTCCAACAAATTTGAACATAATTTCAGATCTTTCCTAAACTTTTTCTCGCTTACTTGCTGAAAGCCACATATTTGACAGATTAACTGTAGTAAAGTAATCAGACGTTTGAAACTGTTTTATAGAGGAGAGTTAGATTCTCTAACGAATCCGAAGTTCACTGGTACTCAATTAACTGAGCCATTCGTGCGCGTCTCCCGGCGCAACTGAAAGCAACTGTTCTGTTTCAAAATGGCTCTAAGCACTACGGGACTTAACATCTGAGGTCATCAGTCCCCTAGACTTAGAACTACTTAAACCTAACCAACTTACGGACATCACACACATCCATGCCCGAGGCAGGATTCGAACCTGCGACTGTAGCAGCCGCATGGTTCCGGACTGAAGCACCTAGAACCGCTCGGCTACAGCGGCCGGCCGCAACTGCTCTGGCTTAGAGTTTCAACGGGTATAAGAGTCGTAAATAGTTGGAAAGGTTTCTGCTGATGCTTTCGTGGCTGGCTAGACATTTCAAAGGTACAAACAGAATGTGATGTTGCCGTTCACGAAAGCACGTCATGGCGAAGGCTGAGGGTCGGCTCGTGGCTTTCACCCCGAGAGCAGCGTTGGTGGTTCCGACTGGCGGCTGATAGCAGGACATAACTTGGTGTAACGAGTTTGACACGGTTCGACGGCGGCCTCCTGATTTGTAGCCTGAAACAAGTAGGAAGACGCCCTCATAGCCGCGGGCGCGGAGGCGAAAAGTGGATGGGAGGAGAGGGGGAGAACGAAAATGATGGAAAGCGGAGATGAGGCCCAGCTACGGGCAACAGAATACATTATGCAGATTGCCGGGTTTATTATTTCGCAATAAAAATGCGCCACCGCCGCGGCTCTCGTGGTGCTCAATCGCTTTAGATATCCCCTGTACTGAGTGGAAAACGGGAACAATTCGAGACCCTTTTTTGTATAATGAGTGTTTTTTTGTCCTTATTATCCTGAGCTGTTTCTCTATTAATAGCGCGGCTTTGTTATTTGCGTCTAAGTAATAATTACGTTTTTCCATGACCACTGTTGGCACAGATGGCTCTGAGCACTATGGGAGGTCATCAGTCCCCTAGAACTTAGAACTACTTAAACCTAACTAACCCAAGGACATCACACACACCAATGCCCGAGGCAGGATTCGAACCTGCGACCGTAGCGGTCGCGCGGTTCCAGACTGTAGCGCCTAGAACCTCTCGGCCACCCCAGCCGGCTTGACCACGGTTGCTTAGATTTATTTAGCAGGAACTTCGTCAGGGCATCGAATGTTAAATGACATCCGATTTAATATTTGTCGGCATAGCTGTAATGACCCTAATCGCAGTTTCTATGCCCACTCCACAGGCGTTGTGACATTCGATCGTGCAGTAGACGGCGTGACGGGTGATCACTCGTCAGCCATTTGGGGGGGGGGGGGGGGGGGGGCAGTGCACTGCTGCGCATGGCTTTTCATGTCAATTCCCGGGTTAAAACCCAACCCCCAGCAGGGTTTCAGTCCCTCCTTTCCTTCCCAACTACGCCAAGAAAAATTCACAACACACAAGCACTTGAGTGATCATACCACGTAATGTATGAACCGGACAAGTGACTGTAAGAAATCCACTGCTAAACGGTTCGGAATTTGCTGCGTGTTTCAAAGTGATTATTCGCCTATCTCAGACATTGAGTGCGTCTATTTTTGTGCTGTTGTTACGGCTTTGAATGATGCGCTGAGAGCCGGCCGCTGGTGGCTGAGCGGTTCTAGGCGCTTCAGTCTGGAACCGCGCGACCGCTACGGTCGCTGGTTCGAATCCTGCCTCGGGCATGGTTGTGTGTGATGTCCTTAGGTTAGTTAGGTTTAAGTAGTTCTAAGTTCTAGGGGACTGATGACCTGAGATGTTAAGTCCCATAGTACTCAGAGCCATTTGAACCATTTTTGATGCTCTGTGAGATAGTAACTTTCAGCGGTATAACATTCTTTTTGGTAGGAAAACACGTTTAAATCCTTAGAAAGTCTACCCTCGAGCATGTACACTGCCCGACAAAAAAACAAAAAACAAAAAAGACTGAAGCATCCCGAAGACATGGTCGGATGTCAGCGTAACTTCATACACGTACACACCATCAGCGGATATGTGAATGATTAGAGTTGTGATTTTCTGTGACGGGTAGAGTGGCCACGAGTGCATCAGTGTTTTTTCGAGTTTACAATTGTTACCAGGCATGGTAAGTGGTGTAAACAACGTCAGAAGTTGGGTGAACTCTGAAGAACACAGAGATGTCACATACCAGCGTGAGAAGTGTTATCAGTACGCGACTTGGTTTGAAACGGGCCTTATTGTGGGTCTCGATCTGACTGGCTGGTCGAGTCGTGCAATATCCAGATTCTTGCGGCATTCGGATGTGATGGCGGTCCGATGTGGGACAACATGGGAAAGTGTGGCCGGACACACTGGTCGTCGAGGCTACGGTCGACGTACCTGACCACCCCAAGAGATGAGCGCCGCATTGTGTACCAAACAAATCCCAGCTCCTTTATATCAGGGCACGCTATCTGAGAACAAGTAATGGACTTCCTGCAACGCTCTTTATCATAAAGCAACACCGGTGAGAGACTATCAGCTGCCGGGATAAGGAATTAGCGTAGGCTGCCGTTAACACCTACGTTTGGATTGGTGCCGTGCTGGAAGGCATGTACTGCTGCTGCGGAATGCCGTCACACTGAGTTCCTGCACAATCCTGGATGACCATCGCGGCGAGTGTGGCAACGGCCTGCCGAAAGGTCCCTTTCTTTCAGTGCTTTGGAGAGGCGCAGCGGTGTTGGCTCCTGACATCATGGTGTGGGGAGCTATCGGGTATGACTTTAGGCCAGGGCTGGTAATGGACGAAGTAACTGTGATGGTACAACGGCACGTCACAACCATGCGTCCTCGTGTGTTACCTCCTATGCAACAGTATCCTAATGTCATTTTCAACCTGGCAATGCTTGTCCATACGTGGCACGTGTGTTTGTGAACGGTCTGCGTGATGCTGAGGAACAACCTTGGCCAGGATGATCGGCAGAACCCTCCGCGATGGAAAATATGTCGGTCCAGCTCGGACGTCAGCTCAGTCTTGAGTGCCACTATCCAGGATCTCAAGGACCAGTTACAATAGTCGTGGGCCGGCTTGCGTCGGAAGAGAATACAACGGTTTTATGACACCCTTCCCAACTGAATGAGTGCATCTGTACAAGCCAGAGGGGCTGAAACATCCTACTGATAAGAGGGCTCATACCGCCAACATATTAATAAATTAAAATCAATTTCCTACTCGACGAAATATCATCCTGTGACTCATGTAAAATGTCACTTCGTTTCCTCCTCGCTCTCTAGGTGCCTCACTGTATCGCCTACCGAGCGAGGTGGCGCAGTGGTTAGCACACTGGACTCGCATTCGGGAGGACGACGGTTCAATCCCACGCCCTGCCATCCTGATTTAGGTTTGGCGTGATTTCCCTAAATCGCTTCAGACAAATGCCGGGATGGTTCCTTTGACAGGGCACGGCCGACTTCCTTCCCAATCCTTCCGTAATCCGATGAGACCGATGACCTCGCTGTTTGGTCTCTTCTCCCCATATCAACCCAACCCAACTGTGTTGCCAGGCACTGTATTTGCATTTTAACCGATGGCACAGGTGTCGCTAAATACCCGGGTAAATCCGTGTAGCCATCAATAGCAGCACAAAATAGTCATTGCAATTTTACTCCTTGAATTTTTGACATATCTACTAAACAGCTATATCACTGAATTCGTGTCATATGTACTTATTGTTTGGCTCTGATCACAATGCGACTTAACTTCTGAGGTCATTAAACCTAACTAACCGAAGGACATCACACACATCCATGCCCGAGGGAGGATTCGAACCTGCGACCGTAGTGGTCGCTCGGCTCCAGACTGTAGCGCCTAGAACCGCACAGCCACTCCGGCCGGCAGATGCTATACTGATATACACTGGATGAATCGTAAGGAAGTTATATTAAGCCATGGAGACGCCAGTTACGACGCACATTTTTGAGCTGTTCTCGAACGTTGTTCATATGCCTAGGGCTTCAGTCAAGGTGCGGAAAAATAGTTCAAATGAGAGCTGGTTTTTTACCGTCAGAGAATACTCAGTGGTCGTCTTCGAGAGCCTACGTTCCAACACGAATAAGGAGACGTGTATTAGTCCTTGTGTATTAGTCCAATTGAAGAAATATGGGGCCATACGGAGGCCTACCGCGACGCACACGCACCATCCACAAATTGAATAGGAAAGAGGTAAAATAACTATAGTGGACATTGCATCCTTTGCCATACGGAAATCTGTTGTAGATGTAGGTGATCTCCTCGAACTTTACTCCTCTGAGAACTTTTGAGAACATATTTCTCCCACCAAGCTACCATCTACAACTGATAAATACAGAGTAGGTCGCGTGTATAATCAGAAGGATTTATTTTATTTTATTTGTCTGGAAGAGTGGGAGGAAGCAAATAAAAGTTGTTGTAATTGCCCCTTTCGAAATCTACACCGTGCATTATGCAGGTGAAGAGTTCTTGGTTACGGCGGGGATTTCACGAGACGAGGGAATAGCTGATTCCTATTACTGAGGACACCCCTGATGAAGTCGACCGCGACGCTGCGTTACGAATATCGCGTTGGCGACGCAATTAGTATGCGGCGCAGCTCGGATCGATTTCCTCGGTGAGCTGTTTTGGCTCGTTGACAGGCATTACTTCGCCCACGTCCGTCCGCCACTCCATCTCGTTTTGCGTAGGTGCGAAAGTGGCCCAGCTGGTCCAGCGGTATAATTACCTTTCCCCGCTCTCTTATCTTTTTACACATACTTGTGCAGGTTGCGAGCGAGCTGTCGCGCGGCGTAATTTAGTGCCCTTCGGTAGCTGCCGGTCGCTATTAACTTAGAAGACGTGATTGTGATTACTCGCCGTTGATTGCGTCCGGCGTTACTTCGAGGCGAAGACGAAATTCTTGGTCATCCTCATCTCCCAAGACAGGAAACCACAAACTATTCAGTCCGCAACGGACACGTTAACACCGTCGTTGGCCGCTAGGCAGCATAATGAAGTGTTTGCACGCGAGTCTCGTTTCAGAACGCTGTGCAGCGAGAGACACGCGAATGTTAGGTGCTGCTAGGAATGGGCTAAACTATTAATTGCGAGTAATAGCTAACAATCGAGAATGAATTTCCACTCTGCAATGTAACATGCGTCGTTCTGAAACTTCCTGGCAGATTAAGTGTGACGGACTGAGACTCGAACCAGAACCTTGCACTTCGCAGGCCCGCTCTTACCGACGGAGCTATCCAGGCCGGACTGACGACTGTCCTTACAGTTTTACTTTCCGTCTGATCTTTTCCAAGTTCACAGAAGTTTCCAGAACGGAAACTATCCTCCAGGATGTTCAAAATGGTTCAAATGGCTCTGAGCACTATGGGACTTAACATTGATGGTCATCAGTCCCCTAGAACTTAGAACTACTTAAACGTAACTAACCTAAGGACGTCACACAACACCCAGTCATCACGAGGCAGAGAAAATCCCTGACCCCGCCGGGAATCGAACCCGGGCGCGGGAAGCGAGAACGCTACCGCACGACCACGAGCTGCGAACTATCCTCCAGGATGTGGCTAGGAGAAAAGGCTCAGGTACAGCCAAGGAGATCGTTACCAGAATGAGTCTTGGTTCTCCAGTATGTAGCTCGTGGTCTAGTGACTAGCGTTGCTACCTCTGGATCACGGGGTCCCAGGTTCGATTCCCGGCCGGGTGGGGGATTTTCTCCACCCGGGGACTGGTTGTTTGCGTTGTCTCACCATCATTCGGGAAGTGGCGAGATTGGAACGGGGAAGATCGGGAACTTGTACGGACGCTGATTACCACGATGTTGACCGGCCCACAAACCATCATCATCATCATCATCATCATCATCTTGGTTCTCCAGCAGAGCTAAGCCAGTTATCCGCAATATCGTTTCTTACAGAAGGGCTAGTCGCGCATGGTATGCAAGAGAACTTCTGTGAATATCTCAGTCGGGAAGTGCATTGATCACGAAATGAAAGATTTCGGCTTCACATCGCGCCTCAGCACACAGTTTTAATCCGCCAGACAGTTTCAGTTGCTTACAGTGTACCATTTCTCTAATCAGGTTAATAATTCCCAGGAACCTATAAATTCTTCGTCCTTTTCCTGGTCTTTATTTCGTACGTTAACGGGTTCGGCATGTTAGCTACCCCCGCCCCCGCCCCCGCCCCACACACACACCACGGGAACGAAATTTGTACCCCATCTATCTGCGTCTACCTTCTGTCCAACTTACAGTGTGCGAACTTTTTCTAAATGTTTTCGAATCCTGTAACTGAGGCGATGCGTCATGGTACCAGGCCGGTATTCACCCAACCGGGTGTTGAAAACTGCCCAAAAACCACATCCAGACAGGGCAGCACAATGGCTGTCGTCGTCAATCCGTCGGACGGATTCGATGCGGGGCCATCACACCTCTCCGAATTCCAGAAGCGGCGTGCTAACGCGCGCGGCTACCCGACAGGTCACCAGGAATCTGTTAATTACTGCATGAGATTCACATAGGCCGTGAAGTATGCTGAAACCAGCAAAATAGCCCGCACTATTGTAGCAATATTTGTGGAAATGTATTATGTGGGTGAAGAAATCACTTTGAATTTAGATTCATTAAGATTCTGCACAACGTATTCATGATTTCTTCAACCAGTAACAGTTGTCATTTAAAAATACACGGTCTTGTTTACACATAATTGAATGTATACTGCACCCGACGTTGCTATATTGCATAACGTTTGCATACACACGCGTGCAGGACTGCTAAGAAGAACGCAGAACAAACATGCCACGATTTCCGCGTTGGAATGACGGTAGACTTTTGCGCAGTGGAACAACAGTGGTCTCGGTAGTCCGCCCCTGTTAAAGAAACGGATACGTTCCAGCCGCGAGTTACACCCTGCTCGTGCAATATGCAATAAATGAGGCATAGTTTGCAACGTGGAACGGCTGCAATGGAACCTTTGGAAGTAACGTATTTGCTGCATGCGCGTGATTACACCCGGACGGTGTGGCGACATCTATGCGTAATAGGCTACCTATTACACCGAAAAGGCACAAATGATATTTATTTACTTAAAATTACTGAAATTTTAACACAAAAGCGTTGTAATAAAAAGCAGTAGCTTTCTCATGCTTGTTCAAAAAAGAGGTGAATGGCGAAAACTCGCTTTTCTTTTGGTGAATCTTACTGTATTTAAAATTAATTGGGCCAACATGGATCGTATTATTTGCTTCATAGGTACGCCTCACTCCTTAGACACTATCCTGTTGACCACAAATGGAACTGTTCAGCGGCAAAACTTGTTAGCGCCAGGCCTGGTGGTTTAGAGCGCTGTTATACGTAGTGGTTTGCGGTCTACGATCTGAATAGCAGTTACTGCATCTGAGTGGTTTTAAATACCATGATACTGCTCGTCTTTAAGAGAACTAGGTATTCCTTCTTTTACAAGGACAGTTCCCTTCTGCATGTACCAATGAATGTGCAAGTTCTCTTCGAAGAGCAACCTATACTACTACTTACCAGACTGCACGTTGACGTTACTTTTCACTCTTAAGTATATTTCCCGTTGGTACGGCATCTTGTTCGTACGCAACGAACTGCAAACTGAAGACTGTGTTATTACTGTCACTTTTCAGTGGATGTCACCCAGTTTTAGGAAGTGACATGCTGAGAACCTTGGAGGCCAAAGCTAAAATTTTTTTGTGGATGCCGAGTTATTTGCGGTGAATGTCTGTTTCTGTAGTCGGATGTAATGTGATTATTGCAGAGGCACGCGATATTAGATAATTATTTATTTGTTCGCAAAAATTTTAATAGGGTTTCAAAGTTCCCTCTCGCTTAGTGCATAAATTTTTGACAACTGTTCTAGCCTGTTGCAGAATATTTCATTTACCGTTCACTTAGCGGTTTATGTATCAAGAGTTCTTATTTGCGCGCCATTTTGTAGGTAAAGTAGTCATTTTACGTTTCTGCAACGTTTTTTTTTAGCGGTTAGCACTTATGTATTTAGGTAGAGGTGTTAGATCGCCGAGTAAATAACGGATTTTTTCCTTATATACTTACATAGTTATGCTGTCTGTTTTTGCGGACGTGTCCGAAAGAACAGACACCTTATCCATATAAGTATATAGTTCTGGCAATACCGGCCATGACCTCCTCCTTGTCTGCGGATGCTCACACATTACCCGAACTCTTACGGGACTTCGTAAGAATGTCTTTTGCGAGTAATGAATGTTTGGGTAGGGACACTACGAATGTAGTGTGTGGACATATAAGGTGAGAATGTGGGTCTCGCGGCAGGCGTGCGCGAGGTAGTCCCTGCAGTCGCACTATCCTCTGTGCCCTCGGTGGCTCGGATGGGTAGAGCGTCTGCCATGTAAGCAGGAGATCTCGGGTTCGAATCCCGGTCGGGCCACACATTTTCACCTGTCCCCGTTGATATATATCAACGCCCGTCAGCAGCTGAAGGTATTAATATATAATTCTGATTTCGGTCTTTTCCCTAGTTGAATGTGCTGTATGAATAGAAACGGGTGGTACTGAACAGACAGTATCCATGGGGGAAGATTTTTTTGACCTAAATAAATTTTGTGAAAGTGGTGTTCACGAAAAGACTTCATTACAACGAAAACGCTAGCAACAAATTGTATTTAAGCCTATTCAATTATTGTCTCTTAACTAAATGCGTTTAATGGTAACAGAATATTTCAGTAAAGTTGTGCAAATAGAATTCCGTGTGCATGTGCGGCTAAAGACAGATTGAGATTTGGGTGACAGCTCTTTTGGGCTCTCTATGACTTTTTTTTTTTAAGATGTGGCTAATGTGGGACATGTACAGAAAGCTAAATTTGGTTTGCTTTAAAGGCGTTTGGTTGTTAACTATATTGCCTTAAAATTTAAAAACGGCCCCAGCTTTACAAATGTTTGTACATGAGCATATGCATTCGTACCATGATTCGGATTCCTTTTCAGATGTGGCCGAGCGGTTCTAGGCGCTTCAGTCCGGTACCGCGCTGCTGCTATGGTCGCAGGATCGAACTCTGCCTCGGGCATGGATGTGTGTGATGTCCTTAGGTTAGTTAGGTTTAAGTAATTCTAAGTCTAGGGGGCTAATGACCTCAGATGTCAAATCCCATAATGCTTAGAACGATTTGAACCTTTTCAGATTCTTCTCTAACTGCATCTCCTTCGACACTGTTCGCTATATACATCACGTAGCAACTAATAATAATAATAATAATAAGCGAAGCGATGTGACGGGGCAGGAGCTTGGTGAACCATTCGAAGACTGTGTTTCCCTAAGCACCCCTGAATCAGATGGGCGAATGGGAGGCGGCGCTAGCACGTATTATCTTCTAAGTAGTGTGAAAAATGCTTATTCCTATTGAGCGTAGACCAGATAGAAAGCATCCAGACTCGGGACCTTTGCTGTCAGAGGACTGGAGGAAAAGTATTCTGAATGAACAGAAATTGTTGAGCAGATGCCATGGAAAAATGAAATGGTTTAAGAAAGATGTACGTGCCAAGTATCCGTTGGCTACGACACTGGTGGCTAAAAATCCTGTTGATGCACCACCTCACGGGAGTTAAATGCAGCCGACACGATGATCTTTAATTTCAATGGATTTTATTTCTTTCGCGATGATTAGATGATCGTAGCGCTAAAGACATTGCTCGGCACCCGTAATTCATGTGTTCTGGAATTTGGGATGGATTTTGGTGCTACCCATCGACGTTTTCTCTTTTTTTTAAGAAAGTGTTCCATTACTCTAATTAGAGTTTGCTGTGATGACTGTATGTACCAAGTTAAAACTGTTTCCAGTCTGGAATTCGAATCCTGATTTCTGCCTTTCGAAGACAGTGAGCTGCCATTTGTGCCAATGGTGCACCCTCCCTGACTTAATCGAAACTTCAGTTTACCACTAGGTTTTGGCCTGTGTTCGACTCTCCTGAAGACTGAATCTTTGGTCTGTATGAGAGTAACATTAATGGGATGCATAAGCAAAGGTATGACACGTGGAAGACGATATACGGAAGTTCGGTCGGGTGTAGCCGTGAGCCGCGGTGGGACAGCCGAAGCTGTTACGGCGACTGCTCGCGTAAAGCGGGATGTCCGGGTTTGAGTCCTGGCCTTTCACAAATTTTCATCGTCATCAATCCATTAATCGGCTGGAGACGGTTCATATTCGTATGAAGTATATGTTTTTAATTTTGTTTTTTTTTTTTTTCCTTTTTTTGATTCATCGTTCATCTGATTAGTTTGGTGCGGCCCGCCACTAATTTCTCATCTGTGCCAGTATCTTCATCTCAGAGTAGCATTTGCAACCTACGTCTTCAGTTAATTGTTGGCTGTATTCCTCTGTCTTCCTCTACAGTGTTTACGCTCTGCAGCTCCCTCTAGTAGCATGGATATTATTCCGTGACATCTTGACAAATCCATTTCCATCCTGTCCCATTTTCGTGTCAGCGTTTTCCACATATTCCTTTCCTCTCCGATTCTGCAAAGAACATTCTCATTCCTTACCTTATTAGTCCCCCATAGAATACTGTATTTTTCACATTTATCTTCTTTCTTTAGAAGATTAGATCCGTCTGAGTATCATTTTTAGCCCAATGTGCTGGTAATTACGCTTTCGGTAACTGTTTACTTGGCATCGAATCATAAAGTGAACGATTACGCTTGCAGCTATCTCGTAAAAACTTTTATGGCGGCTGTAAACAGCTCTGGGCTTGGAAAGTACACCTTTAGGAAAATAATTTGTCGCAGGCGTGCAGTAAAGCCGTTTCACATCTCAATTCGTGCTGTCGTATCGTGACCAAGCGACAATATGAATCTGTGACCTCTCTCACTATCTGTCGTAAAACGAATGCGGTACATTACTTTTCTTTTTGGTCTTATACCAGCTTCAGCCAATGCAACTCTCGTGTAAACAACTGCTGCACCAGGGCATCGCCTAGGATTAATCATCTTCCTACTCATACAAAACAATAGCTCATAGCCTTTAATGTTAATTCTCGTTAGCAACTAGAGAAACGAGCGTTCAAAATTCCGTTTAATTATGTTCTGTTGTCTGATTTTGTGGTTTTGACAGGATAATAAGCTTCCTACCCACTACTCGTGTTATGCGATGTGCTCTCCAAAACGTGTGACGAGTTCTCCTTCTATGTCAGTCGTCAGATTTGTCCAGAGCAATTGCAGCGAGTGATTGTTTATTGTCTCGCCTGCTTCCAGCGTAGCCGACAGTTCTTTATTGTAGCCAACCGAGGAAGGTGGAGCAGTAGTAAAACACGAACTGTTATTTAGAAGTGCAGTGCCTTAAGTACTCGTAATGCCCTTTTTTGTGGTTAACCTAAATCGCTTACTACAAATGGCAAGTTATTTCGTTGAAAGGGCTCGTTGAATTCCTTCGGCACGCTTTATACAAGACCAGTTTGTTCCCCATGCCCTCATTGTCAACGGTAATTAAGCCCTAATCTTCGTTCTTTCTTTCCTGTAATTTAAGCAACTAACGTACATATTTCACAGGGTAGCACACATCCAACAGCATAGCTCGATTTCTGTGGTTGAATGCCCGATACCGCCCACCTATACTACGAGGGGCGTTTGAAAAGTCCGTGCAAAGTCCGAGAGATGGCACCACCGGCGCGTATCGAGGTAATGTTTAGTTAGTAGCATCTTTGGAAAGAACGCACACCAATTTTCAGCCATATTGGTCTATTTCTTTGTGTTTGGCATTCGTGTGAATCAAGGAAGTCGAGTGATTGTCAAAAAATGGACGAAAATGAATTTCGTGTGGTGATTAAACACTACTGTATGAAAGACAAAACGCCTCGGGAGACTAAAGAGAAGCTTTATAAACATTACGGTGACTCTGCACGTTCGATTAGAACAGTTTATACGTGGTTTCAAAATTTTCAGAGTGGCCATATGGGCACATGTGATGCTGAACGTTCTGGACGCACTGTGGAGGTTACGACTCCAGAAATCATTCATAAAATCCATGATATGGTGATGGACGACAGAAGACGTAAAGTGCGTGGGTTTGCTAGTGCTGTGGGCATCTCGAATGAACGGGTACACAATATTTTGCATAAACATTTGGACATGAGAAAGCTATCCGCAAGATGGGTTCCGCGATTGCTCAGACTTGACCAAAACGGAATCGTGTGAAGTGTTGCAAGGATGATTTGCAGCTGTTCAGGAAGAATCCGCAGGACTTTAAGCGTCGTTTCGTCACTGTGGATGAAACATGGATACATTACTATGATCCTGAGACCAAACAATTATCTAACCAATCTGTTACCAATGGAGAATCTGCACCAAAAAGGCGAAGACCATTCCTTCGGACGGAAAGGTTATGGCGACTGTCTTCTGGGATTCGCAAGGGATAATCCTCATCGACTATCTGGAAAAAGGTAAAAATATTACAGGTGCATATTATTCATCGTTACTGGACCGTTTAAAAACCGAGCTGCTAGAAAAACGCCGGCGATTGGACCGCAAAAAAGTCCTTTTCCATCACGATGATGCACCAGCACACATCTCAGCAGTTGTGGTCGCAATGCCGGCCTGGCTGGCCGAGCGGTTCCAGGCGTTAAGTCTGGAACCGCGTTGCTGCTACGGTCGCAGGTTCGAATCCTGCCTCAGGCATGGATGTGTGTGATGTCCTTAGGTTGGTTAAGTTTAAGTAGTTCGAAGTTCTAAGGGATTGATGACCTTAGAAGCTAAGTCCCATAGTGCTCAGAGCCATTTTTTGTGGTCGCAAAATTAATGGAAATGGATTCCAACTTGTTTCACATTCCCTCCTATTCTCCAGACTTCGCTCCCTCGGACTACTATTTGTTCCCCAATTTGAAGAAATTGCTGGCGGGACAAAGATTTTATTCAAACGAGGAGATGATTGCAGCAACATAGCTATTTTGCAGACTTGGACAATTCTTATTATTTGGAAGGGATCAACAAATTAGAACAGCGTTGGAAGAAGTGTATAAGTCTAAAAGGAGACTATGTCGAAAAATAAAAAAGGTTTATCCCAAACACGTATGTAGGTTTTATTTTTGCGTGGACTTTTCGAATGCCTCTCGTATGTATAACCTAACTCGCGGAAAAGTGTATTATTCTACCTGGTTGGCCGGTTTATAGTTCTGGTGACCTAAATTGCTGTTATTATGGCTTGACTATTGGTTCTGTTCTCATTTGGCAGAGAAAGTGACACCTATTTGCACTACTCCACAATACCTAGCTAATATCCGAAATTATTGGTGCGGAGTGCTGATAAGCGACGTGTCATATCAGTTGGCTCGTCGGTCTCATGGGAGCTTTTTTTGTAACGGGAAAATCTGCTGAGTCTGCCTGTATGCCGTAAACGCTGTCAATTCTCAAAGGCGGACACGTAGCCAAAAGTCTACGTGTAAGGTCGGTACAAGGTAACGCCTAACCCACAAGTGGTCAACCGGCGGACCGCGGGTCGGATCCGGCCTGCGGTTGGGTTCATTCGGCTCGCGGAACCATTTGCAAAGCTATACCTTTCGTTTCTCGATTGGGATTGTCTATTTCATCGCCATGTTTTGGTATTATTTCTCGTATTAGCATGGGTAAATAATTCTTGTCCATTAAAATGAAATATTCTTGTTTTTAGGCGTAGTTTGTCGGTGTGGCGTGCCATTATAACAGAGCGTTACCCAATAAAGTCACAGTTTTGACTTTATGCGCTAGGAGCGCGGGTCACCAGAGGTTGCCAATGCCTTGTCTAAGCGATTATTATCGTGGGCGGAGAATAATTCTGGTCGCTGCGACCTAAAAGGTCATCACCATTGCTTGTCACGACTGAATGCCACTAGAGGGATGACCGCACGTATGAAATGTGAAGAGACTCAGCAAGATGACGTGGTGATGACGTACTGGACTGATGTTCAGGATAACGAGATAAAGTTTCCCATCTGTTGTTCAGACTTAACTTTTCCGTGATTTCCTTAAATCGTTGAAGGCGAATGTCGTGATGATTCCTTTGAATGATCACGGCAAATTTCCTTCTTTGTCATTGTACAATTCAGGCTTGTGCCCCACGTCTAATGGTCTCGACGGTCGTTGCACCCTAATCGTCATTTTCCTTGCAAGTAAGTACGGGAGCTTCACAAAAGGCAGAGGGAATCATACGGTGCATGCAGCGAAGAAGACAGGTCCTCTGTTTCCATGCAGATTACTTATTTATTTTTATTTACACGTCAAGTTCCGTAGGGTCAAATTGAGGAGCAAATCTCCAAGGTCATGGAACGTGTCAGTACATGAAATACAACATAAAAGTAATAATAGATAGAAATATAATGTTTGTGAACCGAAAAAAAGTCAAGCCATAAATCTGAGTAAACGTAGTCAGCAATATAACATAAGAATCAGCTTAATTTTTCAAGGATTTCCTCAACAGAAGAGGAGGAGTGACCCATGAGGAAACTCTTCAGTTTCGATTTGAAAGCGCGTTACTTACTGCTAAGATTTTTGAAGTCTTGTGGTAGGTTATTGAAAATGGATGCAGCAGTATACTGCACACCTTTCTGCACAAGCCGAGTATTAACTGAGTGAAAGCTGCTTATTCTTGGGAATAAGCTGATATTGTTAGCAAGAAACGACAGTAAAAGTATGTATATTGAGAAACCAATGTCAGAATACCCAGACTAGTGAACAGGGGTCGACATGAGGTTCGCGAACTTACACCACTTACTGCCCGTTCCTGAGCCAAAAATAACATTTTAGAATGGGAAGAGTTACCCCAAGATATAATACCATACGACATAAGCGAATGAAAATGAGCAAAGTAGATTAATTTTCGTGGTGCTTTTGGCAAGCGTGGTGCACTCAGCCCTAGTAAGACAAAGTGAAGAGCTACTTGATTGAGAAGTAGCGGCTCCGGTCTCATAAACTGATATATGGCCGGGAGAGCGGTTTTCTGACCACATGTCGCCCCATGTTCGCATCCGGTGACACTGTTGGCTGAGGATGACACGGCGGCCGGTCTGTACCATTGGTCCTTCCAAGGCCCTTTAGGGCGGAGTTTAGTTCTCTTTATATCATTTATATAAATAAGGAACAGGAGTGGCCCCAACACTGATCCCTGGGACACCCCACATTCGACCGTACCCCACTCAGACCCCATATCACAGCCATACTCAACACTGTGAATAATGAGCTTTTGCTGTCTGCTGTTAAAGTAAGAGGTGAACCAATTGTGAGATACTCCCCGTATTCCGTAATGGTCGAACGTCTGGAGAAATGTTTTGTGATCAACACAATAAAACGCCTTAGTTAAATAAAAAAAAAAGCCTAGCGTTCGAAACCTTTTGTTTAACCCATCAAATACCTCACAGAGAAAAGAGAATATAGCATTTTCAGTTGTTAGGGGGACACTGTATTTTCTATGCCGCCAACGTTAAATTATCGAGTTTTGTGACCCATTATCCTGGAAACTTTTTAAGACACCAATTTACAATGTTCCATAATTATTGAATGCACCTTTCTAGATACACTGAAAAGAATTACTACTAAAATTGTATTGTGGGGCATGTTATCTTTTTTTTTTGAAACACTCAATTTTTTGACAGAATTTTGTAATAAATGAACATAAAAACAAAACAACTGAGGATATTTTAATTGTTCTAGTTCCTTATGTGTTGAATCTCACACTTGGCATGTTGTGAAAATTTCATGTTTCTGCCATCAGTACTTTTTTAGAAAACGGGTCATTTATTGCAAAAAATGTAGTTCAGAGATATTGAGGTTTAAAACTTTTTTATTACAAATTCTTATACAGACTTAAATTCCTGCGTCTTTTATGCACTGGAATTGCCACCCCGGCCCATAGTCTGTCTCTTCTTCAGTGTCACAATGGTCCAGTGCTTGCCTCCTACTTTTCTTTCTTGCTTCTTTTGTCGTTTACTGAGCAGCTAACTCTGCTTCACGTACACGAAGCTCATCCAGTTCCAGCAGTCCTTTTGCTGTGTTCTGTCCAAATCTTACCCCTAATTTCTCCAGAACCTAATGTCTTTCATAATATCCACAATTAAAAGTTATTACAGCATCAGACACTGCTAACTTTAGAATCATAAGGCGAACAAATACATTTTTAGGCACACGGCACCATACGACATTATTGAAGAACTCATCACATTCTGGGTCTTCCCATGTAAACACTTCTTTAGTAGCTCAGGGTTTGCCACATCTCTATAAATAGGTTTGACTGCCTCCATTGCTGCCAAAGCAAGAAAATATTAATGTGTAAATTCATGCAGGGTGCCAGAAAATTCAGCTTGCCTATATTTACACCAAGTGTTTGGTGGAGTTAGACACAAAGCATGACACGGCTTTTCGTCGGTTTATATTCGATGAAAGAAAGTGCTCCACACAGCTCTCTTCATCTTCTCTAAATTGTCACAGTTATCTCTAATGGCCTTCCCATAACATTCCTGTAAAAAGCAGTAGAAGTTAGCTTACTACAAAAATAGCCGATAATCACACTACTTTCAACGAACAGTAGTATCAGAAAGAAAGTACTGATTTGTTTATTCGTAATGCCAACTTTTGAGACGTGGCAGTCGGCACAAAACAAAGCAATTCACAGCCTTCTAGACTGTAGTTCCCAAGATGTGACTGCTCAACTGTGACAGTACATGCGTAGCCGCGAAATTTGACAGTCACACGTCAACATTCAAAATATTATTTGAAGGTCTCATAATTGTCTGATTTTTAATGTATTATGTATCAAAATGTTCAGGAAAGTCCATAGTACATTATGGAGCAGGAAACAGAAAATATCAAATTTCAACGAATTTCGCTTATAATGTCCCCTTAAACGACTTCTAAAACCGAAGTGTACATTTGATAGCACGTTATGTGATGAAAAATGATCAATTATCCTTAAATACACATTCTTTTCCATAACTTCAGTAAACACTGATGGCATACTGGACTTGCATTCGGGAGGACGACGGTTCAATTCCGCGTCCGCCCATCCTGATTTAGGTTTTCCGTGATTTCCCTACATCGCTCCAGGCAGATGTCGGGATGATTCCTTGGAAAGGGCACGGCCGACTTCCTTTCCCGCCCTTCCCTAATCCGATGAGACCGATGACCTCACAGTTTGGTCTCTTCCCCCAAACACGCACGCACACACACACACACACACACACACACACACACACACAATCACAACTCAAACACGTATGATGACTTGTTCCTTGTTGCCGAGACAAGGGAAGCATCTCCCCTACATGCAGGCTGTTTTTCCTCTGCACGACGGCGTCTACCAGCAGCACAATGCGACGTGTTACAGTTCGAAGAGTACGTGCGTAGTTTGAAGAGCCCCAGGATGTTTACTACACTCCCCATACTATCAATCTCCCCGCATTTCAACCCATTAGAGGATATGTGGGCCAACGGCTTTGCCGCAGTGGTAGCACCAGTTCCCGTCAGATCACCGAAGTTAAGCGCTGTCGGGCAGGGCTAGCACTTGGATGGATGACCATCCGGTCTGCCGAGCGCTGTTGGCAAGCGGGGCTCACTCAGCCACTTGTCAGACAAATTTTAGAGCTAGCGGCTCCGGTCGCGTAAACTGACATTCGGCCCGGAGAGTGGTGTGCTGAGCACATGCCCCTCCATATCCGCAGCCCCTCTTGGCTGAGGATGACACCGCGGCCGATTGGCGTTCGGAGTTTATAGTTTTTTTTTTTAGTTTTAGAGAATATGTGGGACCACCTCGATCGGGCAGTTTTCGCCATGGGTCCTCAACCGAGAAGCATAGCACAGGTGGTCACAGCACTGGAGTCGCCACGGCTACGCATCCGTA
Source organism: Schistocerca piceifrons (assembly GCF_021461385.2). Taxonomy (NCBI): domain Eukaryota; kingdom Metazoa; phylum Arthropoda; class Insecta; order Orthoptera; family Acrididae; genus Schistocerca; species Schistocerca piceifrons. The sequence continues at coordinate 380,408,675 of NC_060145.1, forward strand.
TCGGTCCTTCCAGAACCTCATTGACTCGCCTGCTGCACGTCTCGCGCTGCAAAAAATGTCTGTCTAGACTTTTGACAGGTGGTCACAGGAATACGGCTGCACAGTGTAAGTTTCGACTGTATTCCAGCCCCCAGAAGCTTCGGAGCCGTCCTGTATGATAACAGCGAGAGAGAAGCCTCGTGCGACGTGCTGATAGCAGCGGCAGAAATGCAAAGCGCTTTGTGCGGTGGCGTGGAGAGCCAGGTCCCGCGGCCTTTTAACCTTTCTGAAGCCGTGACGGAAGCGCCGCCAGCAGCTAGGGCCGCAGTACGGGAACGCGGCGCCGGGCCGGACCGGTCCGCTCAAGGCCGCAGCGGCGCGTAGCAGCGTGGCCAGGGGAGCGCAGAAAGCTATGCGCAGAAAGCAACGTGTTTTCTCAGTTGTGCGCATGACGTCACGGTGGAAGCAGCTGTGCCTAACAGTACACATTTCAAATTGTGTGTGATTGTTTTTCTTGCGTTGTTTTGTGTTTGAAGGAGTATTTTGACTGAGTTCTTTCTTCTGAGGTACTCCGTCAACAGCGGAAACATTCGGAATTCGGGAGTGTTAACGGTTTTTGCTGTAATTGATATTTGATTCGGAACTGAAATAGTTAGCGATAGTGGACAGCGGAATCAACATTGTGTTCAGCAGCTCTATAGTTTATGGTTCGTCCTGTGAAATTCTTATTGGAGAATCTACAAGTGAGTGAAAATTAATTTTTACAATGCCAGGCTTTGCTGTAACGGACTGTTTTTCCTACAACTGGAGCACAGAGGGAACTGACGTAATGTATCACAGTTTCCCGCGTAATGAAACATTACAAAAACTATGGTTGTCGAAATGTTGAGGGAAAGACAGTGTAAATGTTGCGCATACAAGAATATGTTCTCGCCATTTCGCAGAAACAGATTACTTAAGGGATTTACAGTCTGAATTGCTTAATTTGCCCCGAAAAAGAATGCTCAAGCCAGATGCAGTTCCTTCGCGCAATTTGCCGTGCAGTAGTGCGACTGTCAATGTGTCACCCGCAACAGAAGACAGAACCAAACGGTATAAGAAACGAGAACTACATAAGAAATCTCTGGAAACTCTGGAAAAGCTGTCACCAAATAAGAAACATCATAATAAGAGCACATGTACAGATGACAGTTTTTTTTTAGACACAGATAAAGTTACTTTGATGAATACTATAGCGGCTTTCTTACAAACAAGTGTGTGCAACTTCGAGCTCTTAAGTAAATTCATTTCAATGCGATTAAATTAATAGTTTCTGATTTATTTGAGCCGAGGTTTCGAATTTCAAGTGTGTGTCGGTGTGGTTGTGATCTGACATTTTACCGATGTGTGAGGCATAAGCTGCGAAAGAATATAACTCATCAGTTTTAACTGTAATATTTTAGCAGCAGAAAAGCAGTTTAGACATCTCATTTCTGGTATAAACAAAATCTTCCGCCAAAAACTTGACGTAAACGCGCATGCCGTGTCGTCTGCTTGTGAGCGCTTGCTTCCACGCTGACGTCACTAGGCCAGCCAATGGCAGAGCAGAGCGCTTACTGCCCAACCTTATTATTTAGTAACCTTGAGCGTGGCGTGGCGCGGCGCGGCGCACTTTGCATCCAGCCGCGCTGGCGCTGGCTCTCGTCCAGCTGCACTGCCCCCGGCCACCCGCCGTCACGATTTATGCGCTCCACCGGCGAGGTGCCTCACTGCAAGCCACCACACGCTACCTCACAAACAGCAACCTCTGGGCCGGGTACAGAAACCCAAGCTTAGACCAGATATGTTACAGAAAGCAACATCTCGATCAGCTGACGGATGGCATTCGTCTTCGGGTGTCTTATAGAATAAACATAAATTTTTCTACGCTGCCTCCCAAAATACGTGAAGCACACAGAAGACATGGTCGGATGTCAACGTACGAGGGCATTTAGTAAGTAGTGCATCATTTTTTTCTCGTATAATTTCTGTTGAAAAAATGTGGAATTTGTTGTGGGGGCATGTTGGAATATTCCCGCTTCGGCACCTATGGTTTCATGAAGTTCCGATAGGTGGTGGCGCTATATCTAGCCTCTCTGACGGAGGTGCTTTACATGGAGAGAGCTGTCATTGACTTTCTTTTGACGAAAAACCAGGGCATCGCATATATTCGTACGGGTTTGAAGAATATCTGTGGAGGTGTAATAGTGGCCAAAAGGACGGCGAGTCGTTCGGCGAAGCGCCTGTCGTCATCGCAACAAGGTCGTGTAAACCAGTCCGATCTCCGGCGTGCCAGCCGGCCACACACAGCTGCGATTCCTGCAATGTTAAAACGTTAGGACACTCTCATTCGATGTGACCGACGAATAACAATCAAACAACTCATCGTACAACTGAACGTCTTCGTTCATAGTACTGACACATGCGTTCACCTGTTGGTTAGGTTGGGTTGTTTGGGGAGGGAGACCAGACAGCGAGGTCATCAGTCTCATCGGATTAGGGAAGGATGGGGAAGGAAGTCGGCCGTGCCCTTTCGGAGGAACCATCCCGGCATTTGCCTGGAATGATTTAGGGAAATCACGCAAAACCTAAATCAGGATGGCCGGACGCGGAATTGAACCGTCGTCCTCCCGAATGCGAGTCCAGTGTCTCACCTGTTGGGTTAGGCTACTCAAAGATGTGTTCACGCTTGGTTCCTCGCCGCCTAACAGTAGGCCATTAAGAGCAGCGAAGTACCACCTTTGCGGAGTTCCTTGTGCGTTGCGAGACTGATCGCGTCAATTTGTTGTCGAATATCGGCACAGGCGATAAAACATAGATTTATCATTTGGAACTGGAAACAAAACAGTAATCCATTGTGTGGCACCACACCACCTCTCCTCCGAAGAAAAACTCCGAAGCCGAATCCTGAGCCGGTAAAGAATTGGCGAAGGTCTTCTGGGACTGTGAAGGGATTATTCTGTTCGATGTCCTGCCTCACGGCGGAATAACCAACCCTGAATTGTATTGTGCTATCAGCAGGAAACTGAAGAAATGACTTCAACATTTTCGTAGCCACGAAAATGCACACGAACTTCTGGATATTTAGGAAATTTGTGGTAGGTTCCTATTGGACCAAACTGCTGTGGTCATCGGCCCTCACTTAATATAACTTAAATTAAGGACAACACACACACACACACAGACACATACACGCCCGAGGGAGGACTCGAACCTTCGACGCGGTTACCCCGCGCGGCACACACGAACTTCTCCTTCTCCTTGACAACGCACACGGGAGGCGCTCAGTTGCCTTCATTGGACTGTTCTTCCTCATCTGTCCTACAGTCCGGATCTCGCACCTTCAGGCTTCCGTCTGTTCGGTCCAGTGAAAGATGCACGTGGAGTACGGGGAGGTTATCGATGCAGGAAGACGTTGGCTTCGACGCCGGCCAGTAGAGAGGTACCATGCGGGCATACAATCTCTCTCAGTAAGGTGACGTAAGGCTATCGCATTTGGGCGGAGATTATGACGAAAAGTAGGGTTTTGTAGCCAAGAGAGTAAGGAATAATATAGTGTATTGGAATCCTGAATAAACCGACCTGCTTTCATAAAGAAATGTGTTGCAGACTGTTGTTTATTTCTGAGGCAATATTGACCTTTCCAAAATTCGGAAAATAATACTGGTATCGACAACTATTGTTGAAGAAAAGTAATGCTAGAGGAGGATGTCACGTTACACCACTCTAGTTTTTTTGTTACAGAGGGTGGCTACACCCCTTAGTGAATAACCTGAGCTGCCATCCCGGCACTCACTAGACCCCGATCTGCGGAAAAAAACTAGGTATTAAGAAGTTTGTCCCATTGCGACAACCGTGATTCGAAGAGAGAAAACTAAGGAATGCTGGTGCTGTCTGTGTTGTACATCCCACACCGATCGGCACTAAACTGGAGGGAGAGGGAGGGAGATAGATAGAGAGAGAGAGAGAGAGAGAGAGAGAGAGAGACGGGTAGACGGGTAGACGGGAGGTCCTTCTCATCACAGTTAATGTAGCTGGATTTTTAAACACCAGCATTCGTGACGTTAGAGGATGAACGCCAGTTATTAACCTTACAGCACGTTTCTGTGTGGAATTGTTCCAGGAAATACACCATACGACATCAATGTATAATGAGTGAAATTATGCATAATAAGCTATTTTTTGTCTCCCGTCATCACTAAAATCAGAATTAGACACAGAGCAAGTGTCGGTGAATGCAAGCGTTTGGAAAGATCTATAATAAGCGATTCCTTATGAAAGTTTCTATCAACGTGCACATCTTGGAATTTTTAGCTTTCAGTTTTAAGTGTGCTTTCCACCGTGCTTTATTTTTATTGGTGATATCATCTTAGAAATGACATTTTGTAACAAGTGAGTGTGGTGTATAATTTGCTTTTAATTGTACGACCGCGCTTTACAAAATGTCGTTTCTAAGATTTATCAAAGCTGTGAAACACGATCAGCAAAACCTATTTTGGTGATGATGTGTCCCATCTTATACAGAACTAAATGAACTGTGTTTTTTGTAACTAATAAATAATTTATCGAGTCTCAATCAATAAATTTTGTGAATATTTCGTTTATTGTTTTTTCTGTTGATATTTTATTTTTTCTTCTGTTGTATCTCTGTTCGGCTTGGTTATGATCAGCCATTAGGAAAGAGCACTATTTCTGTTTCATTCACTTAATACGTGCTATGACCGGACAAATGTACAGTCGTTCAGTCTTCACCGTGGGTTATTTTATTGCTCTCTGAACTACAACATGTGAAATATTACTTGAGTTTATTACATGAGTGATAAAAAATTACTTAAATTGATACAGTAGCTTGCTACAGGACTGCTTGATAATTTAAAATGGCCATTGACTATTAAAGCATCATTTGATGCACTAATCAACAGTTTTTTTTTCTTGAAGCACAACGTTCAATATTTACAAAAGTACATTTCCATCTGAGACTTGAATAACTCTTTAGTCCTACTCAGTGATGTTGACTGCTTCAGCTGAGGTCACAGAACTGAGCAGAGCGCTTCCAAGTTCGCCTCTATATTGACCTCCGAACTAGGGCGCTGCTGTGCTGAGAGAGAGACGGGGTGTATTGTTCAGCCTCTCCCATTCGTTGTTGTGGATTGCAGCGCTGATGTCTGTAGTATCGGTCTGTGTGTTGCTGACTTTGGTGTGAAGCCGCGATCCTTGGACTATACCCCGAGACGCAAACAAGACCTGGAGCAGTATCAGTATTGAACCCTGTGAAACACCAATGGTCATTTGTCCTTAATCAGAGGAAGTTCCATCATGCAAATGTATGAGATGTTTGGGGATGGGGGCGTTGTTTGCGAATTTCATTGACTTCTTTTTAATTTATTGGCGTTCATAACATATCCATACAGCCATCTCAACACTGGAAATGTTCACAAGAGGTGGTTTTAATAATTCATAGTATATATAAGTTTAAGCCGTAACCTGGTACGCTAGTACATAGGCTTAACAAAGGACAGATTCCGACATAAGTACACCTAAACGAGTACAGTTTCATTGATGAAATCTCACAAATTTAAAGTGACATGTACTTAATGATGATGTTGGTTTGTGGGGCCCTCAGCATCGTGGTCATGAGCGCCGGAACAAGTTCCAGATCTTTCCACTTCCAGTCTCGGTACTTCTCTCGAATGATGACATGTATTTCCATATCCCATAGCTCCCAACTTACACCTTACGACAGCACGATGGTTGATGTGTCCGTGCTTCTACAGAAAATGCTGTTACACAGTGGACATACAGATAATGTACACGACGTACAGAAGTGATGTACACAGGTGTCGTGAAAGGCCTTTGTCTATCAATTTCCTTCATGTAGAGTGATGTGATATGTTGAATGAAGTGGCCAAGTCCAGTAAAATGCTGCTCTTACAGCCATGTAATTATAAGTTGTGATGATTTTGTGTATGCATATTGTATTTGCGGCAGGGAATTCTAAACGATCATTATAGCTAGTTAAGGGAGTAGAAATTGTCAGCTCGACGACATTTTTCCCCGTTTAGTGTGGTTTTGGTATAGCTGCGTGGGATTGCAAGCCACGATAATCCTCGGCGGCAAGAGCGCCGTTTTCACTTTGTAGTGACCGTTGCGGGGCAGATGCCGCCCTACTAATGGCCAGGGTAGGCGGTCGACTCTAATTGGATGAAAAAGCGAACCGCCGCCAACATCTGTACTGCGCAAAGCGCTCCAAATGTCTGGAATTATTAATTAAGCGTCGGAATTTCTTTTATCGGGGATAGGGCATTTTAATGAAAAAGTAATTAAAGCCGTCCCCAGGGCGCGCTTATCCGCGTCGGAAGTTGGCGTTATTAAGTTGCCCCCCCTGGCCCTGCGTGCATGGCACCCGCCGTCAATCCTCGCATTGTTATTAGGGCGGCCTCGCTTTGCTTGGTTCTGCAATCTCGACCTGCGCTTCTGCAGCCTGCATGCCGCAGTTTCCGACTGGAAGCAGTTTGCGAGCGCATGGAAACAGCAAATTCAGGGTGAGTTACTTTAACAAATTCAAATATCCTTACGTTGTCATCAGTCTTTGGTTACTAGTGATATCAAATACGTCTACGTACGCATTCCGCAAGCTACTATGCATGTCCCGGGGGGGGGGGGGGGGGGGGGTGGTACCTTGTACCACTACTGGTCATTCCTTTGTCTGTTCCAGCCGCATATGCAGCGAGGGAAAACGATTGTCTTTAAACTTCCGTATGAGCCCTGATCTCTCTTGTCATCGCGATCTTCACGCGAGATGTACCTTGGTAGAAGTAGAATTGTTCTGCAGTTAGTCACAAATGCCGGTTCTCTACTTCTTTTCAGTAGTGTTTCACGAAAAGAACGTCGTCTTCCCTAAAGGAATTCCCGTTTAGTTCACATAGTGTTTCCGTAATACTCACGTGTTTGTCGAACCTACCAGAACTAAATCTGCAGAACGCCTTTGAATTGCTTCGATGTCTTCTTTTAACCCAACGTGTTGGGATCGCAAGCATCGAGCAGTATTCAAGACTGCGTCGCGCAAGTGTTTTATACTCGTACACCAACATTCGCCTGCCGGCCGGAGTGGCCGTGCGGTTCTAGGCGCTACAGTCTGGAGCCGAGCAACCGCTACGGTCGCAGGTTCGAATCCTGCCTCGGGCATGGATGTGTGTGATGTCCTTAGGTTAGTTAGGTTTAATTAGTTCTAAGTTCTAGGCGACTGATGACCTAAGAAGTTAAGTCGCATAGTGCTCAGAGCCATTTGAACCATTTGAACATTCGCCTTCCCTACTATCGTCCTAGGACCACCTCCGCAGCTGAGTGGTCACTGTAGATGGCTGCCATGCAGAGGGCCCGGCTTCGATTCCAGGAACTGTCAAGGACTTTTATGTGCTGGTAGACCGTACGGGACGCACTCAGCCTCGTGATGCCTTTGAGGACCTACTTGAGCCAGTAGTAGCTGCTTCGCGGCCTGGAAATTCTGCTAGACGGCCGATAGAACATCTGCATGAAGCCCAAGGCCAGGATGACACGGCCGCCGGTAGACATCCTCTGGGCCTCCACAGTGTGGCCTTACATCGTCGTTCAGTTTCATATGGCTTTTCAACGATACGCCAAGATATTTAGCCGACATGACTGTGTCAAGCAGTACACTGTATTCGATCGTGATGTAATTGAGTTAGGAATCTCGAACTTGCCATTCTGAAGAAGCTTTTTGTACAGAATACGGAAATAATATAAATTAAGATCAGAATAAAGTGCCCATAGCAAAATCTCTCTTCAAAATTTCTGAAAAATTTCCTCGTGAATAATTTATCTTACATTTTTAAAAGAAATAGGTAGTTAGTAAAACGTACTGTAAATCTTTTGCCATTCCATTGCCTATTTACCTGGCGGAAAAGAAAAAAACTAGGAAGTTTCCGATTTTTTCATCTCGTCGGTAAAATGGGTTTTGTCTAGCTCTGTTATATACTTCGGCGTTGTGGATGTGATCACTTTTTTGTTTGATGAGATTGAGAAGTAAGAATCAATTCGTCCTTTGGAGAAGATTGCTTCCTTTTTGCCGATAGTACTCATTTTCGACTCCAACATTAAACGATCAAAGTATGAAACATTATATCTCCTAGATATGATGCTGACTTGTTGGAATACATTTTTTAGTGTTACTCACTTTTCCAAGTGAGAAACTGTATTCATTTCCTTTGGAGTTATCTCTGTAGTCTTTGTTCATTGTTTCGATTTTTTGGTTGGGTTCTGGACTATGGTAATGAAGTTAATCTGCAATTATCATCCTGCGAAAACATTTCTAAACATTACCAAATTCTGTGTTAAAATGCTGATCTGCATACGTAGTTCGTAAGTTACCAGTAATCGCGTCACTGTGTGTGTGTGTGTGTGTGTGTGTGTGTGTGTGTGTGTGTGTGTGTGTGTGTGTGTGTGTGTGTGTGTAGGATGTAGTGTACCCTTAATTCTGCGGTCTCGCATATTCGTATCATGAACTTATTTCATTGTTTCCTGTTTGGCATTTCCAACTGACCGACTGGAAAGTTCTCAGTCGTCTGTGCTTTTGTGATCAGAAATATGAGAGCTAATCAGAATAATTTTGTTTCCCTTTCGTTAGCCAAATTATGGCTGTAAATACTAAGTCAGCATATTCATCACCAGCGGCGGAGCTTTCTTGGACCTGCCCAGCCTGATCTGCCGGTAGCTCCGCAGCTGTCAGCTGTTCAAGACGACGGTTGTGCTTCAAACGAAACGAGCGAAGAAGTGTGATTCGTTTTCTTTGAAGCAAGGGACAAACACCAATCGAAATCCACACAGAAAATCAGCCCACGATAGGTAAAAGTGTCTCGCTTTTATAAGTATGAGGCAGTGATGGTGTTGTGGGTTCGCAAAAGGTCGTGGAGACTTGCATGACAATGAGCGTTCGGGGAGAAGGCGTTCTTCGCTGATTGTATAAAACGTGAGTGCACCCTTCAGTGCCGTTAGTTGTTGTTCCACACTGTCACGTTTGCGGGGTGCCATCAGGAAGAAGTGGCGAGGACTTCTCCATGTGGACAGCGTGGTTATTCTTCATGATAATGCGAGGCCACATGTAGCAGTCAGAATCGTCAAGCTCCGGTCATATCACAGGGAGAGTCTGGGCCACCTACCATGCAAATGTGGATGTCACCCGGGGCGAGGTGTGTTGATGTCCACGTTTTCGGTCCGCTGAAGAAGTTCCTCATAGGACAGCGATTCACGACGTGCAACAATGAAGCCAAGGGAGCAGTCCGACGGTGGTCCCAGGCACCCAGGCTAATTCTACCTCGAGATGTCCTTTTACATCTCGAGTTTAGTGCCGCGATACTGCTATGCATTTGAATTGGTTTGGGAACTATGTGGAAAAATAGTGTAAGGTACGTAGAATAATACATATATTTGTAGTTACCTGCCGGCCGTTGTGGCCGAGTGGTTCTAGGCGCTTCAGTCCGGGACCGCGCTGCTGCTACGGTCGCAGGTACGGAGCCTGCTTCAGGCATGGATGTGTATGCTGTTCTTAGGTTAGTTAGGTTTAAGTAGTTCTAAGTTCTAGGGGACTAATGATCTCAGATGTTAAGTCCCATAGTGCTTTGAGCCATTTGTAATTACCTGTACTTAACTTATTTTGGCTAATAAAAAATAAAGGCATGAGGGCTGATTCGCCCTCATAATTAGCCTACGTCGTCGGTGCCAAGTCAGATAAAACAACTGGTTTCACTTCAGTATTACTTTGTGCGACTAGTTAACCTCATAAATCGAAATCGATACTAGCATGAAACATAGAATTGCCAATCTTGTACGCCATACGCTGTGCTGATCGATTCAGATAGCTGCTAACAAGGGAACCTCCCCATCGCACCCCCCTCAGATTTAGTTATAAGTTGGCACAGGGGATAGATCTTGAAAAACTGAACACAGATCAGTCGAGAAAACAGGAAGAAGTTGTGTGGAACTATGAAAAAAATAAGCAAAATATACAAACTGAGTAGTCCATGTGCAAGATAGGCAACACCAAGGCTAATGTGAGCTCAGGGGCGCCGTGGTCCTGTGGTTAGCGTGAGCAGCTGCGGAATGAGAGGTCCTTGGTTCAAATCTTCCCTCGAGTGAAAATTTTACTTTTTTTATTTTCGCAAAATTATGATCTGTCCGTTCGTTCATTGACGTCTCTGTTCACTGTAATAAGTTTAACCGCAAAACCGTGCGATTAGTAGACGAAAGGACGTGCCTCTCCAATGGTAACCGAATACATTTGATGGCAAGGTCATAGGTCAAACGATTCCTCCACAGGGGAACACGTCTGATGTATTCTATTCGACACTGGTGACGGCATGTGCGTCACATGACATGAATATGTTGTCGACCCACCTAACTTGTACACTTGGCGAATGGGTAAAAAGATTCTTCTACCTTGCCCGATTTAGGTTTTCTTGTGGGTGTGATAACCACTCCCAAAAAAAATGATCGCATCGGACGGACAGATAATAATTGTCTGAAAATAAAAAATTAAACTTTTCACTCGAGAGAAGACTTGAACCAAGGACCTCTCGTTCAGCAGCTGCTCACGCTAACCACGGAACCACGGCGCTCCTGTGCTCACATTAGTCTTGATGTTGCCTGTCCTGTGCATGGATTACTCAGTTTGTATATTTTGCTTTTTTTTTTCATAGTTCCACACAACTTCTTCCTGTTTTCTCGATTGATCTGTGTATAGTTTTTCAAGGCCTGTCCACTGTGCCAACTTATAACTAAATCTGAGGGGGGTGCGATGGGGATGTTCTCTTGTAAGAAACATTTGTCCGTAGCATCTGTGTGACGCTTTCGGCAGTAATGTTACTAGCTGCGCGATCACCATCACTGATGTTGCAGTTCAGCAGCATGACCTTCGTACGAATTATCCAACTTAACCAATTGGTCTGATATACTTAAATTTTCCTCGAGACAGTTGGGCTCGCGACGTTTTTTCGTCTTCGGCAGCACAAATGTTGACTGTATTCCTACTGAACAGATTATTCAAACGATTGCGGTTATGGAAATGAGTGTGTTCGACAAGCTAATTTAAAGAACCTTTTGGCCGACTTGTACTAGATAAATTGTCTACCATCCCGCTAGCGGCAGTAGTCAGCAGAAATCAACCTAATAGAACAGATATTTACCTTGATTCTGAGAAACCATCCTGTGGGTTACAGTTCTATTGATGGCACTGGTCACCCCTCACTTTTAGACTGTTAGCCTATTATATCCGGAAAATGGGTCAAGTTTTTTTTAACTTCAACGTTAAATTTAACTACAGTAATTGGAAAGTATACATGGTTAAGTTGTCTTAGGAATAAACAACTGCTTTGTTACTGTCAGTCCATAACCAGCGTGTAATATATAGTTACGTTATTTAGCTTTTCTTGTTTCACCAGCCACTGCAAAATGCTGGCGAGCTTTGAAAAATATGAAGTAGTATCGTTTGCTTACAGATCTTAGTAGTTTTTCATACTCAGTTACAGCGAGCAAAAATGCGATGGTGCTATCGAGAGAGTTAGCGGATTGTGTGCATTTTAGCGCTACAGCTGATCGAGGCAAATTACGTTTGTAATGGCAACCACTATACATTATCTCATAACGGATAATTCACGTATTTTCTATGTTACGCAGTGTCATATGATGGTTACTTCATGTGACATAACGATAAAACACATTGGCTACACATAGGAACACCAAGTGCACTGCACACGATGTTGACAGCGCAGTTTCGGGGATTAGCATTACGCCATATCCATCCGCTGAGCTCGATTTAGTTTTTATGCGTTTGGCCCTCATGCAATAACAACTATGTCTATCGTTCGTAACAGAATGTCCGTTCGTAAACTGCGGTGACCTAAATCCGATTATAACGCATGTGCCATAAGGCATCGTTATCTCGTCGTGCGAAAGCTGGTCAGACATCACAGTTCCATCAGTCTGTGAGATAGTGCGGGACAAAATTAGGCCTATGTGTTTGATCTCCACGTATCCAGACGCAATCATATATTTCAAAGGCGCATTCCCAAACGTCCTTACTTTGTTACTAGTGAAACGTGTACTTGCTTGTAGAAATAGTCGTAGTCAATATGAGTATTGCTTCAAGCAAATGATATCGAGATTACTGGTAGTCCATTCTAAATAATGCGTTTCACATACCAGTCGTCTGGAGAGTGAAGTCTTCCGAGTCTTCCGATCGCCTTTAAGTACAAATATCTGCAAAATATTAATATGGTCGTTGTTATTTAGCGGACACATGACGTGGCAGTTTTAGGTGGGGTATTTCGAACTATGCTTGCGTAAGATACTGATAGAAGGTAGACATGAACTACTTCGTTTAGTACACTTCCAACCTCAGGAAACAATTGAACTGTAGACCGAATGCTTTGTTGTTTTGAAATGAGTGAAGAGATAATCCTGATCCGTGACGGGATTGGAGTACGATCCTCGCAACACCAGAAGAGATCGGCGATCTCTACGAGCATTGTGCTAGTTCTGCTTCCGCAGGAGCACAGGACACGCACGTAGGCTGCCAGCCCTGCGGGAGGGAGGTGGGACTTGTTCCTCGACTGCGCTCCTCTCCGCTCCTCTCCTCTTCTCTCCTCTCCTCTTCATTCCTCTAAGTCTATTGACTGCGAAGGTGTTCGTTCACTCTCGCAAACTGCAAATTTTTTAAAACTTTTCTTCAAATTTCATGATAGGGATCAACGACGGCAGTGGCGTTTTACTCGGGCGAATAGACGCCCAGGTATTGAGCAACTGACGCCCAGATGAACATTGCTGCGTATGGGCCCCTGCAGCAAGCGCCTGGTTCATGCAGCCATGCTGATTGCTGTTCACCGGAGACGAAGTCTAGAATTTGCACACCACTACCCCAACTGGATGTCCACTGAGCGGCTAGCAGGTGGCCTTTTCAGATAAAACACGTTTTGTGCTTCATCGTCCAGATGCGGGTGGCGTGCTCGGCTTGAAACGCTTGAAAGCAAACAGACTGCAACAATCATCGGAATGGTCCATGCTGGGGGTCCCTCGCTGGGTGATCTCGTCATTCTGGAAGTCACAGTGAATCAGCCCAACTATGCATCTACCTTGCGGACCATGTCCATCCCTACATGCAGTATGCTTCTCCTGGGCACGATGGATTTACCAGCAGGACAATGCAGTGTGGTACGCATCTCGTAGTGTACGTGCGTGGTTCGAAGAACACCTAAACGAACTGGCCAGCACGAATCGAGAATCTGTGGGACAACCTCGATTGGGCTGTTAGCGCCATGGATTCTCAACCGAGAATCCTAGTGCAGCTAGCCACGGCACTGGAGTCGACAAGACTACACATCTCTCCGGTACCTTCCTGAACCTCCTTGACGCTCTCCCTGTTACTGCGCGTCTTAAAATGTGGTTATTCGGACTGTTGTCAGGGATCACATTATGTCTGCAAAGTTTGCCTACAGACAGAAGTACAAAAATGGTTCAAATGGCTCTGAGCACTATGGGACTTAACTTCTGAAGTCATCAGTCCCCCAGAACTTAGAACTACTTAAACCTAACTAACTTAAGGACATCACGCACATCCATGCCCGAGGCAGGATTCGAACTTGCGACCGTAGCGGTCACGCGGTTCCAGACTGTAGCGTCTAGAACCGCTCGGCCACCTCGGCCGGCACAGAAATACATGTTTTGTATTATTTTCATCATGGCAGCAACACCAGCAACAGTTACGAAATTGTCTCGAATGAAAAACAGCCCACAGTTGCACTAATTACGTTTATTTTAAACCTTGACCATGGTTTCTGCTATAATAATATACCCTTCTTCAGAAGTCCTAAAAAGTGATCAAAATAACATCTAGACCAGTAATACAATCTATATATAAACTTCAAAAATTACGCATGTGATAACATTACTTACATAAGCTTTTAAAAATGAAAAATGTCTTAGCCCAGCGGCTACGCCACGATCAATAAAATAAAATAACTTCAACAGACATAAGCCTCTTTCCATCATACGTAAAATTACATATGTCACCGTATGTCCTCCGCCACTACATCTGTTACACTATTAACCACTTTAATGATCGTATGCAACAGCATGTTAACTGTTGGACAGTCGGTGTAGGCTTGTTATTAATATTTTATCGTAGATATCAACTAGTTTCCTGATAAACGGTGCGATGTAGCTCACTGTGGTGAGCGTCATCTATGGCGCGTGGGGTGTAGCACATTTGACGACTGTGCGCCCAGTATAACAAATGTAGTGGCGAAGGACATACGGCGCCAGATGTAATTTTACTTATGATCAAAACAGGCTTGTGTCTGTTGAAGTTATTTTATTTTATTGATCTTGACGGAGCCGCTGGGCTAAGACATTTTTCATTTTTAAAAGCTTATGTAAGTAATGTTATCACATACGTAATTTTTTAAGTTTATGTATAGACTGCATTACTGGTCTAGATATCATTTTGATCACTTTTTAGGACTTCTGAAGCAGGCTATATTACTATAGCAGAAACGATGGTCAAGGTTTAAAATAAAAGTAATTAGTGTAACTATGGGCTGTTTTCATTCGAGACAACATATTTTGTACTTTGTGCCATGTATCTGTGACAGTAAGAGACATATACACCATATGCGCGCTAATATCTCATGAAAATTTGAGTTTTTCTAGTTCCCGAAACGGATCATAATTTGTTCCGTTATTCACTTCCCAACAGATAAACTAACTAATTGACAGCACAACACAACAGTATCTTTTTAATGGTTACTACGTTGCTGTAAGACCTATGCCGTATTATTATTATTATTATTATTATTATTATTATTTCTTCCTTGTCTCAGACGTTATGACTGGTTAAAAATGGAAGGTGACGCGGACCTTGATTAAGCGTGACTTCCTTTTAACTGTACGGTATATGTTCCATTGCATTTAGGAACTTTCGGGTAATTGAACAAGTGTCAATAATTGCAGATTTCTGTAGTTGTATATATAAGTTTGGATGTAGCTGTATTGCATTGATGTACTGGTGGATATTGTGTGGTATGACTCCTGTAGTTGATAGTATAATTGGTGTAATGTCAACATTATCCTGATGCCACATGCCCTTGACTTCCTCAGCCAGCTGGATGTATTTTTCAATTTTTTCTCCTGTTTTCTTTTGTATATTTGTTGTATTGGGTATGGATATTTCGATTAGTTGTGTTAATTTCTTCTTTTTATTGGTGAGTATGATGTCAGGTTTGTTATGTGGTGTTGTTTTATCTGTTATAATGGTTCTGTTCCAGTATAATTTGTATTCATCATTCTCCAGTACATTTTGTGCTGCATACTTGTATGTGGGAACATGTTGTTTTATAAGTTTATATTGTAAGGCAAGCTGTTGATGTATTATTTTTGCTACATTGTCATGTCTTCTTGGGTATTCTGTATTCGCTAGTATTGTACATCCGCTTGTGATGTGATCTACTGTTTCTATTTGTTGTTTGTAAAGTCTGCATTTATCTGTTGTGGTATTGGGATCTTTAATAATACGCTTGCTGTAATATCTGGTGTTTATTGTTTGATCCTGTATTGTAATCATGAATCCTTCCGTTTCACTGTATATATTGCCTTTTCTTAGCCATGTGTTGGATGCGTCTTGATCGATGTGTGGCTGTGTTAGATGATACGGGTGTTTGCCATGTAGTGTTTTCTTTTTCCAATTTACTTTCTTCGTATCTGTTGATGTTATGTGATCTAAAGGGTTGTAGAAGTGGTTATGAAATTGCAGTGGTGTAGCTGATGCATGATTGCTTTGTGTATTTTGCTAGTTTCTGCTCGTTCTATAAAGAATTTTCTTAAATTGTCTACCTGTCCATAATGTAGGTTTTTTATGTCGATAAATCCCCTTCCTCCTTCCTTTCTGCTTAATGTGAATCTTTCAGTTGTTGAATGTATGTGATGTATTCTATATTTGTGGCATTGTGATCGTGTAAGTGCATTGAGTGCTTCTAAGTCTGTGTTACTCCATTTCACTACTCCAAATGAGTAGGTCAATATTGGTATAGCATAAGTATTTATAGCTTTTGTCTTGTTTCTTGCTGTCAGTTCTGTTTTCAGTATTTTTGTTAGTCTTTGTCTATATTTTTCTTTTAGTTCTTCTTTAATATATGTATTATCTATTCCTATTTTTTGTCTGTATCCTAGATATTTATAGGCATCTGTTTTTTCCATCGCTTCTATGCAGTCGCTGTGGTTATCCAATATGTAATCTTCTTGTTTAGTGTGTTTTCCCTTGACTATGCTATTTTTCTTAGATTTGTCTGTTCCAAAAGCCATATTTATATCATTGCTGAATACTTCTGTTATCTTTAGTAATTGGTTGAGTTGTTGATTTGTTGCTGCCAGTAGTTTTAGATCATCCATGTATAGCAGATGTGTGATTTTGTGTGGGTATGTTCCAGTAATATTGTATCCATAATTTGTATTATTTAGCATGTTGGATAGTGGGTTCACAGCAAGGCAGAACCAGAAAGGACTTAATGAGTCTCCTTGGTATATTCCACGCTTAATCTGAATTCGCTGTGATGTGATATTATTTGAATTTGTTTGGCTATTAAGTGTGGTTTTCCAATTTTTCATTACTATGTTTAGGAACTGTATCAATTTAGGATCTACTTTGTATATTTCCAATATTTGTAGTAACCATGAGTGGGGTACACTATCAAAAGCTTTTTGGTAATCAATGTATGCATAGTGTAGCGACCTTTGTTTAGTTTTAGCTTGATATGTCACCTCTGCATCTATTATCAGTTGCTCTTTACATCCTCGTGCTCCTTTGCAACAGCCTTTTTGTTCTTCATTTATAATTTTGTTATGTGTTGTATGTGACATTAATTTCTATGTAATGACTGAAGTTAATATTTTGTATATTGTTGGTAGGCATGTTATGGGGCGATATTTAGCTGGGTTTGCTGTGTCTGCTTGATCTTTAGGTTTCAGATAAGTTATTCCATGTGTAAGTGTATCAGGGAATGTGTGTGGGTCTGCAATGTAACTGTTAAATCATTTAGTTAGATGTGAATGTGTTGAGGTGAATTTCTTTAGCCAGAAATTTGCTATTTTATCTTTTCCAGGGGCTTTCCAATTGTGAGTAGAATTAATTGCTCGGGTGACTTCATGTTGCAAAATTATCACTTCATGCATTTGTGGTATCATCTTGTATGTGTCTGTTTCTGCTTGTATCCACCGTGCATGTCTGTTATGTTGTACCGGGTTTGACCATATGTTGCTCCAGAAGTGTTCCATGTCTGTTATGTTTGGTGGATTGTCTATTTTAATGTGTGTGTTATCTATTGTCTGGTAAAATTTCTTTTGGTTTGTGTTGAATGTTTGGTTTTGTTTCCTTCTATTTTCACTTTTTTTTTGTATCTTCTAAGTCGTTTGGCCAATGCTTGTAATTTCTACTTCTTTTCATCTAATTGCTCTATCACTTCTTGTTGTGAGATTTTACCTAAGCTTTTTCGTTTTTTTTCTGACATTTCATTTCTTATAAATTGTGTTAGCTGTCCGATGTCTTTTCTCAGTTTTTATATTCTGATCTGTAGCCTGTGTTTCCATGCTTGTTTTGTGGGTTTCTTCTGTGTGTTGGTGGGTTCTGATCTCTGCCTAGTGTGTATATTTAGTGTAGTGAGTGCTCCTATATAAACCAGTAGTTGTAACTCTTCCATAGTTGTGTTTTCATTTATTTTATTGTGTATGATTGTGTTTATAGTTTTTATTGTTGTTTCGACTTGTGGGTTATTTGGCGGTCTATGCAAGAATGGTCTAATGTCTGTATTTGTGTCTTTGTATTCTATATATGTCAGCTGAAATTTTTCTTCTATATCTAACATGTGTGTCACTTCGTGTTCTATTTGTGCTTGTTCTGGTGGCTGTCTTAAGATTTCTTTTTCCTCTGACTGTTTAA
Source organism: Schistocerca piceifrons (assembly GCF_021461385.2). Taxonomy (NCBI): domain Eukaryota; kingdom Metazoa; phylum Arthropoda; class Insecta; order Orthoptera; family Acrididae; genus Schistocerca; species Schistocerca piceifrons. The sequence goes on from NC_060145.1 coordinate 380,426,667, forward strand.
TTGATGCATGTTGTTCTTTGTTTGTTTGCTCTGGGGTGTTTGAGTCCATTACTGTATTTTCTTCTTCTTCTGATTGCACATTATTTTGTTCCAGTATTTGTTGTACTTGTTGTTTGATGTTTTCTAATTCTGACTGGGGTATCCTGTTATTTTTGATTATTACACGGATCTGATCAGCTAGTCGTTGTTCTGTTAAAAGTTTTAATTCTGGGTATCTGGTAATAAATGTTGTGTATACTTGTGATCTGTATCCAGTTGTGTTGGTTCCTAGGTTTGTTGCTTGGTAATAACAGAACATGAGGTGTCGGTTAACTTCATCTGACCATCTCATCCTCTGTCTTTGTTTTCCTTCTAGGGTGGTTGCAGGAAGCATATCCCGCAAAACACCTCTATTTGGATTTGAATCATTTTCCAGTTGGCTAGCAGTGTCGTTACCATTGTGGGCGGGCATAGGGTTCAAGCGTCGTCCCCGACCATGACGGCGCTTGTCCGAGGCTTCTTTAGTTCTGTCCTGAACCAACTAATCACACTAAACGGGGGTTAGACCTATTAGTGGTTTGTTCTTTTCGTCGCCTTTTACGACTGGCAGAACATACCGGAGGCCTATTCTTTATTATTATTGTTGTTGTTATTATTATTAGTGTCAGAGGTGAGAGACAAAGCATTGCTAGCCTGAGGTTGCCCAATTTCTGCCAGTTCAGAAATGAGTAGCCAGGCAATCAAGTGATTTACAAATAATAAGTATTGAGCACACATTTTAACTTGGTTTATTTTATATGGCGGTGCAACACGTGGGCGAAGCAAATGTCGCTAGAGAGCGGATTGGCGAAGAAGAAGCACGTTTTATAACAAGTGTGCACCCTCAGTGTGGATAGTTATCTTTGTTTTCTGAGGAGCTATAGGCAGCGCTTGGGACGCACTTAGTTGATTCATTATTCTATAAAAAAAGTTGTTAGAAAGAAGCAGTACCAGTGGTTTCAACGATTCATTAGTCCGTCGTTTAATAAACACCTAGAAAAACTAAATATCATTGATCTTTTGTAATTTAAAAAAAATTGGGTGTTCAAAGGAAATTCTGTGTTAATGGAGGCGGTGGCGGTAGGCCTGGAGGGAGCGGGGTACGAGCTAATCTCCGATTGATTTCGGGTGCAATGCTTGGAGAAATGTTGGGAGCCATTGAACTAGTGTGTGGGATGGGGGTGAAGCTGACAAAAACCGCACTGGGCTGCCACCGCAATGCGCCGATACACCACTTGTTCTCTGCTCGTTAAGATCGCCGTAGAACGCTTCTTCCTATTCCACAGGCGTGCGGAGGGGACGCAGGGGCGTGAAGGAAGGAGGGGAGAATCTCCTGGAAACAAGTTTGTTAAAAGTGCATAAAATAATCATAATATGATGATTGAGGAAGTTGCGCGCGGTCTGGCGGCGTGAATATTTTATCGCGCGAGCGTGCCGGTTTCCCGGGAAGAGTACGGGGAAAAAGAGAGGTGTGTGGCAGCGCCTAGGCGAGTACTCGCGCCGCGAGCTGTGTTTGCTGTTGCCCGCGGCCTTGGTTCTGACTTATAATATTGGGCCGAGAAGGCCGGCGACGAAACCAGCTCCGAGATCCCGCTGATAAGAACGTAAATTGTCCACCGGCAGTCCGCTGCGCGCAGCCGCCGGACGCCGAGCGTCAGGTGTTGAACTCTTTATGGACTGTCTCATGTCGAAGACTTAGATCGCTCTTTCCTCGTCTTAACTGCCTGGTTCTCCTTGAAACACTCTGCATTTGAACTGCAACTGCCTGCACAGCGTGAACGAGTCCAGGTTTACTCCAAAGCTGTTACAATTTATGTGATGAAGGTGTCGCAGTGATATATTCTGACTGTTTCGGGCTCGACATCCAACTGTACAAAAGAAAGGCGGAAACACACAAAAGCTTTGGCATAGTGACAGATTTACATCTTTTCGCAAATTTTATCGAACTATTGTAAGACTGAAACTGCACGTAGTCGTGAATGTACCTCAAAATAAAAAAAAAATGGTTCAAATGGCTCTGAGCACTATGGGACTTAACTTCTAAGGTCATAACTTCTAAGGTCATCAGTCCCATAGAACTCAGAACTACTTAAACCTAACTAACCTAAGAACATCACACACATCCATGCCCGAGGCAGAATCCGAACCTGCGTCCGTAGCGGTTGGGTAACTGTATTTAGCTTCACAGATATTACGAAGGATGCTCAAAGGGCATCTGCAGAAATTTATCCTACACGGTACAAAATTCTAAACTTAGTAATTTTGATATAACTCAGTAGATGTCTAAGAAACCATGTTGTACCCCAGTAACTAAATTTGAGAAGAAGTAGAAAAAACCTGTTACTTCAAACGACTGATATTTATCCATTTGGTACTTGAAGTTATTTGCTTCGATACATAAACGGTAAGCATATTTCAGTAGTATGGGCAAATTTCATCTTGTAACGTTACTACGAGCAATATGAAAATGGATGACATGTTTTTGATTCAACTATCTGCAATTACATCCTCATACGATTAGAGTCAGGGTTTCTAACAATTGCGAAATAACGCACGAAAGTATTTAATAAAAATTCCCGTAATATACAGCGAAAACTAAAAATGAAAAATCGACTATAAAATACGAGGTAAGAACGGCTGTGCAAAGCCTGTTGTGTGTATGTATATATATATATATATATATATATATATATATATAAAAAACAAAAACAGGGAATAAACTTCAGAAAAGACTTATTCAACTTTGATGCATGCAAAACTTTACATGTAATCACGTTAATGGATTTATTGAATTATTTGCATTACGCTTCATATATATGCATTTTTTTAATGTTGACTGGTGTAGCTAGGGTTGAACAAAATGTTTTGAAAGCTATATTGTTATATTGATTAGGTAAAGTGTAACGCAGAGCAAAATAGTGCTTCAGATGTTCTGTGCGCAGTCTCCCCCACTTGAGTACAACTCACAGATCGTTCATACAACAATGTGAAACGGAGAAAAGATCTGTTGGATGCGGTTGAACTCACGCGTCACATTGTCCTGAATGTCGTTTATGTCTTCATGTCGGTTTCTGAACTTAGCGGTTTTATAATAGGTTCGTATTGATAATATCAAGTCTCGTCGCCCCTGACGGTTTATTTCAGTGAAGCATTGTACACGTTTTGCATTTCAATCACGCCGCTTTAGCTCAAGAGTCACGGCCGGCGGGACGAACTTCGCACACACTTCATTCATCTTCAGAGGATTCTGGAGAATGTTTTGAACATTGATTTAGAGATGTTGCTCCATTACTATTTATGATACACCTCAATTTACACATTATGGTCACACGTCCACTACTTAACAATGCCTGCTCAAAACGGACTAGTAGAATGCACGTTTGTTGTTGATAGATGTTAGTTCAAGTTGCCACCGCAGTTACTGCGCTGTCGACGCTTGTACGAGAGAAAAAAATCAGTCTAGGAACTTTTTGCACTACGACGTATTACTCCTTATTGGTCGTTCGACGGCGTGACAAAACGAAGAACTTCTGGTGCACTTTCTTGTTAAAATCGAAGAACAATGCGAGCATAACCTTCACATCTGGCAGCATTTGTCGAGCTTTCTTCGGTCCTGGCGATCCAGGATACCTCCACTGGGACTCAGTCATACTTTCGAAGTCATATCTGTAACCAAAGCTTCATCACTTGTTGTGAGAGTGTAGTTCTGCATCGTTGTTTGAATCCATTTAGCTGCTCTCGAGCAACGCGAATTCACCGCTGTTTTTGTTCGAAATTCAACAGTTTTGGAAGAAATTTTGCTGTCACACGTTTAATACTCAAAACACCTGAAAAAATCATATCAACCAATATTCATATGCCAATTACCTTCAGCATTCTGATTTGTAGATCTGCCATTCCAGCATTTCATCGATTGATGATATGCTGGGACGTCTGGTACGCTCGTCAACGTCAACGTCTTTACTCCCTTCTTCGGAACACTCATAACCCCGTAAACCCTTGTTTTACTCACAGCATTCTCAGCAAGAGCAATATTTCTTTAACTTTACTGTATGTTATTCCTTGTGACAGCAAAATGTAGTACAAATTCTTTCATTCGTTTTTATACAAAATAATTAACTGTCAATACTACGAAAACGGTTGTAATCATTTTGACAAGTGTTTACAGACCAAGTATCCAACAAGGCGAACGCTGGACAGATGCTTGTCAGACATGTTTACCAACACAACGACGAAAACATCGCGCGAATCGGACTAATACAACACGTGAAACTACAAAATTTCCGTTACTGTTTTAACAGATTTTGTATCTGGAATGGTCACAGTCTGTTTCCGTCTCTAATGTCACTTTCTGAACTATCAGCGTATTTTCAGACCTAAATAAGTACATATTCCTGCCACTGTATTGGTGAATTCCGCGTTGAATACATGCTTTAATTTAAGCATAAGAGGGACTAGAAGCTTACGAATAATTCCCCCTTTCATAGGTGTTCACGTCTTCTTGTCCAGTACCTGTACGTTCCTGTTAATTTCCCACATTACATGTAGTCACTATATTCATATTAAAAGTTTCATTGCGAGTATAGAAGAGTCCACATCCAACGAAGCTATCACCCGCCAAGAGAAATTGAATTCTGAGGGAGAAAGAAGATCTTGTGGTATGAGTTGCGTGCGTGTTTTATAGGAAAAACCCATTATCAAGATATTTCAGAAAAATTTCGTTGGTTTTTGACATTCCAGAGAGAAGTAATTAACTAAAGCATGAATATTTTCCGTCGTCGAATTAATAACCAAACAACGCCGCATTCCGTCGAGAAAGAATGTTCGATATCGGTTTCAGGTTGGCTGTCGCAGATACTTCCAATACTTTTACCGCCCCCAGAACTTGGGGAGAAAATATTGCAGGTAGAAGGGGGCTGAGCCTGTGACGGAGTGCTAGCAGACAGCCGCTGAGAGTTGAGCCATTGCGTGTTTAATTTCAGGTAGTAAAAATGTTATTACACTGCAGGCTGCTATAAAGCGAATTGATGTTTTTTCGATTTATCAGATAAAGTCAGAGGCGTTTCTACCCCGATTTACAAGGAACATCGAAGGCTTATCGTCGTAATTGTAGTCACAGAAGTTCCATCACAGACACCAGAAACTACTGGGTGGCTCAATTCCTAGCATCACAACCATACAGACAGTAGAGGATGCTAGACTTATTCGCCTGTGATGAGGGTCAGTTGTCGGAAATTAAAGCGTTAAAAAAATCAAGATTGAAGGACGGTAAAACCGCGAGTAGTCGACAGGATGTTGGAAGTCGACACCTCATTACAGACGGGTTTGCTCTTTCTGTAAAGAAGGATATTCGGTGATCTATAGCACATCTGACGACAGAATGCAATGCGGGGAACATCCGGTTCAACCACATTTTTCAACATAGGGCTCCGCAGCAGGCGATCTCTTCTGTCGACGCAAAGACAGCGGCAAGTAGTGTTGTAGTGGCCAGTGTAGCATCGCTATTGAACCATGTATCAACAGAAACATGTCGCTTGTTGTGATGAATCGTATAAGGGGTAGTCAGATTAAAACCGAACACTCTCCAGGATGGGACCATGGAATGGTTCCATTCAAAGATAAATCACCACACGCGTTAAGACATTTATCACACTGAACGCGGTCAGTTGCTGACGGATCCACGACCGCACCCGCTCTTCCAGTTCTTCGTCCGCCTGAAACCGAGATCCATGCATGTCTTTCTTCAGGTCCCCAAAGCCATGAAAAATCACACGATGGAAGATCCGGGCTGTACGGAGGATGTTGCAGTGCTTCTCAACCAAACTGCTGAAGCCGTGCAGCCTTCGCCCGATTGGCAGTGTTAGGGCCACAGGAGGATTCCTTTCGACAGCATTCCTGGGCGTTTCGACTTTATGGCCTGATGAAGACACCTTACAGAAACTTCGACACACCATCAAGAAACGCCCAGTAATGCTGTTGGACGGAATCTTCCTGTTGGCGATAACGCCCGCCTCCACACTGCCAATCGGACGAAGTCCACGCTTCAGCGATTTGGATGGGAAACACCGCAGCATTCTCCGTGCAGGCCGGATCGTTCACCGTGTGATTGTTACACCTTTGGCGACCTGAAGGAGGAGATACGTGGACGTCGGTTTCAGTGGGACGAGGAGGTGCAAGAGTGGTTGCAGTTGTGGGTCCGTCAGCGGCCGAGCGCGTTCTACGAAACAGGAATCGACCCTCTCGTCTCCCAGTGGCATAAATGTTCCAGTGTATGTGGTGCTTACTTTTGATTGCAACCATTCCATGGTCCCGCTGTGACGGGTGTTCGGTTTTCATTTGACTGCCCCCTTTTATTTCTTGTTACACCAGCTCCATCATCTTATCCGGTTGCACCGTCATCCAGGTGAGTGGTTGCTCGAAACGTGCACCGCGCCACGGACGCAGATCGATGAGGCAATATTATGCTATGGCCCACATTCTCCTTCGGAACCTGTGGTAGTAACAAGAGCGTCAATGGCAGCTGTGGATTGTGTTGACACTATTGCAGACCACATGCATCCCCTCACGCTTGATGAAGTCTTCGACGTCGGCTATGCCATCTTCCATCAGGATAACTGTCCGTCTCACAATGCCAAAGTCGTGCTACATTGGCTTGAGGAGCGTCATAGCGAACTCAAGTTTATCTCTTGTCCATCAGATTCGCCCGATCTGGACTCGATGGAACACATCTGGGACGTTATCGGGCATCAGCTCCACTATCGGCCCCTAATTCGCGGGAATTGCGTGCCCTTTGAGTAGACATGTGATGTCACACACCTACGGAAACATACCAAGGACTTGTCAGATCAATGCGCGCAGAATCGCAGCTGCATTACATTCCAAAGGCGGACCAACGCGCTGTGAAGTATATGGTCATAAAAGTTTTGCCCCATGAGTGTATGGGAGATTGTGGCAATACTTTGATGCTATGTTGGAATACATGCATTGAAATTGCCGGTCAAAAGTTTGAACAGTTGCATCGCCGTTTATATTGATTCTGTCAACAGTGGTATCAGAAAATGCACTTACTATGCCGGCCGGGGTGGCCGAGCGGTTCTAGGCGCTTCAGTCCGGAACCACGCGGCTGCTACGGTCGCAGTTTCGAATCCTGCCTCGGGCGTGGATGTGTGTGATGTCCTTAGGTTAGTTAGGTTTAATTAGTTGTAAGTGTAGGGGACTGATGACCTCAGATGTTAAGTCCCATATTGCTCGGAGCCATTAGAACCATTTGAGCACATGCTATCAAGCAACTGAAGGTGCACTGATCTTTGTTTAAATACTGTTACAGACCTAAACTCAATGAACAATGACTTAAATAACGTCCAGTTTGGTTCTTCTTGGCAGCGACTGTACGAAAAATTCTGAGACAGTAGCTAAGACGCTGTTCGATACTGTCTGACGATTGTCTTGAGGTATTGCCTGCAGAATGGAGCCGTGTTTCTGCTTATATTCTCGTTTAGTGCGTGAATGTCCACTTGAGAACTATTTCTCTGTCTCAAGGCGGATGCGTAACGTAGTTCTTGTTGTGCTCTCTCTCTCTCTCTCTCTCTCTCTCTCTCTCTCTCTCTCTCTCTGGAGTCTAACGTTAACTATGTTGCGCCTGAGCCGTAGGCAGTTTGCGCTTATTTTATACTGTGTCCCGTGTGTTCTGGAGGATACAGCAACAAAAACAAAGGACAAAAATATAATATTCGTTTCCGATTGTACATTTCTTATCTCAAATTAATTAGTTTTGGATCATCTACCATTGTATGATTTTGAGAACAACGTCTTTCGCGACGGCACTGCTGTAAAAAATATTTTCGGACTTCTTGCCGCGTCAGTTAAGGGTAGAACCTCGAGCTTTCGGCGTTTACCTCTATCGTCTTCGTCAGGAGCAATTGACTGTCACGCTGCTGCTTTGGTGGCCATACGCAGCCAGTAGACGGCTTCTGATTGAGAGGTAATTTCGTAATGCTATCACATGTGGTGTTAACGTCTCCGATGGTGTCCCCTAGTAACGTAAACATTGGGACAAATATCTCTGCCTCTTCTTCGCATCGAGATCTCGCTTCCATGCACCGCTATGATTATATCCGTGACGGTTGAAGTTCTTATCGCACACTCTTATTTCTACAGCCCCTTTAATTAAAGAATCTCAAAATATAGGAGCCTTAGACAAAACTTCTGTTTCGTCAAACAGTATTTTGTGTTTGTTTGTGAGGCTGTGATCAGCAACTGCAGATTTTTGCATTCCTCGATTTTTAATATGCTGTTCACGTTCTGCACAGCGGTCGGAAACGGTGCGGATGGACTGACCCATGTAACTGCTTCCGCACTCACAAGGGATCCTGAGGCTGAGACTATCCTTAAGAGTCGTAATATCTCCTTTATCTTCTTAGGAGGTGGGAAAATAGGTCTTATATCTCGTCTTCCCAGGAACTCCGCTAATGTTTTATATATTGTATGATCCTGACTGTAAAAGTTTTGGGCACCTGTACAGAGAAACGCGTACTTGGTTTGGTTTACTTGAGCTTTACCGTGATCATTGTCTCGTCAGATGCATGACGATCTATTCATGCAGCTTATCACGCAGACATTTGCCGTATTCGTGCCGGATGCAGCCAAACCATGAATATGGGTTTTAGACTGTTTTTCAAGGGATATGACAGACTGTTTCTTCATCTTCGTTTCAAGAACTTAATAAACAGCTGAAATTTGACTGCGGGCTTGAGCTATCACAGTTCAGAAGCACATGGCGTACGTAGCTTTCCTCTGGTAAGCAAACTGGCGTTTGTAACGGGCATTTGTAACGGTTTCGACGTTAAATTAAAAATATTTTCCAAATCTTGGATGGACGATTGCCTGTTATTAGCGTAACTTTCACAGGTGATACAATAGCTGAAGGAGAGAAATACGAAGACGAGTGGCTTTTCTTTCCAGCGTTGCCGTCACTTGGAGGGCACATCGAAAGAGCTGATACTGAATGAACCCAGGGTGGCTTGCGTGATTTCAGACTAGCTTGGGTCTTTTATAGCATCGTGCAAGGGAGAGTTCTTATTTGAAGTGATCTTGAGCACGTTTGTCTTAGCTGCTTTTCCCCTTAGATCCTGTGGAGCAATGTTAGCTAGGACAGGGACCCACTGAACGGGAATAGATCTAACAGTACCATGGCATTTAGCTGCACATCAACCTTCGTTGTGTGAGCGCTGACACAGGAACTCAGTATGCGCCATAGCGAGTATTGGTGTCCCCATCCCAACTGTTTCCGGCTATCTTGCGAAGTGGATTCACTCTTGGGTCAGGTTCCTTAGATAATTATAACGTGTACCCAGATGAAAAGGAGACTATAGGTATATGTAAAGGAATTTGAATAACAGTGTTATAATTACAGCTCAAGTGGAGCAGTACAACTATACATAATTACCATAGACATTGATTCACCGATCCCAGCACGTAGGAAGTATAGAAATTCATGAGCAGCTGACGAGTTCGGTTTTCCACGGTGCCCTGCACTTCCTTGTCACAGGTGAACCTCTGACGTTTCAGAGATTATTTTAAGGGGCCGCGGAAATGCAAGTTTTAAGAGGAGACGTCGGGGCTGTAAGAAGGACGTTCCGGGACCACCCATCGAAATTTTTGAAGGAATTCGAGGCTCTTCTTGCCCATACATCTTACGTCATAACGCTGGCACCACGGGAATGTTTTGCATCGTACGAGACACTGCTCAGTGTACACCTCTTGTATCTGGCGATAAATCTAAGAAGCGTGCTCTCCTTCTGCACGAAGAAATTGGATAAGTGCTATGCGGAAGGAATACATCATGTAACTAACTGTGGAAATACTCTCCAGATATGAGGAAATTGTTGTGAAACCATTAACCCGCTTGTGGAGCTGGGAATACCACCACACCATCTCTCGGTAAAGACATTCACCTGCTAGGTTTACGAAGAACGCCGTTACATAGCAGGTTTGCTTTTCAGTTGGCCGTATTTCATAACTTGTTGCACTGTTGTTTGAATGTCAAGGACCTGTCCAGAGTAATTCCGAAATATATTGGATGGTAGGTGTGCGGTACTTCGATTCTGTCAAAAGTGAGATGTAGCTTGCTTTATTATTGATCCATAAAATTTCAGGCGTGCAGCCGCATAAATTTGACTTCTTCTTCTAATCTTTCGGCTGAATACCGTCCAGCCATCTTCAGAGTGAGCCGAGGTGACTGACGCTCCAGCACTTGCTTCGTCCTTTTGAAGCCGTGGACCGCACCACCGCGCATGTGGCCACAGATTAGAAGTCACATTTATGCTGCTGCACGCCGGAAATTCTATGGATCGGTATTTGCGCCGCGAAAATATGAAGATGCTTTATTATTCCAGTCCATATGTGGCATAACAGCAAACCAGTGTTTAACAGTATTGGTTAAAAACAGTCTTGGTTCCATTTTTAGTTTATTTTATTTTTCAGCGACGCGTTTCGCCTTATTTAGGCATCTTCAGGTTATCTAAATAGAAAAAAGAACAAATACATCTATTTAAGAACCGCGATCTCGTTGTGCAGACTTGGATAACCTATAAGCATGTGTAAACAGATCACCTATTGAAAGAGCAAATACCTTAATTTGGTATTTCTTAAGAATCCTTTAGTCAGTGTAGCCAAAGGGCATCGTCGAATATATCAGGCCAACATCGCCTTCGTTAAACTCAGTAAAAACTAGAAATATAAAATAGTAAAATCATTACCTTTTCTAGATGGACCCGAGAGGCACCAAGAGCTGCATAACGCGTTCCCGTTCACAGGAGTGAGTAACAGTAAGATGGGGGCTCAAGTAGTAAGCATAATGCGCCACAGCGTCGTGTGCCAGTACTGAAGCCGAATACCGAATCACCTCAAGAGGTGGCGCTGCGACGCAACAGTGATTAAAAATGAGAGATCGTAAACTGGATATACATACCCACTAAAACTTTATAAATGTAATGCACATAAAACATTGATAAGATGGAATTACTAGGGGCAACACCTGTGCTTAACTTATCATAAAATTTTGACGAAGTAAAATATAAATGAAGGCGGTAAATTTAAAATGAGAAAACAAGGTGTATAATAAAACACACAGATGCAGTACATAAACATACTTATCGTATCATATACCACTAGAACGAGAACATTAAAAAATACAGGACTGTAATTTCAGATAAAGAGGCCGCCCATATAACACTCAATACTGCGTCATTCGGAGCTAGAACGTCTAGCAAGAAATCTTTATTTTTCTAAAATACAACTAAAATTTGTTGTTGTTGTTGTGGTCTTCAGTCCTGAGACTGGTTTGATGCAGCTCTCCATGTTACTCTATCCTGTGCAAGCCTCTTCATCTCCCAGTATCTACTGCAGCCTGCATCCTTCTGAGTCTGCTTAGTGTATTCATCTCTTGGTTTCCCTCTACGATTTTTACCCTCCACACTGCCTCCATTACTAAATTGGTGATCCCTTGATGCCTCAGAACATGTCCTACCAACCGATCCCTTCTTCTAGTCAAGTTGTGCCACAAACTCCTCTTCTCCCCAATTCTATTCAATACCTCCTCATTAGTTATGTGATCTACCCATCTAATCTTCAGCATTCTTCTGTAACACCACATTTCGAAAGCTTCTATTCTCTTCTTGTCCAAACTATTTATCGTCCATGTTTCACTTCCATACATGGCTACACTCCATACAAATACTTTCAGAAACGACTTCCTGACACTTAAATCTATACTCGATGTTAACAAATTTCTCTTCTTCAGAAACGCTTTCCTTGCCATTGCCAGTCTACATTTATATCCTCTCTACTTCGACCATCATCAGTTATTTTGCTCCCCAAATAGCAAAACTCCTTTACTACTTAAAGTGTCTCATTTCCTAATCTAATTTCCTCAGCATCACCCGACTTAATTCGCCTACATTCCATTATCCTCGTTTTGCTTTTGTTGATGTTCATCTTATATCCTCCTTTCAAACACTGTCCATTCCGTTCAACTGCTCTTCCAAGCCCTTTGCTGTCTCTGACAGAATTACAATGTCATCCGCGAACCTCAAAGTTTTTATTTCTTCTCCAGTGATTTTAATACCTACTCCGAACTTTTCTTTCGTTTCCTTCACTGCTTGCTCAATATACAGATTGAATAGCATGGGGGGAGAGGCTACAACCCTGTCTCACTCCCTTCCCAATCACTGCTTCCCTTTAATGTCCCTCGACTCTTATAACTGCCATCTGGTTTCTGTACAAATTGTAAATAGCCTTTCGCACCCTGTATTTTACCCCAGAATTTGAAAGAGTATTCCAGTCAACATTGTCAAAAGCTTTCTCTAAGTCTACAAATGCTAGAAACTTTCTTCTGAGATAAGTCGTAAGGTCAGTATTGCCTCACGTGTTCCAACATTTCTACGGAATCCAAACTGATCTTCCCCGAGGTCGGCTTCTACCAGTTTTTCCATTCGTCTGTAAAGAATTCGCGTTACAAGGCTTAAAAACACACACCACAGTGGAAGACAGACGTTATTCGGGTAAACTCACCCCCCCCCCCCCCCCGTAAAATTACAACCAAGACTGTTTTTAACCAGTATGCTTTATTATTATTTATTCTTTAGATCCAGTGCGGTAACCTCGGTTTTGGGTTACGCTTAAGTCTCCATTTATGGAAGTAATGACTCAATTTCATCACATAACTTGTCAGCACGTTCTCATAGTACTGAAGATATTTATCCTCGTTGCTTTTGTGCCTTGGAAATGACAGGATGTTCATCTGCCTAAATATCGGCGGTTGTCGAAGACGCCACCCGGCCGCATTGTGACACGTTGAGCAGTTTGAATAGCTTGCGGCAACCGTGCCAGTGACAGCACTGGTGTCTAAGCACAGAACCTGTCAGCCAGCTGAGCTATTGCGGTGGCTCGTAATGTGGCGTTTACGGCGACAGCGTTTGACGGCGACTCGGAGAGAGAGCGAGACGGCCTCTGACAGGCGACGGCTTGCAGGCAGCACGCGTGGGACGAGCCGCGAGGTCGCAGCGCCCGGCCGAGGCGGGGGCTAATGCTGATTGAAGGCCTGTAATCTCTCGCACGTCGTAAAGTATTTTAAACGGCCGCGCGGCCGCCGCGGTAATGGAACAGGTTCTCAGCGAGCCACTAAATTACAGCCTGCCGTGCCCCGCTCTGCCCGCCGGTCGGCCGTCCCCTGCCCGGCGCGGCCGCCGTCGCACGGCCGCCTAATCACGTGCGCCACGCACCGGCCGCACGTCGCCCTCGCTCGTGTCTATACACGGACCACAGGCTCGTCACCTTTCAAAGGCCACGGGATAAATCACCGAACCGAACTCGTGCCCGGCCTTTCTGTCATCCTACAGGCAGTATGGTACGTGAACCGTGAATTTACTCTCAAAATCTTTTCTTAAGGACTTTACTTTATTTACTAAAGTGCGCGTCATTTACGACGGCGGCCGAGTTTAGGTTCGTTCTGCGCATCTGACGTCACAAAACAGTCAGCCAATGAGCAGAGAACGACGTTGCCAGAGCTCGACTGCAGTGCAGAGCGCGGACGAGTGGCTTCAGTTCTGGAAACGTTCAGTCATAAATAAAGTAATTGAACAAAAGCAATGTCTTGATAGCAGACTTTCTTTGATAGAAAGTTTGAGAAAAGAATTATTTATACCAGTTGCTTCATATCCTACTAATTAATTAAACCAAACAAGCAGTAAGCCTCCTAATTCAGGCGATAGCAAGGAAAGGTGTTTGTATCATTCCCACGAACCGCATTTTCGCAATAAAGAACAGCCGAAATTGTTTATTTCCTATTGTACTTCGACGAAACGTGAATAATTCATAGTCATATCAACATTGTTTGTCGGTGTTTGCGTGATGTTTTACAGTCCTCCAGGTGGTGCTTAGAACAACGAGCTGTGTTAGCGTAACGGTTTAGGTGTTTGGCTGCTAAGCGAAAGGTTTTGAATTCAAACATTGTTCGGTGCTTAATATTTTCTTTATTTAAAAACAATATCGAAGTGTCTTACTTCATGAATTTTATTCGTTTGAACATAATTTTTTTGAAATTTCTAGTTCTTTGTCTCTTTATTATAATTATAATAAGTTTTCGGTTTTTCTAATTTTGTCCTCCAATATTTCTTTTCACAGATGAAAAGGCACACATACAATATTCATGTTATCTGTTTTGTTTGTATATATTCTCTTCCGCAGTCGCTGTTTTACTATTAATATTGAGATATATTCTTTGCGACAGTATTAAAAGTATTATTTAGAGCAGAATTTCGGCTCGTACGAGCTACTTGATTGTCTGACGCATTCTTTGCTTCGCTGCTCTGGCGTCATCATCATGTTCAATGTTTTCGTCAACTGATCTATGTTTTGGCAAGTATTTGCTGTCCGTTGTGACAAACACACATTTTTTGCGCACTGCTCCTCACTGACAATATGTTTTAATTTCTATGTTTTATTACGTCCACAATTCAGTTTTGTGTACTTCGCCAATTTTGTTTTAATCAGAACTTTTTAGAAAAAAAACGAAATGACTCTGGTATGAATAAAACTTTTATTACAGTCTCGAAAGACGGAATATTTCTCAATCTTACATACGACACCTATCTGGTACTTAAATTAAATGAGATATTGTTATACAGTAAATTTTATATGAAATTTAGGTATCTTGTCCACATTTCATTCTCAACATTGTGGCAAATAAAATCGACCATATGGAAAGTATAACGCTATGGACTTTTACCTCTGCAAACTCTTCAAAATTTCGTACAATAATTTACTACATTTAATGCTGCACAATAACTGCGTTGAACATCGAAACAAAATTAAGTCATTTATGGGGGGGAAGGTATCAGTCAAGAAGATGTGTAAAAATCAAATTTTTTGGGCCAAATAGTTTTTGTGAAATCGAATGATAAGTGTGTCAAAGCAGGCGAGCAGTGTAGTGATGACAAAATCGCGCACAGCGCGGAATGCGGGGAGCACGTCTCTGTAGCAGCGAAAGGGTTAATGCGGCCGTGGTGTCTTTACTTCATAAACTGCGCGCTCCTCCCTAAACGTAAGTTTGCGAACTATACTATACTATGCGGCTGCTCCTCTTGGCGCGTGCGTCGTTTGCAACTGGCAACGCAGCAATCTCCCGCGTCTGGGCTGGCACGCGCGAGCCGCCAAGATAAAAGAATTCAACTATAGCGATTCATCAAGAACATTAACACATTTAATCACACTATGTGAGCGTGGAAGTATTTGCCAGGGAGTAAAACAAACACACACACACACACACACACACACACACACACACACACACAGATGAACGGAATAATTTCGTTCCCTTCGGTTCAGTAATCACAGAAGTTTTTTCTCTTGAGGGATTTCTCTGGAACAAAGCGATCATAAAAGCCTTTTCAAAAACAGATTTAAAATTGATAAGCAGAAAAGCACCCTCGAAATATTAAGTTACAATTTTATTTTTAGGCGGAAAGAACAATATTGACAGTATTTGCCGCTCCCTTTCAACACGGCCGTAGTCACGACCGCTCACAACAACCCCGGAAAGCCATTAATTAAAACTTCCGGGCTGAATTGCCGTGGTCCATATATGAAACTGCTTCTCCTTCCTGACGTTTCGTTGCCTACTGCGGGCAACATCTTCTGAGGTGAGTCGGCGACTGGCTGCTGGACGCTGGAGGTCCCGCTTATATAGAGCGCTTAGATGGCGCCACCACTCATCACGTGCTTTCGACTTTAAAATTATCTCTGGCTAGTGCCATCTCTCTTGATTATAGGTAATCGATAGTCACTTCGTTGGTACAGAGTCGACCGCCAAATCTTGTCTACTTTTAATCCTTCTTCTTTTTTATTAAAATTATTTTAGTGCTACAAGCCGATTAACTGAGGTCTTCTAAACCGTTTCGCCAACTCATAATAAATCCACCATGTTTCAACCCAATCTAGGCCTCGGGTTAGGCTACAGATTAGTGTGTCATTACGAATAAGATTTAATATTCACATTTGTTGGCTTCGCCAACTCACAACCAAATTGTCACTTTTCAGCCTACCGTAGACAGCGTGCAAACACCGCAGAACAATCTTGTCATCTCAAACTAGAGTTGAAAAACTAATATGAACGAAAGAAAATATGGTTTAATGTCTTTTCTCTTCCTGTTGGTGCTTCTATGACGTCACACGTCAAACTACCATTAATGCCTCGGAACGAAGCCCACATCCGGTGTCTGTCTGTTCAGTTTAACTAAGTATTCTAATATCAGACTTTTCTGCAGCAGTAACGGACACGGAAAATGAAACTATAAAGAAATCCGCAGTGATCTCTAAGATACTGTACCCGCTATTGTCTGTATCACTCAATTCTTCCCCCCCCCCCATCTCTCTCTCACACACACACACACACACACACACACACACACACACACAGATGAACGAAATAATTTCGTTCCCTTCGGTTCAGTAATCACAGAAGTTCTGTCTCTTGAGGGATTTCTCTGGAACAAAGCGATCATACGTAATACCATTCCACCATTCTTCTGATCGCATCATGCATTATGGCGGATGAAGTCGTTGCTCGTAATTACGTCTCATGCCTATTTGGTCGTCTGACGTATCTTCATTAGACTGAAAGTGACGGTGTAGACATGCTGTAAAGCCGTACCATACATAGCATAATCGATTGGTCGTAATAGCAAAATCAACTATTGTTCGAAAATGCTTTGCTCATCATAAATATCGGATAGAAATTGGAATTTACAATAAAAACACTAAATTTGGACGTACATGGCATGGTTGTAACATAATTGGTATTAAATGGTAAAACACTTGCTTGATCGCCAATGTAATTTTGTCTTCTCATGTCGCGTTTCAGAACAAGCCCGTCAGCAGATCTGTGGCACGAAACATTTAGTGCGATCATATTCGCAGATCTCGTTAGAGGCTGGCTAATGTGATGAATGAGTGTTATGAATAAAAATACAATGATGACAACAGAGAAATACGGAAATTTTACAATATCTCTGCTGAATCTTTGTGAATCCTGTTTCTGTTATACACTTCAAGATTGGTAAAGGATATCGCTAACTGCCACAAATACTTTTAGGGATAGTGTTTCACGACGCCGTGCTTGGAAATGGCTGTTATAGAATGTAAAATGAAAATGGGTTAAACTTCTAAAAAGAATATAATCACCAACAGGAGTGCATGCAGCAGTCTGTCTATACTTAGTAGTAATAAATAATGTGCACCATTTCGATCATTATATGCAGTCTTCCTTTAATGCATTTGGCAGTTCTTGGGAGCAGTCACAATGCAGATCCCTCAATACGGTTGGGTGTCTTCCTTCGTCCGCCTCGTCGCGAGGAGCCAGTTTTAGGAAAGCGGCTTATTGTGCACTGTCTTTTCAGGCACAGTCTTCTGTTAAGTGGCGACATCGTATCACTTTGCTCTCGTGATAACCAACCACTATCGGTACGTCACTTTCTTACCCAGTGTCCACTTTCTTGTCCCCTTAAGCTTTTGTGTGTTCGGCATCTGAGCTATCCGAGGTTCGTGTCTGTTTGTTATCCCCTTAAGTTCTTGTGTGTTGGGCATCTGAGCTATCCGATGTTCTAGCAGATACAGCGGCAGAATATAGGACGCCTACTACCGTTTACTCGCCGGAGGACGTGGCGAAGAAGCTTACGCATTTTCAGATTTGAAAATGTCCGTTCAAATTTGACGAAAGTAGTCATCACTGTATAAAGAATTGCGATCTTGGCAAATAAAGTGTTCGTGTAAGAAGACTTCAACATTCACAATTACAGATCGTCTCCTACGAGACTGATTATCTCAGGTAATCAGAAGTTAGAAGCTTTCACCGAACGAGGCGCTCTAGTTGTTAATTTGAACCCAACTTTGTTACTTTTTAGCTAGCGTTCCAGGGTCACTGTCGTTAGTCCTGGTTTTACCCATCTACTAATGCGCTGTAGACTCCGGACTGCTTTTTTCAGAAGCCGGCTTTAAGCTACGTATGGTTATGGCTCAAATGGCTCTGAGCACTATGGGACTTAACATCTGGGGTCATCAGTCCCCTAGACTTAGAACTACTTAAACCTAACTATCCTAAGGACATCACACACATCCATGCCCGCGGCAGGATTCGAACCTGCGACCGTAGCAGTCGCGCGGTTCCGGACTGCGCGCCTAGACGTATGGTTATGCCCCCACCGCTTTGCGTCCCCTCTTTTTTTTAGCATATGTGTATCAGAGGTAACGAAATGTTGGCTGACCGACGTTCATTTGAGGTTCTTCACATAACCGCTTCATACAATACTAACACGGGCTGCGCGATTCATTAAGCTATTACTCCAGAAAGTATTTTATATAGGGTTAGTCAGTTTATTTCGGGTTCAGCAAGTAATTTTAGATCACTAAGAAAACGCAGTCATGCCGATCTATGTTACTAAAATGCTATCCCGGAACACAGTACTAGTTGCAGCGTAGGGGCAATAAAATTATGATTATCATATTTCCCGTATTTATTGGACGAATTTAAAAACTTATAATGCTGTCTTACGCTTCTCATTAAGATGTATAATCTTACGTTTAAAGTTTAACACAGTAAGGAAAGTATTGCTGTTAGAAAGTGTGTTTGTTTTGAGCCAGCGTAATTGACTGCGCACAAATACACCGACTTTTTTTATCAATTTTTAGAGAGTGAGAGCATTTAGCGACTTTCAACAAACTTTACACGTAATAATCTCGAACTTTAACGAAACTTTTTCTTCTTGGCAACCCCCACAAAATAATGAAACGAAAAAGTTCATCGCTTACTACATTTTCGCTCTTCATGCAGTAAAAGATCAACATCAGACAATGCGTTTTAATTAATTAATTTTTTACTACTAGCTCTATTCGCAATACAGTTTAGTGATCGAATTCACATGTACCACTGAATGTACTCGCTAAATTATATCATTGTGCGAGAAATAGTTCAGGAAATATGCCGTCATAAACATTGAGATGCATTAAAACTAGCGTTTGCTTAAAATGTAGCACAAATTACCTATACTGTATATCCAGTGTTGCATAATGAGTGCACTTAGCTACTTCCTTACCTAAACTCTTTTCGCTTGCATATTTAATATAGCAGCCGGCCGTAGTGGCAGAGCGGTTCTAGGCGCTACAGTATGGAACCGCGCGACTGCTACGTTCGCAGGTTCGAATCCTGCCTCGGGCATGGATGTGTGTGATGTGCTTAGGTTAGTTAGGTTTAAGTGGTTCTAAGTTATAGGGGACTGATGACCTCAGAAGTTAAGTCCCATAGTGCTCAGAGCCATTTAATACAGCAACTGATTTGTAATCAGACATTTTAAGCTGTTTTATACGTGCGAGTTCGATTCTTAAAAAAATATGGGGTTTGCTGGTCAACTTATAAACAAGAAAAATGAGAAATTTCCTGGAAGATTAAAGCTGTGTGCCGGACCGAGACTCGAACTCGGGACCTTTGCCTTTGCGGGCAAGTGCACTACCAACTGAGTGAGCTACCCAAGCACGACTCACGACCCAGCCTCACAACTTTAATTCCGCCAGTACATCTCCTCCTACCTTCCAAACTTCACAGAAGCTCTTCTGCGAACCTGCAGAACTAGCACTCCTGATATTGCGGAGACATGGCTTAGCCACAGCCTGGGGAATGTTTCCAGAATGAGATTTCCCGAGTTCGAGTCTCGGTCCAGCACGCAGTTTTAATCTGCCAGGAAGTTTCATATCAGCGCACACTCCGCTGCAGAGTGAAAATCTCATTCAAGAAAAATGAGCTTCCATAATCATATTATAACGTTGATTCTATAGCCAAGAAAAAGTGTAAGACAGCCTAACTGCGCATTAATCTGCATACAAAACGTAGGAACAATGGTGTGGCAGTTCGGCCGACGCACATCACGCTTACCAGTTGTTGGCTTTGGTCCGGACCGGTTCCCAGCGAAGTGGCCCGCTGCTGTGAGCGTGATCCTGTAACTCTGGCTGGAAGTTCCGGTAGGCCTCGGTCGTATATCGTCGCGACAGCTGCAGCTGAGACGCCGAAATCAGAGCAAAAAAGGCGAGACGGCCCACGGAGCGCAGCTGTCGGGCCTGCGAGCGGCAACTTGCTGCGCATTCCGCCGCTCTACTGTTACACCAAAGTGCGGGTCAAGACAGGTCTCGCTGCAGCTGCCAGTCGCCCGACAGGGGCTGCGTGCTGGATGCAGTCCCACCCGTTCCTGTGTGATGTCCGCGGTGTGGTTGTTTAGTGTGATCTGCCCGCATTCAGTTGGTACCGACATACGTGGTGCTGTGATTGAAGACACTGGCAGATGTAAATTTTCCTTTATTTCTGTAATTCGCTCCAAGTACGGTAATTTTGCACAGCAAGTGTATACGAGGTGTGTTCAAAAATATCGGGTATTTCGTAATCTCGCTGTTGTGTTAGTCCGATTCGCGCAATTTTTAGTTGTTACGTTGGTAAAAATATCTGAAACGTATCTGTACACTGCTAGCCATATTGTACGTCAAATATCTCGTCAGTTGGAAAAGTGACATGCGTTTGTTTACGTGTGGCAGTGATTGATATGTTTCAAAAATGGATCAGAGAATTTTCATTAAATGTTGCTATAAAAGTGGAATAAAATATAACAAAGTTTTAGAAATGTTGAATAGTGTTTTTGGTGAGTCTGCTATGAGTAAAACAAGGCTTACGAGTGCCATAAGTGTTTCCAAGATGCCAGTGAAGACATTGCAGATAACGACGGGTCAGGACGCCGCAGCTAATCAACACCAGATGAAAACACGAAAAAAAACGAAAGAAATGATTATGAACGATCGCCGAATCACAATAATAGAAGTTGCTTATTATGTTAGCATATCAAGTGACTCATGTCAAGAAATCTTTCCGGAATTTTTTGGGTACGAAACGTGTGAAACAGTTCATAGCTTCTGCACCACGATAATGATGCACCTGCTCCCACTTCATTGTTTGTTCGTGCATTTTTTGCTAAAAACACTGTGATGGTGCTCCAGCCTCCATATTCGCCACATATGACCTCGTGTGACTTTTTCCTGTTTCCTCAGCCTCCATATTCTCCGGACGTGGCCCGCTGTGACTTTTTTCTGTTTCCGACAGTAAAAAGGATCTTAAAGAGCCGTCGTGTTACAAGCATAGATGAGATTAAAAGTGCATCGCTGAAAGAACTACGAGCTATCCTAGAGATACAGTTCCAGAAGACTTATTTCGGGAATAGGAAGAAGAAATGGCATATGTGTATAATATGTAATGGGGACTACTTTGAAGCAGAATGAATAAAACTATTGCCAAGAAATGCAAATTCCTGATACTTTTTGAACACACTTCGTGTGAGAGGCAGTCAAATAATAATGAGACACATAAAAAAGTAAGTAAATTGTTTATAATTTCAAAAGTAATCGTCGCAAGTGTTAATGCATTTATTGTAGTGTTAGACAAGCCGATCAGTGTCTTCAAAGAAAAATGTTTGCGGTTGCCTACAGAACCGTGATAGTACCCTTGTACCTAGGGGTGCACCTCTTCGTCCGATGCAAATGTACGGCGGCCAATGTCTTCTTGAGGGCTCTAAAATTAAGGAAATCACGTGAGGAGAGATCGCGACTGTATGGAGGATGCGTAACGGCTCTTCAGCAAACTTTCTGCTGGGTGGTCGAAACAACCTTGGCAACATATGGGCGGGCGGACATTACCCTGCAACAGAATTATGCTGTCCGTCAACATTCCTGAACGCTTGCACTTGGCGCGCTTCGTATTTTGTAAAGTGTCCACGTACCGCTGTACGTAGATTGTGGCGCCGTGTTCCAGGAACCTAATGAGCAGCGGGTTGACGACGCCATGCGCTCCATGGAATGATTCGTTTCTGCTTGTGCTTTGATAACTCTTCGTTATATTTCGCACGGTATTGCATCGTTAACATAAGGTATGTTTTTCATGATATGTCATTACCCTGTGCTAAAATGAGCAAAGCTCTGTTGAGTGAGCTGTGGGAAAGCTAATTTCTACTCCTACATCTATACTCTGCACACTAATGTGAAGTGCATGGCAGAGGGTACGTCCCATTGTACCAGTTATTACGGCTTCTTCCCATTCATTCCCTTATGGGGTGCGGATAGAATGTTTAAATGCCTCGGTGCGTGCTATAACTAGTTTTGCTTTACTTATTATGTGAAGTGTCTGTACTGACAGATCACGTTATGGAATGTTCCTCAGACGCGCGCGCGCGCCCGTGTGTGTGTGTGTGTGTGTGTGTGTGTGTGTGTGTGTGTGTGTAAGTAAGTAAGTTTGAGTCAGTCCTGGAGGCTCGCTCGAATAGCCGAAGCGCTTAAAGCAATCACCGATAAATTCATAATAGTTTGTTTCGTGTTCGTGGTTCGTACCGCAGCGACACATAGCGAGTTGTAGTATAATCCTAGATTTCGCACTAGCAGTTGGTCTGTGAAACTTTCTACATATGCATTCACGGGATTGTTTGTGCTTATCCCTTGTTGGTCGTATTTGGCACAGGTCCCACAATTAGATGGGTCGCAAATTCTTTTTGTAAACAGTCTCTGTTGTAGACTGATTTTTCTAGTGTCCTGCCAATGAATCGAAGTCTGCCACTTGCCTTACCTACTGCTGAGCCTATGTCGTCATTCCATGACACACACGTACAAACTGTTACACCCAGTTATGAGTTCACTGATATGAGTTGTGTTTCATCATTGTCGTTGCTGTCCGCCCCCGGTAGCTGAGCGGTCAGCGCGACAGTGTGTCAGTCCTAAGGGCCCGGGTTCGATTCCCGGCGGAGATTTTATCCGCTCAGGGACTGGATGTTGTGTTGCCCTAATCATCATCATCATTTCATCCCCATCGACGCGCAAGTCGCCGAAGTGGCGTCTAATCGAAAGACTTGCACCCGCCGAACAGTCTACCCGACGGGAGGCCCTAGTCACACGACATTTACATTGACGTTGCTGTCACAGGATTGTTTTTATTTTTTTTTTATTTCTATTTTTTTATGTAAAGTGTACAGGTTTACGATTCTGAATATGTAAAGCAAGTTGCCTATTTTTATACCACTTTAAAATCTCTTAAACTTCTGATCAATATTTGTGCAACTTTTTTTCAGTCTATATATATTTTAACATAACCAAGATCCTATAAATGCAACGAAAATAACGCCCCTGATCTGTTTCTTGAGAGTAGTGGCAGATCGGGTACCATTCACCATTGGCCAATTGATGATTAATTGTTTCACGTTGCTTTGATAACATTCGCAATCTTCTGTTACTCTCCTACTTTCACAGCAGCAATTTGTGTTCAGACCCTGTGCAGGCTAACATAGGCACAAATTAACCAAAAAATTAGCCTAACAAAAGCATGAAGATGTGAAAATGATTTTAGGTGAAATATAGACTCAGGAATATTCGACTAATTTTATTAATTGTTTGATTCAGTAGTCTTCTAGCCTGATAATGTACATTGTCTGCTAACTATACTCATTTGAAGAAGTCACAGTGGATGTGTTTGGGCTGTCATCTGGTTCCCATTCACTTTAGGAAGTATGAACCCTCCACTGATGTATTATCTAGTGATTCATATATTCAAAATTAGACATTATCTACGGAGAAGATTTATTGTGGACAATATAATTATAGTCCATGCGGAAAATGTAGTCATTTTTAAAATAACTGGGAATGTTGTCTGCATAATGCCATTTCTATTTACTAACCCAAACTGCATGGACAAAACAGTTAACAGCCCTTTGCTCTGCTTCATCACATAATGGAATTAAAATAGGTGTAGTGAAAAATTTCATTGATAACCAATAAATATGTGTTCAGATCGTTAGGTTTAACATTATACGCCTGGCAGAGGACCCCATACTGTTCATTTTGAGATTAAGAACGAACAGTCAGAAACGAATATTTATATTTTTACCGAGATGAACTCTTTGACCACTTTATGGCAACAACTTAAGCTCCTAGCAGCTGGCCGAGATGACAACAGCTCTATGCATGCATTACAACAGGACATAGAATTTTGCCGCACCCCGTCAAGTACAGCTGTTGCCTGTGTAATTTTGTATCACGCGTCGCAGATGGAGATCATTAATGGTTTACAAACGCGTTTCCGTCACCCATAGCTCATTCATGACCTTGTGCTAACGGAAATCTTCATTTACGGTAGTTTTTTGTGGATGTATTAGAGGAGAGCCTGTATTCATCGGTCCCTAGAAATGTCGTCAGTGCCAAAGGTTAATGTTTCAAATCATTGTAACTCATCTCACTCTCTGTACTTAATCGCAGCGTATATCTGATACCCTAGACGGGGTACCCTTTACTGAGTGTACCTGTTGGGACGAGGTACACCTGCTGTATTCTGACTGGAATTGGTGTAAGCGGTAGTCGCTGCTTTGTATGAGGAAGTACGTCATCAACCATTGCAAATTACAAAGGAGAGGCTGAATTTTTTTGCCTGTTGACTCTTCTCCCTCCATCGACTGAGAAATAACATTGGTTTGGCCAGTCAGATGTAAGTTCTGCCATCAAAAAATTGTTGGAGTTTTGGAAACTGTTTTAATCACTCAGTTATGCCTCCATTATAATTGTTCTGAGTTTGCACCAGTTTCCAAGTGGAGCTTCTGGTGCCTTAATGACCAGATTTTTTTCAGTTTTCCTCTACTTTCTCGGAAACTACGCCGTTAATTCAAAATCACACAATACATAAAATATAGAGCATCAACTTCTGAGTCGATTAAGTACTAGTACGTTTTGGTTCGATGAATGAGTGTTCGGAAAACACTGTATCAAGAAAGATATAGTTCTAACTTCTGGCGCAGTTCCCATTTTATCTCCACAGTACATGAAACGAGCACATTTCACGCAAAATGTTATGCGAGGGTTCTTCAGAAAGTAAGGAACGATCGGTCGCGAAATGGAAAATACAGTGAAAATCTGAGGAAGCATTGCACAGGTGCGTTGGGCACTGTGTCTAGTACGCCCGTCGATCGCATCATGTCGCTATTTTCAGTTTTGAGCTCACAGTGAGACCGTAAAGATGGTAGAAATTAGCGTTTCCCACCAAGTATGAGGGCCTGTCGAAAGATTTCGCGTGAAGCTATGCAATCCACATAACGTAACTGTCATGCAGTACACAACAATTCTCGGCCGCAATCTGCAGGGGCAATGAAGATGCTCCTGCAGCGTTTTCGATGGGAAGCGTTTGATCACCCGCAATGCAGCCCGTAATTGGCTACTCCTGAGGTTCATCTCTGCTCAAATGAACCGCTGGCTATGTAGACAATATTTTGACACAGACAACGAGCTGCAGTCCAGAGTAGAAAATTGTCGGAAAGTACTGGCGGTTGTCTTCAGTGACGATGGAATTGAAAAGTTGGTACAACGCTACGACAGATGTCTAAGTCTGAGCGGCGACTGTGTAGAGAAGTAGCTGGAAGGTGTAGCTAACCGTTGCAAATAAAACAGTTTTGATTTTCACTGTGGTTTCCATTTCGCGACCTATCGTTCCTTATTTTCCGAATAGCCCTCGTATGATTAGAACTATAGTACATAAAACTGGGCCGCGTGGTCGAGGGCGCCTTGTCACGGATCGCGCGGCTCCCTCCGTCGGAGGTTCGAGTCCTCCCTCGGGCATGGGTGTGTGTGTTTCCCTTAGCGTAAGTTAGGTACTGAGTTAAGCCTAGGGATCAATGACATCAGCAGTTTGGTTCCATAGGAACTTACCGCAATTTTCCATAGAACTTGATTTTTAGTGTTCAGGAAACGTACACACCTTTAGCAAACCAATCAGTACTTAATGAACTGAGAATTTAATTATGGTTGCCTGACATTGATCATTTAGTGCAGAAGGCGATCTATAATTATGTATTATAGTCTTTTTTTTGAAAACCATTTTATTTGCTGAGGTCGCTACGTTAACACAATTACAGCATTTCTAGTTTCGGTAATATGAGGTTCATAAAACCGAGCAGTGGTAATTACATCATACAGTACTTACACCACTCTGTGACATGAGGACTATACAATATGCATAAAAAAAGTCGTGGCAGTAGAATGACTGCCAGATGTTCTGTCATAAAGTATTTACGACTTTGAGATGCATGGCACGAATAAGGCATATAAATGTCTCATCTTGCCGTTTCGTGGTATAACGCCATGTTGCCTGCGATAGAATACTACAATTCGGAATTTAATGCTCTCTATTTTATGTATTAGTGTACCCAAGACCGGTTTAAGGCCCAAGCAACAAGCCGTCGCTTGGAGCGCCTAGCTCAGAGGGGCGCAAGACGCAACACAAATGCAGGATTCCTATACAGGACGTATCACAATTAGTAGCGGCCGCTTCTGGCACGAAGCGCCATGGTCGAAGTGCAGAATTTGAATAAAGTGCGTATCGGAATTAGTAGCGAAAACTGGCACGAGCGAAAGTGTACGAGAGAAAAGGGGACGTTAAATGATAAGTCGCTTGTGTGGAAAAATGGTCTGGGATCTGCCCTGGGTGTATCTGTAAAAAAAGGGTAGTTTCTGAGAAACTTTAGATAAACTGGATTAAATGAAAAAATGTTTTCAAGACGGTGTCGTTGACTCCACAAGGAAATCGGGCCAAATTAAGATTAGTCACCAAGGAGGCGTACTTGAGTGATTACAACAGTTTTCAGAACTCCACCACTTTTTTGGACGCATCCCCTTTTTTATCGCATTTTATTGATCTGTGTCGTGCTAGTCACATAGCCGCTGCACCACGCCGCAAGTGTTGACGGGTGAGCAGCTGGCCAGACAAACCGTCGCTCTTTTCACAACGCATGTGGATAGACGAGTCTCTCTTTCTTTTTTGTCTTCCCTTTATCTTTGATGCAGCATTTTTATATTATCGACGGACGGGGAATCCCTGTGACGACGTGTGTTTTTGAATCACAGCCGGTGACCTGTAGCGAGACTCGGCGCAGGCCTGCTTCGCCTGCGGCGGCTGTGAGAGCTGGGCGCCTGGGGGAGGAAGCAAGCAAAGTGGCGGGCTTCCTGCAGGCTTAATGAGCCGGCCTGAGTGGAGTGCGTGTTACATTATTGAAAAGTGTTGTGGTGCGTGGGTCCGAGCGCCGCGCCGCGCCGCGCACTACCTGGCCGCGCCGCCCGCCGCCCCCACTCAGCAGAGAGGCTCGGCCCTGCCGCCACAGGGCGGTCCGCAAGTGCGTCCGACCCCACACCTCCGCCTCAGGTCACGTCTCACGAGCACCAGCCCGCAGCCGACTGTGTGCTACACGCCGTGAGTTGATAGACGCGTGTACTCTCACCATCACCTTCTGTCTTAAGCTAATCTTATCATTTCTGCATACGAATAGCAAGGGCTGTTTGCGTGCACTCTACAAACCTCCTTACGGTACGTGGCGGCTTCGTGTACCAAAGTCACCTTCTTCGCCCCCATCCCAGTGTTGAGGAGGTCATTAAGTAAATACTGCCTCGTAAATCTGATAGTCACATACACTATGTATCTACATCTACATGGGTACTCTGCAAATCACATTTAAGTGCCTGGCACAGGGTTCATCGAACCACCTTCACAATTCTCCATTATTCCAGTCTCGTACAGCGCGTGAAAACAATGAACACCTATATCTTTCCGTACGAGCTCTGATTTCCTTTATTTTATCGTGGTGATCGTTCCTCTCTATGTAGGTCGGTGTCAACAAAATATTTTCGCATTCGGAGGAGGAAGTTGGTGATCGGAATTTCGTGAGAAGATTCCGTCGCAACGAAAAACGTCTTTCTTTTAATGATTTCCAGCCCAAATTCTGTATCATTTCTGTGACACTCTCTCCTATATTTCGCGATAATCCAAAACGTGCTGTCTTTCTTTGATCTTTTTCGATGTAATCCGTCAGTCCTATCTGGTAAGGATCCCAGACCGCGCAGCGGTATTCTAAAAGAGGACGGACAAGCGTAGGGTAGGCAGTCTTTTTTGTAGGTCTGTTACATTTTCTAAGTGTCCTGCCAATAAAAGGCAGCCTTTGGTTAGCCTTCCCCACAACATTTTCCATGTGTTCTTTCCAGTTCAAGTTGTTCGTAATTGTAATACCTAGGTATTTACTTCAATTTACGGCTTTTAGATTAGACTGATTTATCGTGTAATCGAAGTTTAACTAGTTCCTTTTAGCACTCATGTAGATGACTTCACACTTTTCGTTATTTTGGCTCAACTGCCACTTTTCGCACCATTCAGATACTTTTTCTAAATCGTTTTGCAGTTTGTTTTGATTTTCTGATGACTTTTTTAGTCGATAAACTACAGCATCATCTGCAAACAACCGAAGACGGCTGCTCAGATTGTCTCCCAAATCGTTTATATAGACAAGGAACAGCAAAGGGCCTATAACACTACCTTGGGGAACGCCTGAAATCACTTCTGTTTTACTCGATTACTTTCCGTCAATTACTACGAACTGTGACCTCTCTGACAGGAAATCGCAAATCCAGTCACATAACTGAGACGATATTCCATAAGCACGCAATTTCACTACGAGCCGCTTGTGTGGTACAGTGTCAAAAGCCTTCCGGAAACCCAGAAATACGTAATAGAGTATCAAAAGTATCCGGAGTGCTGTTAGTAGACATTAACGTGGGGTGTGTCCCTCCTTCGCTATTACTCGTATGATAGCTCGAACTCTACTGTAACACTTTCAATAAGATGTCTGAATGTTTCTGGAAAAATGGCAGCCCATTCTTCCTCAAGAGACGTAACCAGAGAAGGTAGTTATGTTGGACGCTGTTACCTGGAGTGAAGTCAACGTTCTGATTCATACCAAAGTTACTCCACTGGGTTCAAGTCGGGACACTGGGTAGGCCACTCCGTTTGAGGAATGTTATTGTACATTGCCTCACAATCGCAGATTTATGAGAGGGCACATTATCATGGTGATATAATCATTCATCGTCTCAGAAATTTTGCTCTACTGTACGCAGTATACAGTGCTGTAAAATGCATTCATATGCCTCAGCATTTACAGTTTTCTTAAACGCAGTATGGGGGTTACACCCTAATCATGACCAGCACCTCCATACCGTAACACAACATTCTCCATACTTCGCTGTTGGCACTACATGCGATGGCAAGTAACGATCCCTAGACATTCGCCAGATCCAAACCCCTCCATCGGATTGCTACAATCACTGTGGTAGCTGGAATGCTGGCAACACTTTGGAACTCACAAGTAATTCCTTACGGTTTCCCTGCGATTTTTTTAGAACCACTCTTCACGCTCCTCTCCGGTCCCTGTCAGTATAGCCGGCCGGGGTGGCCGTGCAGTTCTAGGCGCTTCAGTCTGGAACCGCGCGACCGCTACGGTCGCAGGTTCGAGTCCCGCCTCGGGCATGGATGTGTGTGATGTCCTTAGGTTAGTTAGGTTTCTAAGTTCTAGGGGACTGACGACCTAAGATGTTGAGTCCCATAGTGCTCAGAGCCATTTGAACCATTAGAACCTGTCAGAATATACGGATGAGGTTTGCCTAGTCCTGGTTTAAAAGAGGTTTTTCCTTGGCGTTTCCACTTCGCAATGACATAACCAGCAACCGACTTAGACTGCTTTAGAATGGCTGAAATGTCTCTAATGGATTCGTTTCTCAGGTCAGCCAGTGGCTCTGATGACCGTCCCATTCTGCTGTTACTGTTTCTTTACTGATTACGCAATACTCCCCGCCTCCTTTTATACTGAAGGGTTCCGGCTCTCGTGACATCTGGTAGTTATTTCCGCGTTACGTATTGGTGTCTGGATACTTTTTATCAGAAAGTGTACATACACTGAAGAGCCAAAGAAACTGGTAGACCTGCCTAATATCGTGTAGGGCCCCCGTCAGCACGCAGAAGTGCCGCAGCACGACGTTGCGTGGACTCGAACAATGCCTGAAGTAGTGCTGGAAGGAATTCACGCCATGAATCCTGCAGGGCTGTCTAAGATTCGTAAGAGTACAAGGGGGTGGTGGAGATATCTTCTGAACAGCACGATGAACGGCATCCCAGATACGCTTAATAATGTTCATTTCTGTGGAGTTTCCGGGCCAGCGGAAGTGCTTCAACTCAGAAGAGTGGGGTGTCGCAGTGTTCTGCTGGAATTGTCCAAGTCCGCCGGACTGCACAATGAACATGGGTGGATACAGATGATCAGACACGATGCTTACGTACGTGTCACCTGTCAGAGTCGTATCTAGATGTATCAAGGGTCCCATATCACTCCCAACTGCACACATCCCACACCATTACAGAGCCTCCACCCAAACCACTACAGAGCCTTCACTAGCTTGAGCAGTCCCCTGCTGTCATGCAGGGTCCATGGATTCATGAGGTTGTCTCCATTTCCGTACATCCGCTCGATATAATTCAGAACGAGACACGTCCGACCGGCCTGTTTCCAGTCATCAACAGTCCAATGTCGGTATTGACGGGCCCAGGCGAGGCGTAAAGCTTTGTGTCGTGCAGTCATCAAGCTGATACGAATGGGCCTTCGGCTTCGAAAGCCGATAATGTGTCGTTGAAAGGTTCGCGCGCTGACACTTGTTGATGGCCCAGCATTGAAATCTGCAGCAGTTTGCGGAAAGTTGCAATTCTGTCACGTTGAACGATTCTCCTCAGTTGTCGTTGGTCCCATTCTTGCAGGATCTATTTCCAGCATTCTTGCAGGATCTATTTCCGGTCGCAACGATGTCGCAGATTTGATGTGTTACCGGATTCCTGATATTCTCGGTACATTTCTGAAATTGTCGTGCGGGAAAATCCCCAGGTCATCGCTACATCGGAGATGCTGTGTCCCATCGCACGTGTGCCGACCATAACACCGCGTTCAAACTCACTTACATCTTGATGTCATTGTAGCAACAGTAAACGATCTTATAACTGCGCCAGATACTTGTTTTCTTATCTAACAAGGGGAGGCCGCTAATTGTGAAATTCAGATTCGATTCATACTGCGCATAATAAAAGCTCATGGCAAGAGGTGTAATGTGGCAAAGCACCAAGATGCACTTCTCAGCCGTTGTCGAGAAAATCGACGGTTAAAAGAAACCGTTGCGGTGAAATACTCTCCACGATTAATAATTTTCTACAGCGTCGTGGCGCAGCGGTAAGCGCCAGGGTTCGTAACCCGAAGGTCGCCGGATTGAATCTCGCGCCATGCAATTTTTTTTTATTATTAGTGTTTTGTAATTCAAATATATATATATATATATATATTAATGAATTGCTTATGCATGTGGGTGAAGGCGGATCGCTGTCCAATTGTACCGCCTCCATTTTTCCCTTTTTTTTAACAGGGTGTACCTAAGCTCTCCCGTCCGCACTGATTTTCGACGATCTTATAAGTTGCGCAAGGGACCGCATCTACCTTCTTTCGAAGTTAGCACGCAACTACGCTGTTATGCGGCGGCTCGTTTCGGCCCATTCAACATCTGTCCAAGTGTAACGAGCGACTAACGGAGTTTATATTTCATACCTGCCAGAGCAAATTTGTGTTCGTGGGGTCTCTATTCTAATTCGAACGTTTGACTTACGCTATACATATTCGTTTCGGAATATCGTTTCTACGTCTTCCGTTAACTATACGTGGATAACATTATGAAGATAATTAATAACATTTGTGAAATTCAACTTTGTTTGCGGAAAACATAATGATGTTCGAAGTCGCCAGTTTTTCCACGACAAACGACTTTCAACAACTTATTATATGCATAATACTTAAAAAAAGGTTACATGGCGCGAGATTCGATCCGGTGACCTTCGGATTACAAACCCGAGCGCTTACCGCTGCGCCACGACGCTGTAGAAAATTATTAATCGTAGAGAGTATTTCACCGCAACGGTTTCTTTTAACTGTAGATTTTCTCGACAACGGCTGAGAAGTGCATCTTGGTGCTTTGCCACATTACACCTCTTGCCATGAGCTTTTATTATGCGCAGTATGAATCGAATCTGAATTTCACAATTGGCGGCCTCCCCTTGTAAGCGTTGCCGACCACGGCGCCTATTCTGCCTGTTCACGTATCTATGTAGTTGAATACGCATGCCTATACCAGTTCATTTGGGGCTTCAGTGTATAATGATACCTGCAATAAACGAAGACTGTGGTTACAATCAACCAATAATTGAAGGTAATGTTAATATGAGAATGAACACAAAATGGCAGTTAACACTGTAGTAAAATTGCTGTGTGTGTGTGTGTGTGTGTGTGTGTGTGTGTGTGTGTGTGTGTGTGTGTCAGGGAGGGAGGTTTCAATTTTCTGAACGTGTAATTACTGTAAGGCTCTTTATCAACACTCATGAAACACCAGTCTAGATCAATGTATTTCCCCACACAGTAATTATATTATGAACACACAATCCAAGGAACTGTTTCCAAGCTAAAAATGTTATATCGTCGGGCGAAGATCATTGCAGTATAATTACATCCGAATTTGTGGTGAACATCATGGTTCACAGTGGAAAGTAATTAATCCTGTGAGCAATTGGCAATTAAAATTGAAGTTGTTAAGTTGGTAATAATAACAACACAGTCTTTACTAAATCAGTAAGTAAAGAAATTCATTTTTAGGCACAACCTGCCAATTAACTATCGATAATCGCTCGAAAACTAGTTTATGGAAATAGGTATTTAATAACTGACTGGTCACAGCTATCTTTATTTACACTCCTGGAAATTGAAATAAGAACACCGTGAATTCATTGTCCCAGGAAGGGGAAACTTTATTGACACATTCCTGGGGTCAGATACATCACATGATCACACTGACAGAACCACAGGCACATAGACACAGGCAACAGAGCATGCACAATGTCGGCACTAGTACAGTGTATATCCACCTTTCGCAGCAATGCAGGCTGCTATTCTCCCATGGAGACGATCGTAGAGATGCTGGATGTAGTCCTGTGGAACGGCTTGCCATGCCATTTCCACCTGGCGCCTCAGTTGGACCAGCGTTCGTGCTGGACGTGCAGACCGCATGAGACGACGCTTCATCCAGTCCCAAACATGCTCAATGGGGGACAGATCCGGAGATCTTGCTGGCCAGGGTAGTTGACTTACACCTTCTAGAGCACGTTGGGTGGCACGGGATACATGCGGACGTGCATTGTCCTGTTGGAACAGCAAGTTCCCTTGCCGGTCTAGGAATGGTAGAACGATGGGTTCGATGACGGTATGGATGTACCGTGCACTATTCAGTGTCCCCTCGACGATCACCAGTGGCGTACGGCCAGTGTAGGAGATCGCTTCCCACACCATGATGCCGGGTGTTGGCCCTGTGTGCCTCGGTCGTATGCAGTCCTGATTGTGGCGCTCACCTGCACGGCGCCAAACACGCATACGACCATCATTGGCACCAAGGCAGAAGCGACTCTCATCGCTGAAGACGACACGTCTCCATTCGTCCCTCCATTCACGCCTGTCGCGACACCACTGGAGGCGGGCTGCACGATGTTGGGGCGTGAGCGGAAGACGGCCTAACGGTGTGCGGGACCGTAGCCCAGCTTCATGGAGACGGTTGTGAATGGTCCTCGCCGATACCCCAGGAGCAACAGTGTCCCTAATTTGCTGGGAAGTGGCGGTGCGGTCCCCTACGGCACTGCGTAGGATCCTACGGTCTTGGCGTGCATCCGTGCGTTGCTGCGGTCCGGTCCCAGGTCGACGGGCACGTGCACCTTTCCGCCGACCTCTGGCAACAACATCGATGTACTGTGGAGACCTCACGCCCTACGTGTTGAGCAATTCGGCGGTACGTCCACCCGGCCTCCCGCATGCCCACTATACGCCCTCGCTCAAAGTCCGTCAACTGCACATACGGTTCACATCCACGCTGTCGCGGCATGCTACCAGTGTTAAGGACTGCGATGGAGCTCCGTATGCCACTGCAAACTGGCTGACACTGACGGCGGCGGTGCACAAATGCTGCGCAGCTAGCGCCATTCGACGGCCAACACCGCGGTTCCTGGTGTGTCCGCTGTGCCGTGCGTGTGATCATTGCTTGTACAGCCCTCTCGCAGTGTCCGGAGCAAGTATGGTGGGTCTGACACCCCGGTGTCAATGTGTTCTTTTTTCCATTTCCAGGAGTGTATATTCGATTGATACCCAGTCAAGTGTTTTACAGTGTCTGTAATGAATACGCCTAATCTCTTATTTTATCTTCATGGCCTTTTCGCGAGATGTGCGTAGCAGGGAGCAATATATTGGTTGACTGTTCTAGGAGTGTACGCTCTCGGAATTTTATCGGTAAACCACTCCATGATGCAGTGGCAGACTATAAAATACATATTCGTGATAGCGTCTGCTCGCGCGTACTAGACGAACTCGTGACGAAACGCGCTTCTCTTCTTTTGGTCTTATCTATTTACTGCTGTATACATCTTACTTGGTACGGCTCCCACAATGGCCAGCAGCATCAGAATATCGATCGAACGAAGGATTTGTAAGCTTCTTGTTTCTTGGATG
The DNA here is from genome assembly GCF_021461385.2 of Schistocerca piceifrons. NCBI lineage: Eukaryota > Metazoa > Arthropoda > Insecta > Orthoptera > Acrididae > Schistocerca > Schistocerca piceifrons. The sequence continues at coordinate 380,461,235 of NC_060145.1, forward strand.
GACTATACATACTACCGGCAGATTCGCGCAATGACTCCGAGTCATGGCATTTGCTTTACCTGCGACTACTTTGATGTGATCGTTCCACTTTACATCGCTCCGTACGCATACTCCCAGATGTATAATGGATGTCACTGTTTACATATATGGTTTGCCAGTTTAGTCACGCAGTTTCGTGTTTCTCCGCCTATTTGTGCTCTTAGTTATACTGTATTTGTTTACGTTGACGGTCAGTTGCTATTCCCTGCACCAGGCATCGATCTTCTGCAGGTTTCATAGAATTTTTTAGCGTCGCAACTACTCTATATGCAAAAGCATCACTTGCGAAAATCTTCATGAAACTTGTGATGTTATCCAGTAAGTTTTTCATATGTATTGTAAGAAGTAATGGTCCTGTAACACACCCCTGGGATACGCCCGAAGTTACTTCTGTTTCTCTCCTTTAAGAATGATTTGCTATGTTCTATTTCTTATGAAAAACTGCGATGTGATCGATGATTTACGGTTGGTACAGAGGTTGATGATTGTCCTCGTGATTTTCCTTGTGTTTAAACTCAGAAGAGTGTTCCTGGAACCACTCCGTAGCAATTCTGGACGTGTGGAGTGTCGCATTGTCCTGCTGGATTTGCCCAAGTCCGTCGGAATGCACAGTGGACGTGAATGGATGCAGGTGATCAGACAGGATGCTTACGTACGTCTCACGTGTCAGAGTCGTATCTAGACATATCAGGGGTCCCATATCACACCAACTGCGCGCGCCCCGTATCAGTACAGAGCCTCCATCAACTTCAACAGTCCCTTGCTGACATGCAGGATCCATGGATTCATGAGGCTGTCTCCATAACCGTACACATCCATTCGCTCGATACAATTTGAAACATGTCTCGTTCGGCCAGGCAACATTTCTCGTCATCAACAGTCCAATGTCGGTATTGACGGCCCCAGGCAGGCGTAAAGCTTTGTGTCGTGCAGTCATCAAGGGTACGCGACTGGGCCTCCGCCTGCGAAGGCCCATGTTGACGATGTTTCGTTGAATGGTTCGCACGCTGATACTTGTTGATGGCCCAGCGTTGAAATCTGCAGCAATTTGGGGAAGGGTTGCACTTCTTCATTCATCGTTGGTCCCGTACATTCGCGAAATAGTCATAGGGGAAAATCCCCCTCATGCGCCAAGTATAATACAACGTTCAAACTCACTTAAATCTTGATAACCTATCATTGGAGCACCAGTAACTGATCTAATAACTGCGCCAGACACTTGTAGTCATGCAGGTGTCGGCGACCGCAGCGCGTTATTCTGCCTACTTATAATCTCTGTATTTGATACGCATGCCTAGACCTGTTTCTTTGGCGCTTCAGTGTATATTGAGAATTGCTTCAAGATACAGGAAAACTTACAGGTTGATCAACAAACAGATTGCAGTGACAGACGGGAGCGTGACTTGCGAAAATGAAGTGGAAGTGTGCGGGTCATGTAGTCCGCCAAATGGAGGTAGGTGGACCAAGGAAAGTGTCTCTCGCATTCAAAGAGAGAAGAAACGACCGTTACAACGATTTAACTGAATATTTACGCTTGTTACCTATGTAATACCATGCATGTAAAATTTTCGAACAGGCAGCATACAGGGACTGGACAAAAGTATGAAACAACAAAAACGCAACACTTAACCATGCGTAATACAGTCTAGGAAATACGTTTTCGTAGCAGCGTCCAGTCCTGTAGTTGTGCATAAATACAGGTCCTTATGGTTTTCAAGGGATTCTTAAAGCTGGTTTTCAAGGGACTCTTAAAGCAGCAAATTAACGATGGTAATGACGTTGGAGAGGGATAACGATCACCCATCTGTCTCTCCCAAGCAGACCACAAAGGCTCTAGAATAAAGAGGTCATATGGCTGCGGTCGGCAGGGGAGTTACAAAACCAGTCCTGGACGAGGCGGGCTGTGAGAACAGGGACTCTGTCGTCTTGGAACACCGTATCGCCATTGGGGAGCAAACATTGTACCAGGTGATGGACTTCATCAGTCAAAATGAAAACTTGACAGTAATGCGACCGTGTAGAATAGCAATGAGGGCCATGGGATAGCACCATGTTTCACTCTTGTGATATAAACTCGGCCAGTAATTGGAAACTGCGTGAGGCAAGACTCATCCGACCAAATGACTTTCTCCTATTTCTGCGAGGTAGGCCAGGTTTTATGGCTTCGGCACCCCGTTTTCCTGTTACGGGCGTTTGCACCCACCGACGAGTGGTATGGAATTCCATCTCACCCTGCAATTCTCTGCTTCTGGAGCTCCCTTCGTGTCCTGACAGGGTTCTCGAGTTATTCCTGCTGCTGTTGTCCCCTAATTTTTCGTCTCAGTCCACTTCAGTGCCCGCCTTGTCACCAGTACTCAATACACACTTTCGTCTGCTTTGACACCTAGGGGATGATGTTTCTCCACTTTTTCTGTATGCAGTATAAATCTTCGATACGATGGCTCTTGAAACACCAAACACTTAGACTACTTTGGTTATGGAAGCACACACCATACGAGCACTTAGCTCCGACATACGTGTGCTCGCCACGACTGACGCTTGCACTTGCAACGTACTGAGGTCATTGCACAAGTACCGCTTGTGGCCAAATATAACACCCCAGTCTACAGACTTGGCGAACATCTGCATTTTTGTTTAAGTGTGCATTTCTCGCGGTGTTCCCGTATTTTTGTGCAACATCTTTATATCCAGCAGCGGATGTAGAATGGCTGCTACCACAAGAACAACAACTGCTGCTGCTAATGACGATGACGATACGTACTATACCCAACTCTGCACTTATGGTTTACCTTTGTGTGTTACTAAAATGCTGCAACTATTGTGGATGAGTTTCCCCTCTTTATTAAGGATTTTCCGTTAGTTTATTTCCCCGCCCATTATTCGTGGTATCCATTCATTTCGAACTTAGCTAACCATTTAATGTTTGATATGCTTCTGCAGCATTACGTTTCTAACGCTTGCAGTTTCTTCTTCTCCAATTTTTTTATGCTGCCCCATTATGTTCCATACAATTATTTTCTCCAGACGTACACATTCAAGAAATCTTTCTCAGTATTTTGCCAATATTTAATCCCTGTAGCATTTCATGTTAAAGGAACTTCTGCACACATCCGCCAGTCTGATGTCTCCCTTGTTATGGTTCCTCTGGAATCTTACTTTGCAGGTGTGATTGTTTCAAGCCTTTCATTACTCTGTACCCAGTTTTTACGTTGCATTTATCGTTCTTCGCCTTTCTGCTCATCAGCAGTTTGGTTATGACGTTGTTTATCCTTGTAAGGAAATTACGCTTTACTCTTTGTTCATGAGAAACTGTGTATTAATTACTTTCCACCGGTAGATTTACGAATCTGTTGCATTTTTATTCCTTCATTGTATCTTCAACATAAAATTAAACGTTTCAGTAAAAGTTGTCTTCCTTCGATTATTCTCACTTGGTTTTTGTGGGCGTCGCAAATAACTAATTTGTCTCTATGCTGTTCCTACATTCTCTCCAGTATTGTTAACATACCATGCCACCATATACTATTAAGGATTTCTGCAGCTCTAAGAATGTTGATAAAATATCCTGATTTATCTTCATTCTGAGTGATCTGTTTAGATATTAAGTTTAAATTTCATTAGGTTTCTTAAGGATCACGCATTGGTTCCCACTAAGTTGTAAGTTTTCTCGTTGCAATAGCCTCACAGCAGCACACCATACGATTTGCATTAGGGTGACACATTGCTACAGTGCCTGACCGTTCAATAAGTGAATGTGTAATCAACCCGATGTCCACAGACATTAAACAGTAAAAGGTGGCGTGCACGAGGGGTCTCAAACTTAACGTCGTTTGCAGCCAGTCAGAGTTGGATAATACGTGGCGATGATTACCATGATTGTAACACGCTCTTCGCTTACATCGGTTAACTACCACGGTATTAATTCCGTGCGCTATGTGAAGAGCGAGAAACGACTGTGGACGACCCTTCATTAGGCAAGTTGCCACAATTGCAGGGGGGATGTAATATGGCATTGTGGCACTGCTGTGTTACGAAAAGCAGAAATAATCCCTCAAGATAATATAAATGCTAATGTACGGAATTGTTGTCTGCGTAGCGCCTTAGCGGTTTCACCGCCTTTGTCGGAAAGATTTTCTTTATTCGCATTTCACCTGCCGTTTGGCGGGTTTGCAATCTATTTCTGATGTTTATTCATTCTGCACACTGAGCAAGCAGAAAAAGAAGCTAAGGAGAAATCGGGAACGGAATTGAAGTTCAGGGATACGAAATACAACTTTTAAGTTTGTCCACGAGATTGTACTTCTGTCATAAATGGCCAAGGACGTGGAAGATCAGTTGAACGGAAAAAGTAAAACAAGGATAATGAACTGTAGTCGGTACATCTAGCAATGCTGAGAACTGAAATGTCGATGATTTTTGCTATTTGGGTAACAAAGTACCTGATGATTGTCGAAGTAGATAGGATATAAAATGTAAATTGCCAGTAGCGAGAAAAGTATTTCCGAAAAGAGAAATTTGTTTACATCGAATATAATATTAGTTGTTAGGAAATCTTTTCCGTAGGTGAGATAAAAAGAAGAAGAGAACAGAAGTTTTTGAAACGTGGCTGTACACGAGGACATCGCCGGCCGCGGTGGCCATGCGGTTCTAGGCGCTTCAGTCCGGAACCGCGTGACTGCTACGGTCGCAGGTTCGAATCCTGCCTCGGGTATGGATGTGTGTGATGTCTTTAGGTTAGTTAGGTTTACGGAGTTCTAAGTTCTAGGGGACTGATGACCTCAGATGTTAAGTCCCATAGTGCTCAGAGCCATTTGAACCATTTTGAACGAGGACATCGAAAATTAGATGGGTAAAATTATGTATCTGTATCTAATTGGGCTTGAAAGAAATTTTTCCAATAATTTACTTCAAGCCGAATTAGATACAGATATGGATTGAAATAATGGGCTTTTTTACAGGACGCGTCAAGGGATCATTAATTTGGTAACTGACGGAAGTGTGTGTGTGTGTGTGTGTGTGTGTGTGTGTGTTTGGGGGAGGGGCAGAGACAAAAACTATACAGAAGAGCCAAGGCATGACTATAGTAAAGAGATTCAAATGAATGTTGGTTGCAGTAGTAATACGGAGATGAAGAGGCACAGGATAGACTAGCGTGGAAAGCTGCATCAAACGTGTCTTCCTATTGAAAACCACAACAACATTTTCCTTTAAGCTAGGTCATCAATGTAGTTATCTACCCATGGAGGTGACGAACTTAGTCGCCTAAGGGAGACAAGTTGCCTAGAAATAAATATTGATTTTACGACAGCTCTTGGTGGTTCCAAGATGTCGTACTTTGAATTCATTGAAGTTGTTCTGCACTGTCGGCAGAAAGAACTGCGATTAGTTTTGATACAGACACTGACACTCCATTTCCGAAGGACTTGTCTTTTGCAGATTTTAGTGGTGTACGCAGACATGGTGGTCATAATTTTGCAAGATGAACTGGGTATCGGCGGGTAAAGAGAAAGGTCTTCCATTAACCTGTAGGCCAATATAGGAGTACGTGGGGCTGACTGAGAACACCACCTGGTCTGTTACAGCCCTTTCCCATTCCTGCGAGCGTAACAAATTCATGGCAATGACACAATTTCAACAACCGTAAATCGTTTCCACGGATTAATTAGGCTGCTCTGTTAAAGTAATTCACACGTTTGTGTGAATAATGGTGTCACCAAATTTCATTATTTAGTGCAGGTTGCTGGAGATCTTTCACAACTGCATTGGAAACCACTCGAATACAATTATTCATGAATCGTTCTTGAAGCGTGCGTTAATTTAGCTTTTATATATCTCGGATAAAAGAACAGAAGCTCGTTGTTCGTTCAGGAAACGTATGATGACAGAAATTACATTTCACGTCTCTGGCCTGAGACTGTATAGCATAAATCCTAACCATTCGCCTAATGGTTGTAAGCCAATTACTACTCGTAATAGTCTCACAGACTATTTTACGGTGATATTAAGTGAGCTGAATTACCTCCCCACAGGTACGACGTAGGGAGAGGCATAAGCTTTTTGAGCACCCATGTATTGGATCAAGTCGGTCTCTCGAACGCTTCAGCAATGCTACACTGTAACCTACCTAACCTCCGAAATTTGTTGATGAAGTTTGGGTTACCCGTATACATTACCAGTCGACAAAAGGAAAAAATTCACGAAAAAGCATTTTCTAGGATACAGCATTTGTGGATGAACTGCTTAAGGATTCCTTCAATGAATCTGAGTCGTAAATCTGCCTGTACTACAGTTATATGTGGTTGTTCGATTTTAAATCACTCAGTACGGATACTCCCACATATTTAACGAGAATGAGTGCTTCCAGTGATTATTCGGTAGTATTGCATTTCGCTACAGTATTCTACCTGTAATAACATTTTCGCCATCGATTGTAATTCTCGTTCGTATTCAATTGTTGGTCAATTTCAAAAATTTTCTTCGACTACAGTACCTGCCCGACGTAGAGTAAAACCAATTTTCCAGCTTTGTGACTTCTCCCTGCAACAGCACCAAGTACATCTGCACTTCGTAAGCTACCTTACGATGTGTGACGGTGGGTACTTAGTGCACCACTGTTACTTCCCCCCTTTCTTGTTCCAGTCACGAATACACAGTGGGAAGAAAGATTGCCGATAAGCCTCCGTGTGGGCTCGAATCCTACTAATTGTATCTTCGTATTCTTCTCGCAAGATTTACGTAGGAGAGAGCAATGCACTGACTGACTCTTCTAGGAAGGCACGCTCTCGGAAGTTTTAACAGTTAACCACACTATGATCTGCATCTGCCTCTGTGCCACTGGTGCCGGCCGGTGTGGCCGAGCGGTTCCAGGCGCTACAGTCTGGAAACGCGAGACCGCGACGGTCGCAGGTTCGAATCCTGCCTCGGGCATGGATGTGTTGATGTCCTTAGATTAGTTAGGTTTAAGTAGTTCTAAGTTCTAGGAGACTGATGACCTCAGAAGTTAAGTCCCATAGTGCTCAGAGCCATTTGAACCAATTTTTTGTGTCTGCCACTGGAGTTGGCTGAGAATCACCGTGATGCTTTCGTGCTTAGTAAATGGACCTGTAACGAAGCGCGTTACTCTTCTTTGGATATTCTTTATTTCCTCTGTCATCCCTGTGTAGTATGGTTCCAAGACGGACTAGCATTATTGAAATATTGGTCGAAAGACTGTTATGTAAGCTACGTGTTTTTTTTCCATCTGTCTTCTAACTGTTCTGTGGCAACCTCTTCGTCCCAGAGAGACACGTGCAACCTGCGTCGTCAATTATTTGCTGGATGTATTCCAGTCCCGAAATTTCTTCCTCAAATTGTGATTTATGTTTGATACTAGTAGACTTCTATTGGCCAGGAATGCCTATTTTGCCAGTGCTAGTCTGCCTGTTGTGTCCTCCTTGCTCCGTCCGTCATGGGTTATTTGCTGCCCAGGTAGTTCAACTTCTTAACTTCATAAACTTCATGATCACCAACTTTGATATAAAATTTCTCGCTATTATCATTTCTGTTACTTGTCATTACTTCCTTCGATCTACTCTCAATCCATATACTGCACTTGCTAGACTGTTCATTGCATTCAGCAGATCCTGTAATTCTTCTTCACTTTCACTGAGCATAGCAATGTCATCAGCGAGTCTTATCATTGATTCCCTTTCGCGTTGAATTTTAATTCCACTCTTGGACCCTCCATTTATTTCCATCATTGCTTCTGTGATGTACAGGTTGAACAACAGTGGCGAAAGACTACGTCCATGTCGTACACCCTTTTTAATCCAAGAAATTCGTTCTTGGTCTTCCAGCCTTATGGTTGGCTCTTGCTTTCTGTACATAATGTGTATTACCCGACTTTCCCCATAGCGTACCCACTATTTCTTCAGAATTTCAATGATAGTGCACCATTTTACATTGTCTAACGCTTTTTACAGGTTGACAAATCCTATGATCGTGTCTTGATTTTACTTCAGTCTTGTTTACTTTATCGACAGTAAAGTCTGAACTGCCTCTCTGGAGCTTTACCTATCGTAAAGCCAGACTGATCGTCATCTAACACCCCCTCAATTTTGTTTTCCATTGTTCTTGTCAACAACTTGGATGCATGAGTTGTTAAGCTGATTATGCGCTATTTCTCGCACTTGTTGGTTCTTGCTATCTTCGGAACCGTGCGGATATTTTTCAAATGGCTCTGAGCACTATGGGACTTAACATCTCAGGTCATCAGTCCCCTAGAACTTAGAACTGCTTAAAACTAACTAACCTAAAGACATCACAGACATCGATGCCCGAGGCAGGATTCGAACCTGCGACCATAGCGGTCGCGCGGTTCCAGACTGAAGCGCCTAGAACCGCTCGGCTATACCGGCCGGCTGATATTTTTCCGAAAGTCAGATGGTATATCGCCACACTGATACATTCTACATACCAACGTGAATTATCTGTTTGTTGCCACTTTTCCCAATGATTTTAGAAATTCCGATGGAATTTTCTCTATCCTTTGTGGCTTATTTGAGTTGAACTCTTGCAAAGCTCTTTTAAATTATTACTATAGTAATGGATCCTCTATCTCTTCCTTATCGACTCCTTGTTTTTCCTTCTGTCATGTCATCAGACATGTCATTCCCGAAAAAGTGGCCTTCAATGTGTTTTTTCCAACTACGTACTCTCTGCTACACATTTATCACAGGTATCCTCATTGCACTCATAATATTGCGTCCCTAGCTATTAATTTCAGCGAAAGTTGTTCTTTTGACTTGTCTATATGTTGAGTCTGTCCTAGAAATTTTGCGGAAATCACTGCTCCCAGTGATGGTTCTGCAAATGTGTATCATTAAAGTGTCCCTCTGGATATTTATTCGCAGTACGTTACATCGGTAAAGGATCTCTCTGGATATTTATTCGCAGTACGCTACATCATTAAAGGGTCTCTCTGCATATTTATTCGCAGTACGCTACATCATTAAAGGGTCTGGAATCTGGAATCTCGTGGGCGAACAGAGCGCTCTGGGTTGGGGTGTTCGGCGGAAGAGATCAAACAACGAGGTCATCGGTCTCATTGGATTAGGGAAGGAAGTCGGCCGTGCCCTTTCAAAGGAACCATCCCGGCATTTGCCCGGATCGATTTAGGGAAATCACGGAAAACCTAAATCAGGATGGCCGGACGCGGGATTGAACCGTCGTCCTCCCGAATGCGAGTTAAAGGGTCTCTCTGGATATTTATTCGCAGTACGTTACATCTGTTTGTGTTGAGGGTCAATTGCTACTCTCTGCAGCAAGCGTCGGTCCTCTGCAGGTCTTTCTGCATATCGCTACAGTTTTGTAGCGTAGCAACTTGTCTGTATGAAACACTGTCGTCCGATAAAGGCCTCCTTATCTACTAGGTCATTTATGTAATCTGTCAGAAGTAATGTGCCTATAACACTCCTACTAGGCACACCTGAAGTTAATGTCACGTCAGAATGACATGCTGTCTTCTGTTAGCTAGAAACGCTTAGTTGGTCGTATATTGTTCATTAGGTGACAGTGCGGAACTGTATTGAGCGCCTACCGGAAGTCCAGAAGCGTGGCTTCAATATCGGCGCCTATATCTTCTGCTTTTTGAGTCTCGCCTATAAATAGAGCCAGGTGGGTTTCACACTATTGTTGCCTTCGGACCACATATTGATTGCTACAGAGAGATTTTCCGGTCTCCAGCGGATTGTCCCATAGAGCTTCTGGCCTTATACACACATTTAAAACCAAGAACGTTGCTTGAGGCTAACGCGTCAACAGTTCACACGGCCTCCGCGTCGCTTGGCAGCGAGACCACCACGTTATCTCGCAGCGCAGCTAGTCGCGAGTTACAGCTGTTTCTGAGATTTTCCTCCCTTTATTTACCCAAACTAACGGATTCCCGCTTCGGAGAAATCGGCGTGTCCCGTCAACACTCGAGAGCTGGCTCGCCAGGTAACTAATGAATCCGCGCCGCGCGCCGGAGTGGGGTCGGGGCCTCTCTCTGGCGAGTAATTGGTGCGCGGCGCTGCGCGGGCGCCGATCGGCCGTCCAGCTAACGAGCGGCGCGGCGTCGCGAGCTCTGCCTAACGACGCCCACGCGGCGCCCCTCCTCCCCCCCACCCCCCCTCTCGCCGTTAATAGGACGCTGCGCGTCGCGGCCCGCGTGCTGTGCAGATGGTTTTAATCAGGCGCCGCCGCCGACTGCTCTCTTCACGGCGCAGCCAGCGCGTGCCCTCCCGCCAGAATCAACCCACTTCTGCCGGGGGCGCCAGTCTTGTTCATTAGTAATCACACGTCAGCCCAGCCTGCCTGCTCTCCCAACTTTGTCTCGTGCCGCTGGGTAGCCGGGTAGAAACCTACCCACGTGGAATAGCGATCCAAATGTACATCTGCGTCTACATCCACACCCCGCTAGCTGCATGTGTAGCGTGCGGTACTTCGTGTACCGCTGTCTCCCGCCCCCCTCTCCACCCCACCATCCTTTCCAGTTCCAGTCGCGAATACTCCGCGGGAAGTACCATTATTCCGCATCGCTGTGAGCGCGCCCATCTCACTTTACGTTCCTGATCTTCTCGCGACATACTGGGTGATTAACATAGAAAGAATACATTTCAATTACACTACTGGTCATTAAAATTTCTACACCAAGAAGAAATGCAGATGATAAACAGGTATTCATTGGACAAATATATTATACTAGAACTGACATGTGATTGCATTTTCACGCAATTTGTGTGCATAGATCCTGAGAAATCAGTACCCAGAACAACCACCTCAGGCCGTAATAACGGCCTTGATACGCCTTGGCATTGAGTCAAACAGAGCTTGGATGGCGTGTACAGGTACAGCTGCCCATGCAGCTTCAACACGGTACCACACTTCATCAAGAGTAGTGACAGGCGTATTGTGACGAGCCAGTTGCTCGGCGACCACTGACCAAACGTTTTCAATTGGTGAGAGATCTGGAGAATGTGCTGGCCAGGGCAGCAGTCGAATATTTTCTGTATCCAGAAAGGCCCGTACAGGATCTGCAACATGCGGTCGTGCATTATTCTGCTGAAATGTTGGGTTTCGCTGAGATCGAATGAAGGGTCGTAACACATATGAGATGTAACGTCCACTGTTCAAAGTGCCGTCGATGCGAACAAGAGGTCACCGAGACGTGTAACCAGTGGCACCCTATACCATCACGCCGGGCGATACGACAGTATGGCGATGACGAATACGCGCTTCCAATGTCCGTTCACTGCGATGTTCAAAAATGGTTCAAATGGCTCTGAGCACTATGGGACTTAACAGCTGAGGTCATCAGTCCCCTAGAACTTAGAACTACTTAAACCTAACTAACCTAAGAACATCACACACATCCATTCCCGAGGCAGGATTCGAACCTGCAACAGTAGCGGTCGCACGGTTTCAGGCTGACGCGCCTGGAACCGCTCGGCCGCTCGGGCCGGCCACTGCGATGTCGCCAAACACGGATGCGACCATCATGATGCTGTAAACAGAACATCGATTCATCCGAAAAAAATGACGTTTTACCATTCGTACACCCAGGTTCGTCGTTGAGTACACCATCGCAGGCGCTCCTGTCTGTGATGCAGCGTCAAGGGTAACCGCAGCCATGGTCTCCGAGCTGATAGTCCATGCTGCTGCAAACGTCGTCGAACTGTTCGTGCAGATGGTTCTTGTCTTGCAAACGTCCCCATCTATTGACTCAGGGATCGAGACGTGGCTGCACGATCCGTTACAGCCATGTGGATAAGATGCCTGTCACCTCGACTGCTAGTGATACGAGGCCGTTGGGATCCAGCACGGCGTTCCGTATTACCCTCCTGAACCCACCTATTCCATATTCTGCTAACAGTCATTGGATCTCGACCAACGCGAGCAGCAATGTCGCGATACGATAAACCGCAATCGCGATAGGCTACAATCCGACATTTATCGAAGTCAGAAACGTGATTGTACTCATTTCTCCTCCTTACGCGAGGCATCATAACAACGTTTGACCAGGAAACTGATGTTTGTGTGTGAGAAATCGGTTGGAAACTTTCCTCTTGTCAGCATGTTGTATGTGTCGCCACCGGCGCCAACGTTGTGTGAATGCTCTGAGAAGCTACTCATTTGCATATCACAGCATCTTCTTCGTCTCGGTTAAATTTCGCGTCTGTAACACGTCATCTTCGTGGTGTAGCAATTTTAATGGCCAGTAGTGTATTTATTGCAGACAAACTATGAAAGATAGAAACGCACAGTGTTATGTCACTGGATAGAGGAAGGTGCAAAGTTTTCGCAGACATACTATAACATACACTCATTTTGAGCAACATGAGTTGTTCGAGTAACATCGAAACGTTAGTCCATTTCATTTCAGACACGGATCAACAGGTCCCTGCTTATTGAATCGACAGCTTCAACAATTCGATTTCTCAGCTCTTGAAGAGTAGCTGCCATGGGTGCTTGCGTGTCAGGACTTGTTTGGTTCTCGTATTTGCAGTGAAAATAATATCACAATACTTCCCTCACCACAGTTAAAAGAATTTGTAAATTCTGACCATTATAATGAATCTCTTAGATGAGGGGATAGGAGACGGACGACACCCTGCATAAGGCATCTGTAAATTATTTGATGAAGTTTTTGGGAGAAGAAATGGCGGACATTAGTAAGTTGCAAATTTAATTTTACGCTGGAGTAATTTGTTTTGGTTATTTTTGAGTAGATTTGAACTGTAGGGTTTTTGTCAAGTAGTAAAAGAAACAGCAAGGAATAAGATGCCGTGGAGAACAAAATACAATGGAAACCGGCATTTGACGTTTTATTTTGCGCATGTGGACCTGGGTTGGTTTAAATATAATGCAAACTGAGAAATAATACTTAAGTCTCATAGCAGTTTACATAAAGTGATGATAATGTTCTGAATAGCAGTTCTAAAATTCAGAGACAGCTCGGGCAACATTTTGCCTATGTGCTACAGTGTAGTGCTCTGTAGTTTGTGACTTACAAGGGCAGTAATCGTAACTACATTGAATAAATATGTATTTTACATATAAAAATTGAACTGTTTAAATATATTTAAGTTTTATGATGAATCGTGAGGAATAAAATAAAATGAAGAAAAAATGATAGCGGCAAGACTCGAACTAGAGCTGGCGAGTTGCGAGTCAGTGTGCATAAGCATATTTTTGGGAGTGGTCAGCGAGGGGGCGGTATAGAGGATGGTGGCAGAGAGACTACCGGTTCGCCACCCGTGGCCTGGTCGCTGTTTCGCCGTGCTCACGGGTCCTGAACAGGGGACCACACGGCCACGGCGCTGTCAACCGCCACTGCTTCTCAAGGATCTCTCGTGCTCTACGCTTGCACAGTATGTTACACGTACTTTGAAAGAAAAATACTGACTTGGTGGTGTGAGCAGCTTAACACTCATAGTGCCGGAACCGATGACGTCACAACAAGAATGTGCATTCGAAAACAGACAGCTGCGTCCCTTCTCTGAGTTGATAGTATCGCGGCTGATCATCATTTCAGCACTGGGTACTGGTTTCCAGTAATCGCAGAGGGAGCTCTGCAAAACATTTTCCGTCCATTTTATTTGTGTATCAGTACGCATTCAAAGAGAGATGGCGTAATTTTAGTACGATTTCCGGATCGAACTCTAGGAGAAATGATACAATTTAAGCGTGATATTTATAGTGAGCTGTAGCACATTAGCACATGGTAAGCGGCTGCCACTGTCCAAAATGTACCTGCATGTGGCTGTTGTTGGACAGTGACAGAAAAGGGGAAAAAAAACTACAAGCTAAAGTGACACTTGAGGACTGCAAAAGACGCAAGGGAACAATGATACTGCGAACGAGAATGTATGAACGTCATTTTAGTTTCCATTCTTAAAGTAGTTTGGGAAGGTTGAGGGTGAATAAGAGTAGTAGTTCACGAAACGAAGGTTCAGCATCTCACTCCGAAGATAACGCTTTTCAACGGACGGAGCGCCAGACAGTATAGCAGAATTTCGGAGGTGTGTAATTTACGGCATTAAAATTCAGGGCCTGTCACGCGGCAGTGCCTTGTATGGCGGAGTTAGACCTATCTAGAATTACCGCATAATTAATAACTGTGAGACGAGCGTAAAGTTATGCGGCGAGGCGAGTTACGGCGGACGGGTCGTCCGGCTGATACGCTCTTTACACGTGGCCGAAGAAAAACCGGCCACAGCATGCAAATGGGTTCTGGCCGGCAGGGCTGACCAGGACACAAAAGAGTCCAGGGCGGGCGAGAGGGCAGTCTGTGCACTGCAGGTTGCTGGTCACTGCTCGGCGGAGGAATACGGAACGTCGCGCGTGCGGCAGTTCGCCTCCGTGATGCTGTGGTGTTCAGCCTGCAGGTGACCGCATCGATGCTCTGTAACGGAAAATTGAAGGTGAAAAGAGGTGGCTGGGTCTAAGTGCGGGCTACTAGTTTTTGTACCGTGGTGATGTATCTATCGCTTGGTGACAAGCTCTGTGACTAGCGTCACGTTTCTGAAGTAAAAGCGCGTTCACTCATTAGTTTTTCATTTTTGAGCACATTCCTATAAATTCAAAGTGAAAGGTACTTGCAAAGTTTGCGACTTGAAGGATTCAAAATTGTTTTTAATCGTAATTTTTTTTTACTAGTTTCGTTCTGTGAAATCATCATCAGGTCTGTCTAGAAGAGACAAAATGAATGCGCAAACTTATGACTGAGAGTATTACGCTCGCACAGTAACAGCATTGATAAAAACGTTAACGCACATGACCAGAGAAGTAGCTAAAAGGCAACCACAGCTGCTATCCTAACGAGTTAAAAAAAAAAAGAGCTTGTAGCCAAGGTAGGCAGCACGAAGAGTGTTAAAAAATCTACGATAGAAATTTGTTAAATACAGATGAGCCGTAGAGTAGGGTCACCGTTAACATACTGTGCTTGTAACTCCAGCGGAAGCAACTGAAGAGGCTTGGCTGTTGGATGTTGCATCCTGCGCGCACAATTTGCAATAGCGTGCTAAAAGAACAATAGTAGGAATATTATAATTCTGCGAGGGTTGGAACTTTAATAGCGGCAACTATTTATTTACAGCTCGTACAAAATAGATACGTGTTTCAAAGTTTTACTGACCTTTAAAGTAGTCACCAGCATTGTTTATAGCCCGTTGCCAGCGATGTGTAAGTCGTAGGATACTCTTAGCAGTGCCTGTTGTGTTGACAGTTCGAGCGGCGCGCTCTATTGCCCGACGAATTTGTAGCAGTTCTGAAGCGTATGCCATAAAGTGTTCAGTTTAGAAATCGAGTTGAACCCACGAGGGCTTAAGGCAGGGGAGTGCAGTAGGTGGTATAGCACTTAGCAGCCCCATCAGTCAAACAAATCAGTAACAGCTTGCACTGTACGTGCTTGAGGATTCTCCTGCAAAATGATGGTCAGGTCCTGCAGCAAGTGTCACCACTTGTCTCTATGCTGTTCATTTTTGGAACACAAACTACGACCAGCTTAGAGACAGAAGCGATGACACTTTCTGAAAGACCTGACATCATTTTGCAGGACAATGCTCAAGCACGTACAGTGCAAGCTGTTACTGACATCTTTGTAAAAATAAAGTTTCTGTTGTGCATGAATCGGCGCTCAGAGACAACCTGCGCCGTGCGGGATTAGCCGAGCGGTCTTAGGCGCTGCAGTCATGGGCTGTGCGGCTGGTCCCGGCGGAGGTTCCGAGTCCTCCCTGGGGCATGAGTGTGTGTGTGTTTGTCCTTAGGATAATTTAGTGTAAGTAGTGTGTAAGCTTAGGAACTGATGACTTCAGCAGTTAAGTCCCACAAGATTCCACACACATTTGAACAGACAGCCTGCACGTGTTCAGTTCTGGCGGTGGTTCCTAAATGAAGTGGTATAAAACTGTTTTTCATTTCTTTAGTCGGGACTCGTCCATTCTGTCCGGTATTGTGAACTAACGCACAGATGAGGTTTTCTCATGCGTAATGTCGTACGTTCTGTTCAAATAGTCATAGTGTTGCGATTGCTGTTTGGTGCACAGTTTCCGAGCAAAATTTGTCTTAACCATCCTGTACCAGTTTGTCACGTTTCACAATGCTGCAGGGATAATACAACCACCTGGCAGTACACCGTCCTAGTCCCTTCGGCTCCCTCCGTGTCTCTCCTGCTGCAACGCGGTGCATAACTTGATTCCAACGATTGTTCAGCTGCAGCGGCCTGTTCCTGCTGTGAGCCTGCACTCACTGTCAGCACCGAAAGGCAGTTTGCATGCGAGAGCATGCATAGCCGCCAGTCGTGGTGAAAAAAATAACTCCCTGTGCTCCCAAGTACCAAACACGTAGGTTGTTGCAATCCAGTTACACCACTTCACAGGCCCGAATCTTGTGATACGGGGTGAAGATGCAGGAGCTTATCTGTTGAAATTGTCCCTTTGAATTCAGGCGAATACATGTACCTCTAGTAGATACTGTTTCGTGAGTGATGGTTAGAATTTTCTATACCTAGTGTAATACGTAACTAAAATAACGGCGCGACTGCGGTGTAATGAGAACATCATTTTACAGCTGATTTTAGATGAACGCCTTTGGTTCTCATCCGTGGCACCCTCACGGCACGGCGGTACGTCGACTATATTCTACACCCCGTTTTGTTGCCCTTCATTGCAACCCATCCTGGGTTTAAATTTCAGCAACATAACGCCCACCTGCACACGGCGAGAATTGCTACTGCTTGGCTTTATGCTTGCCAACCCTGCCTTGGCCAGCAAGATCGAGGATCTCTCCCCAGTTGAGAACGTTTGGAGCATTATGGGCAGGGCCCTCCAATCAACTGCGCATTTTGACGATCTAACGCACCAATTGGACGGAATATGAGACGATATCCCTCAAGAGAACATTCAACAATTCTGATCAATCAATACCAGGCCGAATAACTGCTTGCATTAGGACCAGAAACGGACAAACTCGTTATTGACTTGCTGAATTTGTAAAACACTTTCTCTTTAATAAAGCATCCAGTTTTTCTGAGATTGTAATCGTTTGTTCGTCTGTGCATGTACATCATATCTAGCGAATTCCGTCCCACTCGGGTAATTCATCCGTGATGTGTCTTTTCTTGTGTTAGAATATATGATGGCGTGGTGTTTGGACGCGTGTGGTTAAGCTCGGTCATCTGCAAGAAAAACAGGCTTTGTTAAAAGTTTAGGAATGTCTAATTTGTCTTGCGACACATTAATAAAATGTATTCTTCAGTTACAAATTGCAAAATGACTACATTTTGACTTTGCTTTATCGTGTGACCTTGGTAGATGTACACATGTTAATGCAGTATTTTAGAACTCAGTTTCGTATTTATCTGTCGAAAAGTGTTCAGCAAGTAATACGACAATAGCCGGAATCCCTATGAACTACCGACTGCCGGCCGGAGTGGCCGAGCGGTTCTAGAAGTCTGGAACCGCGCGACCGCTACGGTCGCAGGTTCGAATCCTGCATCGGGCATGGATGTGTGTGAAGTCCTTAGGTTATTTAGGTTTAAGTAGTTGTAAGTTCTAGGGGACTGATGACCTCAGCTGTTAAGTTCCATAGTGCTCAGAGCCATTTGAACTACCGACTTTTTTATTTTGATGAGATAAAAAGCCATGCCGTGGTACACTGTAATTCCACAAAAGCCTCTCAAGAAAAAGCAACAGACACAAGATCTGTGAGCTATTGCTGTGCTGGGGCAACAAGATCGCATGAAGACTCCAGTTTTGGTTGAACAATCAGAACGTAAGTGTCTAGTTGTGGTTTGACAGGACACAACTAGGTTACTTTCACGCCCGCTACTGCAGCACACATGGAGAGAGGAACATGCTATTTGTGGAAACACAGACAAGGGAACAACGCACCACTTCTGTAAATGCATATTTAATCGCTGTTGGAAAAGGTGTACTGTATATTTTTCTTCCGCCGTAACTGTCTGTCATATTTCCAACGTCTCCAAGATCACACACAGTGTAATGGCCAAGTCCAAGTGGGAGTAGCTTCAGCTTCCGCCCTATGGCCTGGACTTGTCGCCGTGCGACGTCTATGTGTTTGGTACGCTAAAAATATCGCAAAGGGAAGGGCTTCAATTCGGTCGGCGGACTGAAGTACACAATGATGTACTCTGGCTCCTGTAAAAGCTGTATGAATTCTAAGAACAGGGAATCCTTCGGTTCGTGAAACAGCGTATGCTGTGCTCTGAGCTGTGGTGATTGATTTTGCGTCAAGACTTCAATTATACCTATAGTGTTGTACTTTTTCTTTTGAACATCCCTTATACAACTGCATAACATCGCGGTAGGCTTCCACTCGTACTCCCTTCTGAATCACTGATTTTAAAGGAAGATATCGAAACAACTCTGAGGCGTGCTGCTAGATGTGTTACCGGTATGTCCAGTCAACAAGCAAGTGTGAAGAATTTGCTCGTGAACTCATGTGGGAATCCCTGTAGGGAAGCAGACGTTCTTTTCACGAAGCACTCTTAAGAAAGTTTAGAGAACCGCCGTTAATGACAGACTGCAGAAAGCCTACCGCCAGCAACATACAGGGTGTTTCCGTAAAAGCGTGCAAAAATTTAACAGGACGTAGAGGATGCTCCACTGAACAATTTGAGGTAGAGAACCTGGGATTGGAGAGGCCAGCTTAAGGAGATAATAGGAATAAAATCACATTTCTGTGTACTTTTTTATTTACAGTAGTTACAGTTAACTGCAAGTACCATCATTGACACAATGAACGTACCATTTGCACTGTGCTGAAACTGATGGCCATCAGCCTCAATGCAAACATGATATCGGCGAACAAGATTTTGACGCACCCTGACAACTGTCCTTGGTGTGTTTCGAATCACATCACAGGCAGCTACAATTCTGGCAACTAATTCCACCTCCGTAGCCCCTGGGGTCTCATTCACAAGTGATTTTACGACGAATACTTGCCGTGGTTTCCTTTACAACACGTTCGACCACCCCCTCTTCAGAATCAGGTATGCGAGTGGTCCTCATGTTGCCAGGTCCCTCGTTTCTTCTCGCCAATGAACCAATTTTCCGCATTCGTCGATCGAAAGAAATAAACACTCGTCGTGACGGATGATGCCTGTTAAGAAATCATTCTTTGTACAGCCTCTCAGCAGCAGGAGCATTGCAACATACTTCCCCGTGCACAGGATGCATGTCAGTGAGTTCTACTTCATCGTTTTGTACTGAGTAATGAGTGGATCGGTGATTCATTCGTAGCACGTTCTGTCATGAAACAATGTAAATACGATACAACAGAGCCACATTATGGACAAGTAAAGTAGAGAAAACCTGCATCATGAATTCCTAGTAATCAGACTCGTCCTTGTTCCCTTGCAATAAAAAAAATGTACCTGTAAATAAACAACACAGTACATGTAAACTTGTACGCGTCTTAGTTGTAAATAAGCTGGAAAACAGTAAACTAGGCAAAGCAGTAGACGAGTTTACATCCATACCTCCTTAAGCTGGCTTTCCTGACCCCAGGTTTCCTACCTCAAATTGTTCAGTGGAGCATTCTCTATGTCCTGTTACATTTTTTGCAGCTTTTACAGAAACACCCCATATATCTAGCGTAAGGACCTCAAAGACAAGAGGAATCGGGGCTCGTACTGAGACATATGGTCAGTAATTTTTCCCTCATTCCGTTTGCAAGTGGAACGGCAAAGAGATCACTGCATCGTACACCGTATGTGATTTTACAAAAAAATGGTTCAAATGGCTCTGAGCACTATGGGACTTAACAGCAGAGGTCATCAGTCCCCTAGGACTTAGAACTACTTAAACCTAACTAACCTAAGGACATCACACACACCCATGCCCGAGGCAGGATTCGAACCTGCGACCGTAACAGTCGCGCGGTTCCGTACTGAAGCGCCTAGAACCGTTCGGCCACCACGGCCGGCGTGATTTTACAGAATACGTATGTAGATCACCAGTATTATGTTAAGAACCCTTTGCACCGAAGCTAACACGAGTGGATACGCGTTCACAGACAGTTCACCAATGTTCACTGTCATTCATTTCTATCTGTGAACATGCGTTTACATTAGAGGGAGCAGAAGAGATCACGAGACAACAAGCGTAGCTTATTAGCACAGGATACAATACTACATGGTTAGGTCCACGATGCAAAACATGAATACTCGGCGAGGGTTATTTTGCATGAAGAGCGCACGGGTTTTGGCGAAGTGTTGTGTCCGCAGCTCGTGGTCTCGCGGTAGAGTTCTCGCTTCCAGAGCACAAGGTCCCGGGTTGGATTCTCGGCGGGGTCAGGGATTGTCACCTGCCTCGTGATGACTGGGTGGTGTTGTGTCGTCTTCATCATCGTCATCATTCATCCCCATTACGGTTGGATGGCAAACTACCTCCGCTAGGGCCTTGCCTAGTACAGCGGTGCGGGTCTCCCGCATCGTCCCCTACGCTCTGTCAAGGAGTATGGGACTTCATCATCATCATCATCATCAAGCAGATTGTAGTGAGAGAGAAAGAATTTAGATGTCTCACTTTGTGCGTAAACGTGAAATGCGTGAATATAATACACGTAACACAGAATTGCAAGTCCTATTTTCCATAGCATTAGTCCAAAGCTTTGCACATAATTAAGTCGGTTAACGCTTTTCGGTGGCTTCTTCTTATAGTTGAGGAAGAAATTTAAAAGCAGAAAGCTAATTACGACAACCAAAACACCTTGAAGAATGGATAGCAATTACACTGAGGTTATATGGTTCAAATGGCTCTGAGCACTATGGGACTTAACATCTTAGGTCATCAGTCCTCTAGAACTTAGAACTACTTAAACCTAACTAACCTAAAGACATCACACACATCCATGCCCGAGGCAGGATTCGAACCTGCGACCGTAGCAGTCCCGCCGTTCCGGACTGCAGCGCCTAGAACCGCAAGACCACCGCGGCCGGCACTGAGGTTATATCAAAGAGTTTCTGCTCTCTACAGTCAAATACGCGAATTATTTTAGGAATTTAATTAAAGTACGCAAGAGGAAGGAAACGTCGGGGTTAAACATAGCACGTAAACCGCTCACATAGGCTACCTGATAAAATTTGCTATATAGTTTGTTAGAGAGCAGATAGCGTGAGCCTGGGTAAACCATTATTTATCATGAATTGCCTGTAACATAACAATGATACGTCGGCCGTGTAACTACAGCTACCATAAATTTAAGCAACGAGAATGATCAAATATTTCGTATATTTTTATTTTTGATCAATATAATATTCGCCCTCGTTTACTTTCAAGAAAATTTATTGTGCTTTTACTGTTTAGTGAAAGGAATTACAAAACTTGTGCTAATCCATTCCTTCTTCTCCTCCCCCTCCCCTTGATGAAAGCGTATAATGAATTTATCGTCTTCATCACGTTCCCATTGGCACCTTTAGTAGTACTGCGGCAAATTTTTACTTACCATATTTCCTTTCTCTAAGCACTTGCGCTGTAGCTTTTTTCGATACGAGAAGCACGTATATCTACCTATATTCTTGTATGAGTAACGTCTTTGACGACCACTCCATCGCTAATGCAGCTCATGTTGTCAACAACAGAAACAGTATACACGACAGCAGTCGAAAGTTTTCTGTACTTACAGCGCTAGAGCGGAGAGAGTGCGAACTTCCTGTGGAGGATCGCTGAAAGACGGACAACCAGAGGAATTTTAACCGACCACGTCCGAACGCCGTTTGCTCAAGTGGGCGTAGCATTTACGCCAGAGAGAATTATATGAGAGCGTGGTGTCTGTTCTTTCGGAAGTGTCTGCAAGTACAGACGCCACGCGCATTCCACAGCTGTGATACATATTATGTAAACTGAAAGTGGAGGGGGAGAAAGGAAAGGAAATGGAAGGAATTTTAGATGTCAACAGCATTGGAACTTTATGCGGAATCAGGGGCAACGAGTGAAAATCGTGCGGACCGGGATTCGAACCCGGGATATCCGGTTTACTAGGTAATTGCGTGAACGCTGCCCCATCCGGACACAGTGTTTGCTGCAATTGCGCAGACTATCCCGGCACGTTTCCCGGATGACCCACATTCCCACCTAGAGCCACCTATCCTCAATCCCCGTCCATATCCAACATGCTCGCCACTTCGAGATTCCTGCAGGCGGTCGAAAGTAATTGTGTATCCGCACTGGATGTTGTGGATTCATCGCCCGTCGAGGCGAATCAATTGTATGAATCAATTATATGCATGTGCGACTGCTACTAAGTGCACTGATTGGGGCGAAACACTGTGGTCACCTGCTTGAAAACGTGTTTTTCTGGAACGCAATTCAGCAGTGATTCTGCGTGTCACGGATTGGAAAAGTTACTTGATAGATTTCCAGAGGTTTATGGCACAAGATACGTATGCACTGGTCATACACTTCCTGTAATTTATGGTCGGTTGGTTTGTGGGCGAGTTGGCGCTCCAAAGTGTGCCAGTTGCGTTTCGTCGGATTCAGATAAGCTGAATTTGATGGCCAAGACATCAACGTGAGTTTACTATCACGCTTCGCGAACCATTGCAGCACGATTCTGGCCTTGTGCCACGCACAATTATCCTGCTGGAAAATGCCATCGCCCGCATCTCGTGGTCGTGCGGTAGCGTTCTCGCTTCCCACGCCCGGGTTCCCGGGTTCGATTCCCGGCGGGGTCAGGGATTTTCTCTGCCTCGTGATGGCTGGGTGTTGTGTGCTGTCCTTAGGTTCGTTAGGTTTAAGTAGTTCTAAGTTCTAGGGGACTGATGACCATAGATATTAAGTCCCATAGTGCTCAGAGCCATTTGAACCATTTTTGAAAATGCCATCGCCGTTGGGTAAGCGTAAGTGGTTACCGGTGGTCGCTAATGATGTTGACGTAGTCCACAGTTATCATGGTGTCTTCGATTACTGCCACAGGTCCCATAAAAGCCCAGGTGAATGTCCCCCATAACATAATACTGCTCCCACCAGCCTGCATCCGTGGCGCGGTGCATGTTTCGAGTAGCATTCGCCTGTATGACGGCATATCTGGACTTGGCCAGCGACCTGGTTTAACAATAAAAGGTAGTCGTCCGACCAGGCGACGCGAGTCCATTAGGGGTGGGCAAACTCGTTCATCCTAGGGAACTAGTTCACTGGTGACCGTTGTTTTTTTGGGGACCATTCATTTTGACTCGTTCACCGCTCATTTGTGCTTGGTATATAGTTCTTATAAAAAATTGAAAACTAGTAGCGTAGGTGACGGAAGATGGAAGGCGCCAAGAGGGGCACTTCCCTCCCCCCTGGAGTACAGAGTTTTTATTCATAACAGAATTCTCACACACTTGCAATTTTCGTGATCTTGCAAAACCTCTCGTTTAGCCAACTGTAGCGTTATGTGGCTGATCGCAGTGAAACAATATAAGGTGGCGTACGAAAAACCGGCACCGAGTGCAGACTGTTCGCCAATTACGCACGATTTGTTGATCGCTACGAGCAGTATACATAAACATGTAGTAAGTAGGCAGTGAAGAAATAACAAGCTAATGCAAACAACTCCGAAACAATAGATGGCGAGTGGTGGGCGACAATGAGCAGTCTAGCACTCTGGGCCGATTTTCCGTGCGCCACCCTGCACTACTGAAATAATGTTGTAGAAGTTGTCATATTCTCTTTACAAAGTGTGACACCAGACACTCGATTATGGAACGCGGACTTCATTCTGTTGTAAGTTGGTCTGCCTTCCACAACAATGAACATGCTCTTGAACTTAAATGGGTATCCCTGTAGGGAAGCACACGGAAAATGGCCACTCCTGTGTCCCGTGCCGACTTCCTTTGCATGTGTAATAACAAAAAAATCTTGCCTTTTCAAAAGTATTTTTTCTGCTGTTTATCGATATAGTGAAATCAGCTGATTTGTCGTTTTGTTACCTGAAAAGATGTACGTATTACATACCACGTTATTTTATGTAATTTACGTAATTGTAAAATACATTTTAATTACCGGTCATGGACCTTGAATAGAATATGAAAAGAACAAGAAGTTCAGAGTTCAAAAAAGGTTTGAAACAGATCTAGAATGGGCATGCGCAGCGATCGAAACAAACAACTCCGTAGTGAACTATCAGCAGTCGGGAATGGAACTGCGACGAGTGGCCACGCGAAGGAGGACGAGTCCGGCCGATCGAGACCGAGACGGATGGGAACGGGACCGAGGCTGGAACGAGACCGGCCGACGTGCCGTTGCGGTAACGAGACCGACAGTTTCCCGTTCCGGGGAACTACAAGTAGAAAGCCGCGACCGAAGTGAACTATGAAAGACCGTTCCGTAGAATTCGTTGCTCGCTCGTTCCGTTCATCTTGATGAACCGTTCCTTTGGAACTGTTAGTTCGCGAACGACCCATCTCTAGATACCATTGATCCGCGGTCCAATCTCGATCATCCCGAGCCCACTGTTATCGTAATGGACGATGTTGTTGGGTCAACATGGGAACACATAGGCGTCCTCTGCCGCGGAACACCGTGTCAGCATTGTGCGCTCAACGGTGCACTCCGAAACACTTCTGCCCGCGCCAGTATTATACTTTGTCGTCAGATCTGCCATGGATCGTCGCCTATTCTGCTTTAGAGAGCCTGCGGTCCCTGTGTTCTGTGATGAGGTACGGACATACACCTTCTTGTCGTCTACTCGTGGTTTCAGCATTCTTCAACCACTTTTGATAGATGTTCGCGACAGTAACAGGCGAACAGCCGACCATCTTCGCCGTTTCCCAAGTGCTCGCTCCCAGGCATTGAGACACAACAACGTGGCTTCTGTCAAAGTCGCCTCAGGCCGTGGATTTCCGCATTTGCGCCACTTCTCGTCGCTTGAATGATTCCTCTTTCGTTTCTACTCCGCTTATGTACTTCTCTCACCGCGTTACGTCCCCTCCGCGCCACCAGTCAGCATGGGCAGTTCATCAGTGTATATGAATGCGTGGTGCCCATTCTTTCGGACTCATTTGTATAATTGATTCGCCTCGATGTCGTCCTGAACGGGGTGACAGAAACAAGCGTAACTTCAAGTGCGCCCCAGGACAACGTAATAGGTCCTCTGCTTTTTACGGTTTACGTAAACGATTTGGTTGATGTTATTGACAGCGGCCTTAGACTGTTTGCCGTTGATGCTTTAGTCTACAGCAAAGTAGTATCACCCGAAAGTTGTGAACAAATCGATGAGGATTTGCTGAAAATAAATGCGTGGTGTAATGACTGGCAGTTATCTCTCATTATTAGTAAGTGTAACCTACTGCGTATAACAAGGCGAAAATCCGCATTAATGTATGAGTACAAAGTAAATGCCCAGTCTTTGGAAGCGGTAACATCCGTCAAGTATCTGGGTGTGACAATTCGAAATGATCTCAAATGGAATGATCAGATTACGCAAGTAGCAGGTAAGGCGAACTCTAGATTGCAGTTTATTGGTAGAATCCTGAATCGATGCAGTCCTTCAACAAAGGAAATAGCTTACAATACGTTAGCTCGTCCAGTCTTGAGTATTGTTCGTCTGTATGGGACCCTTACCAGTCGTGTGTGATTCAGGAGATTGAGGAGGTCCAAAGAAGAGCGGCAAGATTCGTCATTGGCACATTTAGTCATCGCGAGAGCGTTACAGATCTCAAATGGTTCAAATGGCTCTGAGCACTATGGGACTTAACATCTGTGGTCATCAGTCCCCTAGAACTTAGAACTACTTAAACCTAATTAACCTAAGGACATCACACACATCCATGCCCGAAGCAGGATTCGAACCTGCGACCGTAGCGGTCACGCGGTTCCAGACTGAAGCGCCTAGAACCGCACGGCCACACCGGCCGGCGTTACAGATCTCACAGAAAGTTCGAAGTGGGACACTCTTGCAAATAGACGGCGCGCTAAACGGAAGGGGCTGCTCACTAAATTCCGAAATCCGATCTTCACCGATGATGTAGAGCATATATTATTACCACCAACTTTCAAATCGCACAATGATCACCATTCAAAGATAAGGGAAATAAGAGATCGTACTGAGGCGTTCAGTCGTTTTTTCCTCGCGCGATCCGCAAGTGTGACAGAGGGGGGGTGACTATGACTTTGGCGCGAATTTTGCTCTCCGCCACACACCGTTTGGTGGCTAGCGGAGTATATATGTAGATGTAGAAGGAATTGGCGGCCTTCAGTACGGACGTTTACGTTCAACCCCTTGCGAGATTTTCGAAGTAGCGATCATGGAGGACATGGACGGGGATTACGGATAAGTGGCGCTTCGCAGGAATACGGGCCGAGATAGACCGCCCAAGTGCACTGTACACTCGGCTGGTTGGCGCGGTGGTTACTGCAACTGCCTAGTAAACAGGAGATCCTGGGTCGAATCCCGGTCAGATACACATTTTTTCTCGTCGGCGCTGATTCCGCATTAAGTCGCGAGGCAGCTGATATCATTAGTTCCTTCCCTTCCCATTCTCCCCCCTCCGTCTTCAGTTTACATAACCAGAGGCAATTCTGTTGCATGTTCGCTTCGGAGTAAAGAGGGCTTTAGTAATACAAATATTAAAACACACACGCGCACACACACACACACACACACACACACACACACACACACACACACACACAATTTTTATCACGGTCTGCAGAGTGTTCGAGTGTTAACAGCGGTGCGTGCAGGTTAAGTGATGTTGGATTAGGGAAAGGGTATTACTTGTCTTCTACTTCGAATGGTATGAAAGCGCTTTTGTACGTCGGTCACGTGACTAACCGGTTTGGTTGCGTTGGAGGCGAGGCAGGGCGGCGTCTGGCAAGCGCGGCGCTCTGCCATGACGTACGGCGCGAGGCGAACCTGCGCGATAATGGGAATGGATCGGCGGCCGCCGTTTCACAAATCATGGGGACAGGGTAGTGGGGGGAGGGGGGCAGCGGCTGACGTTGATGGGCAGCAGGCGCGGCGCGGCACCTGTTGCTGCGCTGACCGGCGGGTCGGCCCGTCAGCTGAGCACGGCCGCGCCATCAGCTGAGCGTGTTATGGGCTTCCTGTCTGGCTGCTCCAATCTCGTGACGAGAACGGCCAAGTTCATTCTAACTGAGCCCCAAAACCGTCTCATAAGGCGGACGTCTTTGTTCACCTGAATTCTCTGATGTCTCTACACGATTCGTTTTCCCAAGGAATTTATGATTATGAATTTCTCTTGTAGATGTGGTGCAATTAAATAACAGGACTTTTTGTAAATGAAACGAAATGATCGTATGGCATTTATTGGCCGGGTTATCACCTTCGGGGTTCGGCCGCCGTATGTCAAGTCTTTTTAGTTGACGCCACTTCGGCGACTTGCGTGTCAATGATGACGAAAATGATGATGAAGGACACACAACAACCAGTCCCCTGCAGGGAATCGAACCCAGGCTCCCTTGCCATGCCAATATTACAACACTTTTAATGCCTAAGGCTACGTTTACTTCGAAACACCGCAAGTGAGGCATAAATTTCGAAATGTTAAACTACTCTCGTTTGAATTTATCAACGTTGTACTGGTAAATAGCATTTCGACAACAAGTATTTGGTCGTTGTTCGCAAATACCATGAGCTCCCAGGTTTTCCTACTTGAACACACTGAACACTTTTGTCTGGGGTTATTTAAAAACTGCTGTATTTCAACCCTGTAAATGGTGTTGATGATACCTGGGATCGTGTTGTGGATCGTTGTCAAGCCATTCGAAACAGGCCTTAATTTTTAAACGTGTACAGTAATCGATGAGAGACTTACTGAAGCCTGCCTGCAGATAAAATGGTGTAACACTTGTAATGTGTTTGTTCTCAAGTGCATATCTGCAGTTTTGACTCTCGTGAACTCTGCTGTAAGGCGTTCATGCACTCAGTTGTAATACATCGTAACTGGGAAAGTGTTTAATAGGATTGTTTGCTTGTTTCATTATCCTCTATTCGCAGCTTTCGTTTGTACCTACAGTAATCGAACACCCTATATAATAATACACTGCGCAAAAAAGTAAAACCCCCGTGACTGTCTCCCAAAGTGACGAGTAAGATTGAAATGACATATTCCACACCCAGGAGGATTCCCTCTTTTATGGGTCTATGGAATGAATAATTAATCTAATCTAATCTCTTGCGTGGTAGGCGGTAACGCTACCGCTGCGCTACGGAGGCGGACAGGTTGTATTTTTGGCGTACGCATTTCGCATGTTTTCATTGCAGACGGTTCCTCAGTGACCTATAATGCGTATTTGTTGTATGCGTGTTTACAGATACAAACAACGGAACAATAAAATAAGAAAGTACTACTTTTTCGAAACCCCGTAACTGTCTCTCATTGCGACGCATAAGTTTGAAAAATGCCTGAAAGATGGCTACAAGCTTTCTCGTTAATGATGCAAAAGCTCGGCGCCCTGTGACCTCACCCTTGGGCTCGACGACGCATGTTGTCGACACTAGCGAATAAAAGGCCACAGCTCAGAAGTTCATGAGACGTGTGAAGCGGGTTAATGACATCACATCGGCACCAAATTTCATCACAGTTCTTCCCAGTGCTACCGTGGAAGTGTCACAGGATGCGACGGTCGGCATACCCTCACTTACCCACATTTCACCCCTTCTTTTGACGCCTCTGCGATAGAGGCCAGAGACACCTAGCTTTGAAATCACGCGATTTGAGCTAAATTTCAATCTTACGCGTCGCTGTGGGAGGCAGTTACGGGGGTTATACTTTTTTGCACAGTGTATTATTATATAGGGTGTTCGACTATTGTAGGTACAATCGAAAGCGGCGAGCAGAGGACAATGAAACAAGCAAATAATCCTGATAAACACTTTCCCAGTTACGATGTATTATAACTGGGTGCATGAACACCTTACAGCAGACTTCACGAGAGTCAACACTGTAGATATGATCTTGAGAAAAATCACATTACAACAGGTGTTACACCATTTTATGTGCAGGCTGGCTTCAACATGTCTCTCATCGGTGCCCGTACACGTTTAAAAATCCAGGCGTGTTTCGAACGCATTGACAACCATCCACAACACGATCCCAGGTATCAACACCACCATTAACAGGTTGAAATACAGCAGTTTTTAAATAACCGCAGACAAAAGTGTTCAGTGTGTTCAAGTCGGGCAACCTGGGAGCCCATGGTATTTGCGAACAACGACCAAATACTTGTTGTTGAAATGCTATTTGTCTGGAACCGCACGACCGCTACGGTCGCAGGTTCGAATCCTGCCTCGGGCATGGGTGTGTGTGATGTCCTTAGGTTAGTTAGGTTTAAGAAGTTCTAAGTTCTAGGGGGCTGATGACCTCAGAAGTCCCATACTGCTCAGAGCCATTCGAGCCGTTTTTTTTTTTCAACATAATCTCCGTTCAATGCGACGGCCTGACGCTTCCTTACTGGGAGGGTCTGTATGCCTGCATGGTACCACGCTATTTGTCAACGTCGGAGCCAACGTCTTGCTGCATCAATAAGACCAGAGGAGTATCGTCATGACTTCAACGGCTGAAGGTGTAGCTCTGAACATTTTTTCTTCGGAGGAGAGGGACTCCATGGATTGCCGTTTTGTTTTCGGTTCGAAGTGATGAACGCTCGTTTCATCAGCTCTGACGATGTTCGACAAAAAGTGTCAACATCCAAGCAATGTCGCACAGGTGTTCCGTCGTTGCCCTTTGTGGTCTTCTGTTTGGCGGCGCACACACCTTTGAGTATCCCAACTGGTGGACGTGTCAACTGTACCAACAGAAACGTAAAGTTGAGCAGCAAGGTGTTCATTGTGATCCCTTAATCACCACGACTGAGTGTGTCCGTCCGTTCTAACATTGGAGGAATCACAACTGTACGCGGCCGGCCGGCACGCTGGAGATCGGGCAGATTTGGGCGAACTTGTTTCATTGATGACAGACGCATCGCCCAACGACTCGTCGTGCTTTTGTTCACTCCTAAGTCTCCGTAGACATTCTGCAAGCGCCTGTGAATATCTCCCATATTCTGGTTTTCCGCCAGAAGAAACTCAGTGCCTGTCTGCTTCGTACTTGGAACGCACCTCCATTACAGACTGCACTTCGGAGGCTACTTATAGAGTCGCCATCTACTGGAACTTCATGAAATATAGAGGCTGAAGCGGGAATATTTCACGATGTCTAACAGCAAATTCCGCATTTTGTATGCTGAAATTTTCCGAGAAAAAAATCTGTTGCATTAGTTATTGAACGCCTCTCGTATCTTTGCACAACCGATCAGAACAATAGACAATTAGACAGTACCACAGTAGCAGGTTCTGAGCGGGGTGAGGCACAGCGGTATTGTCTAATACCGTTATGCTTCACCCCGTGTACTGTAACTATCAGGGATCCCTTTTTGCAGACTGTCTGCAAGAGTAAGTCATAAACATTTAACCGTCACCTCGAAAAAATCAAGCTGCGACCACGCAACTTGATGGTACTGTTAGTCATTCTCTGTTTATTGACCCCCAAAGCGAAGCATGTTGTCCTACGATGCCTTACTTGGCGGAGAGCATGGTTGCAAAAGCCAAGCATTTTATCTGTCCAGACAACGTTTCAACTCTGAAATCACCTCGTCTTCTTGGGAATGACTGCCATGCGATTGCTTCTTCTTCTCCGTAAAGAGGAGGTAGTCCCTGGGTGCCAAGTCAGCAGAACACGTAGTTTGAGGTGCAGTTTGATAGTAGAATAAAGCAGCATGAGTAACAGTGTATTGCGCGGGATGAGCTGGGGCGGAACGGACAATGTTACCATCACCGCAGGGCAGTCCCCAAAAACAGTCTCGGGTTCACAATGTTAAACCCATCACTCGTTCGTGGTGAGTTGGCGGGTGAGGAGACCATGTGGGTTTACCTGTCACATGTGTAAAATTTCCGCTGCTGTCTCGTTTTGGCAAGCTTTTTGAATGGATGTGAGTAGTTGCCAAAAACAACCAGTGTCACCCCTTTTGTGTTTAACGGTTCTTCACAGAGAAATGGTCTGCCACTTCTTTGTCATTTACACTTGGTTCATCACACTGGAAACGTCTACACCATCTAAAAATGCAATCGTCTGATGGTAAGTTGCTGCCGTACAGTTACACCAAGGGAGCATGGACTGTTGCAGCGTCGTTCCACTTCAAATTCAGCATTAACACAGGGTATTCTCCTTAATCAGTGGGGCGCAGCATGTTTAGGGTCATCTAGCGGGGTGCTGCGATACTGTGTCGCAGTGATTTCACTTTATACCATGAGTGCAGACATGTTCCTGCGAATTAACAAAAAGGTAATTACGTAACTTTATATTGAAGTACTGGCAGCTTTTCGTGAATGGTGTTCGAGACGCTGCTGCCAAGCCTGTACCACATTTTCTGGGGTCATCCCGTCTGTGGTTTTGTGAGACGACACACAGCAAGGTTAACTGGGTCCCTCATGCTCAGCGCTGTTCATATGACTGGATAATGTAGACCAGTGATCGTCAAACTGCAGCCCGCGGGACGCAAGGTGCCCAAGCTAAGAATTCCTGCGGCCCGCGGTTCCCAGTCGTATTTTACCGTAGTATGAACTTGCAACTAACCGCCGAATTCAGAAATATCAACTAACGTTTGAAGCTAATTAAGAACGTAGTTTTCCTGCTCAGCATGAAAAAAAATTCTTACAGAGACAGTAATATTGTTTTTACATTTACTTTCGGAAAAAGATTATAATCTACACATCACTACAAATCTGCTTCTTGTCAAAACGGCACGCATCAACATTCGACTCATGTGAGTACATCCATCGAAATCCAGTAGTTGTCAAACCGGTACTCTTATTCCCCGTATTGACGATGTTAATATCATGAACATGGCTGATCGTTGTCAGCGACTACACAGTAATTATATTCGACAAAGGAGTCAGGTATAGCCAACAGTTCTGACCGGTAAGTATTTGTTCTTTACCGATATCAAAAAAATGGTTCAAATGACTCTAAGCACTAAGGGACTTAACAGCTGAGGTCATCAGTCCCCTAAACTTAGAACTACTTAAACCTAACTAACCTGAGTACATCACACATATCGATGCCCGAGGCATAATTCGAAGCTGCGACCGTAGCAGCCGCGTGGTTCCGGATTGCAGCGCCTAAAACCGCTCCGCCACCGCGGCCGGCTTTACCGATATCGAATACATTTTCATTTGTAACAGGTGCTAATGTTTAATAGCTTCCGAAGAAGGATTACGTTGAAACCTATAAAGAATTAACACTCGCCTGTTTAAACTATTGGCTGTACCTAATACTTCGTCGAATAAACCTATAATGGAGGAATTGCAGTAGGCAAGCGAATAGATGGGCAGCAACCTCAGACGTGAAGTTGACAACTCGCGGGTTTGCCTGCGTCGTACCGATCATATGCTAGGACACAAATTTCAACTGAAGTATCAGCTGAAGTAATATGCATTCGTGAATGCACTTTAGTCATCTTCAAACGCGGTACATATTTGAAGCAAGAAGTACGAAATTAAATTGAGGTATTATTTGTGATTGTGTCTCATGTTGCATAATGCATTTCAATATAAGTACAATTACTGTTATTAATCAGTTATCATCTGCACACACAGACAATACAACATTTCATCGGGCAGTCACACTTTCACAACTTTGGAGTCACTGAGGGTAGCAGCAATTCGAAACAGAGAACAGTCGACACGAAGTGTTCCGAATTGTGCCGTATTTAACGATCAGTACTTTGAGGAACTTCCAACGTATTGCGTCCTTGGTATATGTAGTCTGTTGGGGTCTTATACTAATTCGTGTAGTTTATCAATTAATTATAAGATTGGTGTACGAGCGGCCCCGAAGTGTCGCTCCACAGTGTCAGTATCGGTTCGTGAGCAAAAAGGTTTGATGACTACT
Source organism: Schistocerca piceifrons (assembly GCF_021461385.2). Taxonomy (NCBI): domain Eukaryota; kingdom Metazoa; phylum Arthropoda; class Insecta; order Orthoptera; family Acrididae; genus Schistocerca; species Schistocerca piceifrons. The sequence continues at coordinate 380,494,188 of NC_060145.1, forward strand.
GCTGTAGACCACTCCATTAGTCGGATTTCCAACTCCTGGGGGAAAGTGTTCATGAAACGGGCGCCGTCTGGTTGTTCATTATTGTCTTGAAACAGGTATCCAACGCCGAACCGCTGGTTGTAAGGCTAAACAGTAGCTTAGACGTACAGGAGCCTCTCACGATACTGCACAAGCCTCATATTACCCCCATTAAGCAAATATTAGCACATCCTTCAATTTTTATACAGGAAGGAAACATCTCAGATTTACACACGTCCCATATTTGTTGAAGACGTTTTACTGAATGTATTACGCTCTAGTTGAGACGACAGGAATTCAAAGCAGCTTATCACACCTACAAACATTCTACAGGAACATGTTTGCCGAAGTTGGTGTGCTTAGACAAATGACAGTTGCGAGTTGTCTGACGACGTTATCTGTGTGTTCAGGCATTTTTACTCTGACTAAACAATTTTCCTGTAGAAATTAGCATGCAGTTTGACTTGGCGAAGGCGTATCCTCAGCCTTCGGGAAGCTGTAAATTGTGACGCATAAGTCAGTGGCCAGTTTCTTCATTTTAGGAAACTTTTTATGGCTTTATAAGTACTCATATGGTGAACATAATGCCAGACTATAGAAGCTGTAATATAACATAGCAGAATTGTGGAGGGCGCTGATATAAATGAATTGCGTCTTTTCCCACGTTGGTACATGTTGCGCGTAGACGGAAGCCTTACTTTGATATGTAAACTGTTTTGTTTGTACTGATATTTGAAGTATTTTCGGTTGTGTGCGTTTCTTTCAAAGTGGATCATCTGGACTGCTGTTAAAAAAATTTAAAGTGGTGTGCTCAGCCATAAGAGTGGCTTGAACACTGCAGTGCCGTACCGGACACAATCCTAGTATAGGCGGTTACCTTCCTCTACTCTCTGAGCTGACTTACTCAGCCAATTATGAGGGGACGTTCAGTGTAACGTGAACTCTGAACCAGAGTGCATCTTCGTATTTCCCACATTAACAAATCGCTGACAGAGATGAAACAAGCGATAAAATTCTATGACTGTCTAATGATTGAATCCCAGACTTCCGAAAATATTTTCTGGTATTTAACCATCAAGCCACACTGACATAAATCCGTCTCGTAAAGTCACTGTGAAGGGAAACGCATCCAGAGGCGCTGAACGTGTGTAAAGAATTTACGCGCTCTTGTTTTCTATATAAGGGAGGGAGGAAGGGTCATTAGAAACGTTTCAAGGAAGGGGAACCATCCCAGCATTTGCGTATAGTGATTTGGGGCACTCAAGTAATATCTAAATCTAGATTGCCGGACGCGGATTTGAACCGACGTCCTCCAGAATGTGAGTCCAGTGTCTAACCACTGCGCCACATCGCTCGGTTTTTTTATATACATAAAGGAAAGCTGGGTAGGATGAGCAGCAGTCTGGACTGTTTGCTGATGACGCTGTAGTCTACGTCATCGTTGAATGACTGTAGCAGGACACAGGATCGCTCGGACAAAATTTCTATGTGGTGTAATGAATGACAGCTTGCTCTCTATGTGGAAAAATGCAGGTTGATGCAGATGACGAGGAAAAATGATTCTGTATTGTCAGAATACCGTATTAGTGGTATGCTTCTTGACACAGTCACGTCGATTAAATATCCAGACGTAAAGTTTCTAAGCGACATGAAATGGAACGAGCGACTAAGGTCGGTTGTAGGGCAGGCGAATAGTCGACTTCAGTTTACTGGAAGAATTCTAGGAAAATGTGGCTCGTCGATAAAAGAGACCGCGTACAGAACACTTGTCGGGCCCACTATTGAGTGCTTGAGACAACCAACAGATCGCTTTACAGGAAGACATCGAAGTAGTTCAGAGGCGTGCTGCTAGATTTGTTACCGATAGGTTCGATCAAAAATGTTCCGCAAACGCAAATGGGAATCACTTGAGAGAAGAAGACGTTCTTTTCGCGAAACGCTATTGAAAAAGTTTGTAGGACCGACATTTGCGACAGACAGCAGAACGATTCTGCTGCCACCACGGTGCAGGTCACGTAAGAATCACGAGGATAAGATAAAGAGTAATCAAGGCTCCTATGAAAGCTAATGGACATTTGAGCGTGGAACAAGGTAGGAAGTCCGCAGCTCGTGGTCGTGCTGTAGCGTTCTCGCTTCCCGCGCCCGGGTTCCCGGGTTCGATTCTCGGCGGGGTCAGGGATTTTCTCTGCCTCGTGATGACTGGGTGTTGTGTGATATCTTTAGGTTAGTTAGGTTTAATTAGTTCTAAGTTATAGGCGACTGATGACCTCAGAAGTTAAGTCGCATAGTGCTCAGAGCCATTTGAACCATTTGAACCACTGGTGATGCCCTACTTTGTATACGTTCAATATCGCTTGTTAGTACTATTTGATGTCGATCTGACTCGCTTGAGCAATATTGTAGGATGGGCCGGTCGAGTGTGTCGTAACCAGTCTCCTTTGTACGCTGGTGGCTTTTCCCGAATATATTACCAATGAATCGAGTTCTACTATCTGTTTCTCCTAGTCTCCATACTATTCACTAACATGTTATTCATACAACAGGGTCGAAGTGAATCACTTCTTCCTTTTCACGATGTTGTCAATGAGCCAATTAAATCGTCTTCGTTGTTTAAGTGGCACGAGAACCCGGAATGTAACGCTCTTGCAGCACTGCTCGTACATGAGATGGCATACAATGTTGAAATTTCCAATAAAATATAACCCGGAAAGTAGGAGCTAGTAATAAAAACCAGTTTGAAATACTGAAGGGGGATGAATACAATGGTACCGATACATATAAAGAGCCCAAAAACATAGATATTTCTTCTAGTGGTCGCGTACAGCCAACAGTTAGAGCAAATAACATTTTCGTCTCAGATTTGTAACGAAACTGTCTGGTAACCAGCCACTCGGTGATACACAAAACACACACACACACACACACACGCACACACACACACACACACACAAAAACCTTATAATGACTAGCAGTGGTATAAGGTATCTTCCGGCATACACTGTATGGTGGTTGCAGAATATATATAGGGATATAGATTTCCAACAGAAGACAAATGGGGAATGCACTGTTTGAGGTGTATGAAGTCGTAACCGTGAGAAAGCTTTGTGCACTTTATAAATGCAACCCAAGGCAAACGTGAAATGAATTTCGCAGCAATGACATCGGGCCTCCACGAAAACAGGCAAAGTCCCTTTCGTATTGTGGAAAGGAATTATTCTCGGCCGGCCGCGGTGACCGAGCGGTTTTAGGTGCTACAGCCTGGAACCGCGTTGCTGCTACGGCCGCAGGTTCGAATCCTGCCTCGGGCATGGATGTGTGTGATGTCCTTAGGTTAGTTAGGTTTAAGTATTTGTAAGTTCTAGGCGACTGATGAAAAATGGTTCAAATGGCTCTGAGCACTATGGGACTCAACTGCTGAGGTCATTAGTCCCCTAGAACTTAGAACTAGTTAAACCTAACTAACCTAAGGACATCACAAACATCCATGCCCGAGGCAGGATTCGAACCTGCGACCGTAGCGGTCTTGCGGTTCCAGACTGCAGCGCCTTTAACCGCACGGCCACTTCGGCCGGCGCGACTGATGACCTCAGATGTTAAGTCCCATAGTGCTCAGAGCCATTTGCATTATTCTCATTGATTACGTTGCAAACGGTAAACAGTAGTTTGCGACGAGGTCACTAGGGACATGGAGCACCAGCTCGGAAGGGGGAGAAAACAGTTCTTATGATTTTCAAACTAATCACACAGGCATTTGGCTTGCGCGATTTAAGGCAATCACAGAAAACAAATTTGGATGGGTTATATGACAAATTGAATACTGGAGATTATATTATTACTCTTGTTATCATTGTTGTCATTATTGTTCATCCTCTGATCACGTTATTCATTGACATGTAGGAGTCATTTCAAAGAGTTACACCTATATACAGATTTAGATAACGTAGAAACGACCTTTCTTCATAACTGCGTAGAAATAAAAAAAAACACTGAAAAATCTTCGGTTCTAATTGATATGACGTCAGTTTTATATGCAGGGTGAACCAGAACTCCATCGACAAACCATCAGGGTATTTTGGTATAACGAACCCATTCTCCACGGCGACTCATTAGAGAGCTATTCCAGTTCTTGCTCCAATTAGCTTTGTATCTGTATTGCACAGAAAACAGTGCAAATGTGGACGATATACGTTGCGTGTCATGTTTGGAAACGGCCATGTTACTTTCACTCACGATCCTTACTGTTGACAACAACACTCTTGGTTCTCAAGCTTGCACTCAGTACTGCACTGTCCGGTCTCAGGTTTATTTTTCTGACCGAGTTACTTGCAGGTTAACCGTGATACACAACAGTGCAGATAGGTTTGCCGATGAAGAATCAGCCGATATGCGTCTCATAAATGGATTCTCTGAATGCAGTAGAAAGGCGACACGACGATGCGATGCGCAGCTGTTTCCGCAGCGATAGCAGTCACATCAGTCACCCACGAAAACCAGATCCTTTCGTGTTACGGCGTTTTGGTGATTGCGTATTACAGGGTTTTTCACTGTTGTGAGAGATTGTTCTGGTAACAAAGCCGAATAAATCATAGTTATGTTGTTATTCTGTAACTAGCCACTGGAGACCACAGAAGCACAAATTCCTTATACCAAAACACTCAGAAAATATAATTGAACGACCTCCGAAATTTTGTCCGTGGAGTTATGGTTCGCCTTGTAAATCCCACTGACCTCACACAATAGTTGTTGTTGATCGCCATGCTCACTTAAATAGGTTTCTGGACGCCCAACTCTGTGGAACAATAAAAACAAAGCAGCAGCAACAGAACCATTCTTGATGTTGAATATATAGGAAAACACATAACACAAGTTCGTGACAATGTGGTTGACCTGTGTCGAAGTAAGTAGTTCATGTATTCTTTAATGCTGTCGCAACTGTTTGATATTAGCAGCGTTTTCAACTCTTTCTGAAATACACCTGACCTATTCTTCGCCTTTTGAATTAACTTACGGGGGTGCAGCCGGAAGACGACGCCGACAACCGCTGATATTTCGACATGAGCAAACCCTGGCGTTGAAAATGGCTGCATTCTTGTTATTTGAACATTGTATATACCAGGAGAAACTTAGGTCTCACATTGTTCTTGCCTGTTCTACAGTCACTTCTTAGGATATTATTATAGGCTATAGAGCATACTTTACTAATATTAAACTTTGCAATGTCTTTTCTTATGGAAATCATTCCTAATTCTGCTTTCATGTCGTTTGGTACAGAAAATTGCACATGTAATTTAAGGTAGCATTCCTATACCCCTTCCATATTTTGTTTTGACTGCTGTGTGTATTTTTAAGACCTTCAATAACTAAACTTGAAGGATGGAACAAGTAGACAAAATGCATCGGTCTAAAAGGCACTGTTAGGTCGAAAAAATGTATTTTTCCTTAAAACGTTTCATTACAGGTTGACAAATATTCTCGCTGTTAATGCTACAAGAGTAACGGCCTCATCTGTTACGCACAAAATACGCAAAATGTACTAGCAGACAACGTCAGTAACTTTCGGGATGCGTTGGCAGGCGACCCTAACATTTATTCAACAGTAATACGTATAAATGTATTCTCCGATAGTTTTTTCGTATCCCAAGGAAACCGGACTCTCGAAACGAAAGACAGGTAACATCAAACGACGTTAAAATCAGTGTTGCACTACTGTGCACAGTATTTGCGAGCAGTGAACTAGGTGCGATAAGTTCTTTATGAATGGTACCAGCAAATATCATGCTTTGAGCTACGCTTATGTGGGATTCTCACACGCACCGAGAAACTTCAAAAACGGGGAAACATAGTATGGACAGTAACAGTAGAAAGCTTCGTGCAAAAGTTGTGGCTGATTCGTTAAATAGTGAGCAAAAGCAAATGTGAAAATGGATTCCCAATCACTTTTGGACTGTTTTAGAACGAATGAAACTGAGTGAGCCCTGATTTGTTGATATGGGCGATATTTGGGTTCATCACTTTAGTACTGCTTTTGCACAATTGTTACATGAGTACCTCATTACTCTCAAGGTTATTGACCACTGCTGTGGAGGACCGGCGTTCTATTTCCGGTGACTGCATCCGATGTTTCTATGTTATGTAGACTAAGTTACCCTCCTGCGGTCAAACGAGAAGTTTACTTGACTAAATAAGATCGATTTTGACTCACAGTTCGATGAAACAGCAGCAGTCGAAAGAATTGTACAATGAAGGTGGCCGCATAACATTATTAATTTCCATGCGTATCTAATGACATAACATTTTACACCAAACGTTGCAGTTTAGTCGGTGGCTGATCTTTTATAGCTCTCTGCTCAATACTGTTGCTCCGTTCCGCAAATTTAATTAAGTCCATCAAAGTTCGTGGTATTGTTCATATTCCTTTCTCTCGTTCGGGACATTTATTTTCAGAGAACTCACTCTTTACGTGAATTAGCTCCCGTCAGTTTTTCAAAAACTGAAAATGCATTCGTGAGTTTGATCCAAAGAGTAGGCTTAGTCTGTTACTGCAGGTAAAGACGCCAGACTGACAATCGGAAAGGCAGTGTTTTCACCTCTAACAAGCATGTGGATAGCATTTCTATTTAATGATAAACTCTTTTGAATTGCTAGGAATTCCTCTTTAAATTTCTTCTGTGGTTGATATGTAGAACCATCCAGGGACATCAGTGGCATTGTGAAGAAGCTGTCAGGAGGAGGCCCGGAAAGTTGCAGACTTCCATTTCTCTTATCACTACAGACTAACAAACATACGAATACATAGGGCTGACGAGTTTCTCTCTGTCCGCTCCAGTGTCGGACGTCAAGCGATATACTTAGTTTTGATTCTGATGTTGGACGAGTTCAGGTACTTTCTTAATTTTCTTTTATATTGGTCTGCTGGCGCAGGGAATCCAATTCATACTTATTAATAAAGGATATAAATTCCATAAATAAGTTTACGACCACTATAAATTGTTGTCATTCTTTATTATATAGCTAAATCGGCTTCGTGGTTAGTTGGTTCGTCGTGCAGGTTTCTATGTCGCCATTCGTGCTTGCTATCTAAAACTTGCCGCCGGAGGTTCGAGTCCTCCCTCGGGCATGGGTATGTGTGTTGTTCTTAGCATAAGTTAGTGTAAGTTACTTTAAGCAGTGTGTAAGTCTAGGGACCGATGACCTCAGCAGTTTGGTCCCTTAGGAATTCACACACATTTTTTATCTAAACTCTGAAGTAACTGGATATGTGTTGCCATGTTTGTTCTATTCTGCTGACTGTCCGTTTTTTAACGAATTTCTCTCCTTATATACGTGGTTAGATATAGACAGATAGATAGATACAGATAGATAGATAGAGAGAGAGAGAGAGAGAGAGAGAGAGAGAGAGAGAGAAATTGTGATCGTATCAGCTTCAAGTATTCTGTCTGAAAACTGGTATTCGTGCTTCGTCAAAATGATTGGCTCTGAATGTCTCTGAATTAAGTTGGAGTTACGTGACTGGCTTGACAGAGCCCCATTCTTTAACGATGTTTTGTCTCGTTTGTGATTTTTGCGAATGTCCGTTAATCTTATTTCCCACCTACACTAAGAGCAGCTAGGGAGGTCGTAGTTGACAAAAGATTGAAATGGTTAATCGAATATCAAGCCCATTTCCTGTCCCTTCTTTTCTATTGCTCTTCTATTCATCAGACTTGATTGCCTTTGGCTCTTCTTCTTCTTCCTCCTCCTCTCTCTCTCTCTCTCTCTCTCTCTCTCTCTCTCTCTGCCCACCCCCCTCCCCTCCACACACACACCCTGCCGAAGTACTCATGGAAATTCATTGAAGGACGGATAGTCAACAACGTCCAATCGGAACAGGTTTGGCAACGCAGATTTGCGCCTCAGGAGGGCGCGGTGATTAACTTTTGGCAATCACGGGAGACCGGTTAGATGAGTCAGTGCCGTGGCAACATTCGGCCGAACCACTGTGTGAAATAGCCTGTCGAATAACAAACGTCGTGTGGCACGTAAGCCGCTGGAGCCGAACCTGGCTGCGAGCCAGTGTCTCTGCAAAACAACTTCTTGCACCTCCTCACGTCGTTGAGTTGATCCAACTCTCTCATCCCAAAAAAAGTGCAGATAGTAACCACGAATAGCAACCTAGAAAACATTGCGGCGAACCAGTTGATCAAGGATTTCCATCTCACCTGTATTACGATCACAGTCATTTATTTCAAACGACCAGCTGATTTTGACTATGTACCATTTTTAAGTGCTTTCTCATAACCTCGTGATTTACACGTCAACCGGTGAGGGTGTGTATTTGTACACTACTCGCCATTAAAATTGCTACACCAATAAGAAATGCAGATGATAAACGGGTATTCATTGACAAATATATTATACTAGAACTGACATGTGTTTACATTTTCACTTAAAATGGGTGCATAGATCCTGAGAAATCAGTACCCAGAGCAACCACCTCTGGCCGTAGTAATGGCCTTGATACGCCTAGGCATTGAATCAGACAGAGCTTGGGTGGCGTGTACAGGTACAGCTGCCCATGCAGCTTCAACACGATACCACAGTTCAAGAGTATTGACTGGCGTATTGTGACGAGCTAGTTGCTCAGCCACCATTGACCAGACGTTTTCAATTGGTGAGAGATCTGAAGAATGTGCTGGCCAGGGCAGCAGTCGAACATTTTCTGTATCCAGAAAGGCCCGTACAGGACCTGCAACATGGCAGTCGTGCATTATCCTGCTAAAATGTAGGATTTGACAAGGATCGAATGAAGGGTAGAAACACGGGTCGTAACACATCTGAAATGTAACGTTCACTGTTCGAAGTGCCGTCAATGCGAACAAGAGGTGACCGAGACGTGTAACCAATGGCACCCCATACCATCACGCCGGGTGATACGCTAGTATGGCGATGACGAATACGCGCTTCCAATGTGCGTTCACCGCGATGTCGCCAAACACGGATGCGACCATCATGATGCTGTAAACAGAACGTGGATTCATCCGAAAAAACGACGTTTTGCCATTCGTGCACCCAGTTTCGTCGTTGGGTACACCATCGCAGCCGCTCCAGTCTGTGATGCAGCGTCAAGGGAAACCGCAACCATGGTCTCCGAGCTGATAGTCCATGCTGCTGCAAACGTCGTCGAACTATTCGTGCAGATGGGTTGTTGTCTTGCAAACGTCCCCATCTGTTGACTCAGGGATCGAGACGTGGTTGCACGACCCGTTACAGTCATGCGGATGAGTCGCCTGTCATCTCGACTGCTAGTGATACGAGGCCGTTGGGATCCAGCACGACGTTCCGTATTACCCTCCTGAACCCACCTTATCCATATTCTGCTAACAGTCATTGGATCTCGACCAACGCGAGCAGCAATGTCGCGATACGATAAACCGCAACCGCAGTCGCGATAGGCTACAATGCGACCTTTATCAAAGTTGGAAACGTGATGGTACTCATTTCTCCCCCTTGCACGAGGCATTACAACAACGTTTCACCAGGCAACGACGGTCAACTGCTGCTTGTGTATAAGAAATCAATTGGAAACTTTCCTCATGTCAGCACCTTGTAGGTGTCGCCACCGGCGCCAGCCTTGTGTGAATACTGTGAAAAGCTAATCATTTGCATATCACAGCATCTTCTTCCTGTCGGTTAAGTTTCGCGTATGTAGCTCGTCATCTACGTGGTGTAGCAATTTTAATGGCCAGTAGTGTATGTCTGATATTTAAATATACAAATGCTGGCCTAATCGACTTGTACGAGAACAGCGTCCCATACTTATCAGCAATGTACAATATTACTGCTGGATTAGCATATGTACGTAAATATAAAAACCTACGTTATATTACTCAGAACATTGCTCTCCATGCGTTGATATGACTCTGTGAAATCAACTCGTAGAGAGTCTATCACATCAGCAGTTATGTGTTTAAATGATGGGCATAGATGATATTTATTCTCAAAGAATGACTGTAAATTTACGAGGATATGAGTAAGCACTTGAAAATGGTCGTGTGAATGAAATGACTGTGATCCTGTGATTATACGACGACTATTTTTCTTCAAATTTCTATCGATTGCGAAGTTTAAAAAATCCAGTAAAGCTTCGCGCAGATGTATTGGGCTCTGTCTGTCGCGTCACAGCGCACTTTTCGGTTATGATCGCACACTCAGTACTTAAAAATGCCTAGAAAGTAGTGTATCCCGCCAAGTGTGAAGACCTGGTGAGGGGTTCCGACTGATTTCATGCAGCCCACATGATAAAGGGTGGTCCATCGGTCGTGACCAGGCCAATATCTCACGAAATACGCATCAACCGAAAAAACTACAAAGATGAAACTTGTCTAGCTTGAAAGGGGAAACTAGATGGCGCTATGGTTGGCCCGCTAGATGGCGCTGCCATAGGTCAAACGGATATCAACTGCGTTTTTTCAAATAGGAACCTCTATTTTTTATTACATATTCGTGTAGTACGTAAAGAAATATGAATGTTTTAGTTGGACCACTTTTTTCGCTTTGTGATAGATGGCGCTGTAATAGTCACAAACATATGGCTCACAATTTTAGACGAACATTTGGTAACAGGTAGGTTTTTTAAATTAAAATACAGAACGTAGGTACGTTTGAACATTTTATTTCGGTTGTTCCAATGTGATACATGTACCTTTGTGAACTTATCATTTCTGAGAACGCTTGCTGTTACAGCGTGATTACCTGTAAATACCACATTAATGCAATAAATGCTCAAAATGATGTCCGTCAGCCTCAATGCATTTGGCAATACGTGTAACGACATTCCTCTCAACAGCGAGTAGTTCGCCTTCCGTAATGTTCGCACATGCATTGACAATGCGCTGACGCATGTTGTCAGGCGTTGTCGGTGGATCACGATAGCAAATATCCTTCAACTTTCCCCACAGAAAGAAATCCGGGGACGTCAGATCCGGTGAACGTGCGGGCCATAGTATGATGCTTCGACGACCAATCCACCTGTCATGAAATATGCTATTCAATACCGCTTCAACCGCACGCGAGCTATCTGCCGGACATCCATCATGTTCGAAGTACATCGCCATTCTGTCATGCAGTGAAACGTCTTGTAGTAACATCGGTAGAACATTACGTAGTAAATCAGCATACATTGCACCATTTAGATTGCCATCGAAAAAATGGGGGCCAATTATCCTTCCTCCCATAGTACCGCACCATACATTAACTCGTCAAGGTCACTGATGTTCCACTTGTCGCAGCCATTGTGGATTTTCCGTTTCCCAGTAGTGCATATTATGCCGGTTTACGTTACCGCTGTTGGTGAATGACGCTTCGTCGCTAAATAGAACGGGTGAAAAAATCTGTCATCGTCCCGTAATTTCTCTTGTGCCCAGTGGCAGAACTGTACACGACGTTCAAAGTCGTCGCCATGCAATCAATTCCTGGTGCATAGAAATATGGTACGGGTGCAATCGATGTTGCTGTAGTATTCTCAACACCGACGTTTTTGAGATTCCCAATTCTCGAGCAATTTGTGTGCTACTCATGTACAGATTAACCGCGACAGCAGCTAAAACACCTACTTGGGCATCATCGTTTGTTGCTGGTCGTGGTTGACGTTTCACACATGGCTGAACACTTCCAAATGGTTCAAATGGCTCTGTGAACTATGGGACTCAACATCTTAGGTCATAAGTCCCCTAGAACTTAGAACTACTTAAACCTAACTAACCTGAGGACACCACACACACCCATGCCCGAGGCAGGATTCGAACCTGCGACCGCAGCAGTCCCGCGGTTCCGGACTGCAGCGCCAGAACCGCTAGACCACCGCGGCCGGCGAACACTTCCAGTTTCCTTAAATAACGTAACTATCCGGCAAACGGTCCGGACACTTGGATGATGTCGTCCAGGATACCGAACAGCATACATAGCACACGCTCGTTGGGCATTTTGATAGCCATACATCAACACGATTTCGATCTTCTTTTCCGCAATTGGTAAACGGTCCATTTTAACACGGGTAATGTATCACGAAGCAAATATATTACAGCGCCGTCTATCACAAAGCGAAAAACGCGGTCCAACTAAAATATTCTCATTTCTTTACGTATTACACGAATATGTAATAAAAATGGGGGTTCCTGTTAAAAAAAAACGCAGTTGATATCCGTTTGACCTAGGGCAGCGCCATCTAGGGACAGAAAGTTGGCTGAAACCAGACGTAAACAGTAATGAAATCCTAAACTCAGATTGGAATGTATACCGCAGAGACAGGCTGGGCAGTGAAGGGGGAGGCGTGTTTATAGCGATAAGAAGTGCAATAGTATCGTAGGAAATTGACGGCAATTTGAAATGTCAAATAATTTGGGTGAAGGTCACGGTTAAAGCAGGCTCAGACATGGTAACTGGGTGTCTCTATAGTCCCCCTGGAGCAGCTGTTGTGGCTGAGCACCTGAAGGATAATTTGGAAAATATTTCGAGTAGATTTCCCCACCATGTTATAGTTCTGTGTGGAGATATTAATTTGCCTGATATAGACTGGGAGACTCAAACGTTCATAACGGGTGGCAGGGACAAAGAATCCAGTGAAATTTTTTAAAGTGCTTTACCTGAAAACTACCTTGAGCTGTTAAACAGAGAACCGACTCGTGGCGACGACATATTAGACCTTCTGGTGACAAACAGACCCGAACTATTTGAAACAGTTAACGCAGAACAGGGAATCAGCGATCATAAAGCGGTTACTGCATCGATGATTTCAGCCGTAAATAGAAATATTAAAAAAGGTAGGAAGATTTTTCTGTTTAGCAAAAGTGACAAAAAGCAGATTACAGAGTACCTGACAGCTCAACACAAAAATTTTGTCTCAAGTACAGATAGTGTTAAGGATCAGTGGACAAAGTTCAAAACCATCGTACAATGTGCGCTAGATGAGTATGTGCCAAGCAAGATCGTAAGGGATGGAAAAGAGTCACCGTGGTACAACAACCGAGTTAGAAAACTGCTACGGAAGCAAAGGGAACTTCACAGCAAACATAAACATAGCCAAAGCCTTGCAGACAAACAAAAATTACGCGAAGTGAAATATAGTGTGAGGAGGGCTATGCGAGAGGCGTTCAGTGAATTCGAGAGTAAAGTTCTATGTACTGACTTAGCAGAAAATCCTAAGAAATTTTGGTCTTATGTCAAAGTGGTAGGTGGATCAAAGCAAAATGTCCAGACACTCCGTGACCAAAATGGTACTGAAACAGAGGATGACAGACTAAAGGCCGAAATACTAAATGTCTTTTTCCAAAGCTGTTTCACAGAGGAAGACTGTCCCACAGATGACAAAATGGTAGATATCGAAATAGACGACAGAGGGTTAGAGAAACAATTAAAATCGCTCAAAAGAGGAAAAGCCGCCGGACCTGATCAGATACCAGTTCGATTTTACACAGAGTACGTGAAGGAACTTGTCCTTCTTGCAGCAGTGTACCGTAGGTCTCAGCGTAGCGTTCCAAAGGATTGGAAAAGGGCACAGGTCATCCCCGTTTTCAAGAAGGGACGTCGAACAGATGTGCAGAACTATAGACCTATATCTCTAACGTCGATCAGTTGTAGAATTTAAGAACACGTATTATGTTCGAGCATAATGACTTTTCTGGAGGCTAGAAATCTACTCTGTAGGAATCAGCATGGGTTTCGAAAAAGACGGTCGTGCGAAACCCAGCTCGCGCTATTCGTCCACGAGACTCAGAGGGCCATAGACACGGGTTCACAGGTAGATGCCGTGTTGCTTGACTTCCGCAAGGCGTTCGATACAGTTCCCCACAGTCTTTTAATGAACAAAGAGCATGTGGACTATCAGACCAATTGTGTGATTGGATTGAAGAGTTCCTAGATAACAGAACGCAGCATGTCATTCTCAATGGAGAGAAGTCTTCCGAAGTAAGAGTGATTTCAGGTGTGCCGCAGGGAGTGGTGGTGGTGGTGGTGGGTAGTGTTTAACGTCCCGTCGACAACGAGGTCATTAGGGACGGAGAGCAAGCTCGGGTTAGGGAAGGATTGGGAAGGAAATCGGCCGTGCCCTTTCAAAGGAACCATTTGCCTGAAACGATTTAGGGAAATCACGGAAAACCTAAATCAGGATGGCTGGAGACGGGATTGAACCGTCGTCCTCCCGAATGCGAGTCCAGTGTGCTAACCACTGCGCCACCTCGCTCGGTGCCGCAGGGAGTGTCATAGGACCGTTTCTATTCACAATGTACATAAATGACCTTGTGCATGACATCGGAAGTTCACTGAGGCTTTTTGCAGATGATGCTGTGGTGTATCGAGAGGTTGTAACAATGGAAAATTGTACTGAAACGCAGGATCTGCAGCGAATTGACGCATGGTGCAGGGAATGGCAATTGAATCTCAATGTAGACAAGTGTAATGTACTGCGAATACATAGAAAGATAGATCCTTTATCATTTAGCTACAATATAGCAGGTCAGCAACTGGAAGCAGTTAATTCCATAAATTATCTCGGAGTACGCATTAGGAGTGATTTAAAATGGAATGATCATATAAAGTTGATCGTCGGTAAAGCAGGTGCCAGACTGAGATTCATTGGAAGAATCCTAAGGAAATGCAATCCGAAAACAAAGGAAGTAGGTTACAGTACGCTTGTTCGCCCACTGCTTGAATACTGCTCGGCAGTGTGGGATCCGTACCAGATAGGGTTGATAGAAGAGATAGAGAAGATCCAACGGAGAGCAGCGCGCTTCGTTACAGGATCATTTAGTAATCGCGAAAGCGTTACGGAGATGATAGATAAACTCCAGTGGAAGACTCTGCAGGAGAGACGCTCAGGAGCTCGGTACGGGCTTTTGTTAAAGTTTCGAGGACATACCTTCACCGAAGAGACAAGCATTATATTGCTCCCTCCTACGTATATCTCGCGAAGAGACCATGAGGATAAAATCAGAGAGATTAGAGCCCACACAGAAGCATAGCGACAATCCTTCTTTCCACGAACAATACGAGACTGGAATAGAAGGGAGAACCGATAGAGGTACTCAAGGTACCCTCCACCACACACCGCCAGGTGGCCTGCGGAGTATGGATGTAGATGTAGAGGGCCAACCATAGCGCCATCTGGTTTCCCCTTCAAGCTAGACGAGTTTCGTTCTTTGTAGTTTTTTCGTTTGATGGTTATTTCGTGAGATACTTGGCCCGGTCACTATCAGTGGACCACCCTGTATAACGGTCATGCGTTTCCTACTTTATGACAATTATCGACTGCATATTGCAGGAGCAACGAAGACGCATTTTCAGTGAATTCGATGCATGTGTTTGGTCACCCAAAACACAGCCCGGCCTTGGCTCCTTCTGATATTCATCTCTTCTCTTAGATGAACCGCTAGCTATGACGACAGAATTATGCCACAGACAAAGAGCTGCAGACCAGCGTAGGGAATTGGCCGAAATCACAGGCAGCTTTCCGTTACGAGGGTTGCTAATATATGTGTCGTGTCTGCTCTTTCGGATATGCCCGAAAGAACAGACAGCATACATTTATCATTCCGCAGTTGTATACATATATGGTGAACATAATATACGGTCGTCAGCTGCATGAGGCACTGAAACAATTCAGTGGCGACAAGTGCGGACTTGAACCTGGATTTCCACCTTTTTTCGTCTTAATGGATCCTACTATCCGAGCACACTTTCTGTCCGACTCAAATTCTCGACTTGTCGCACGGTATTTCCGTAGCGCCCCCCTGTCCACCATCCTTATTGCTTGCAGCATTTAGCTTGATTCCCGCAAGAAGTCGGGCCTAGGGTGCGTCTGCACTGAAGATATATCATGAAATGCCGTTCAGGCATGTAGATATTTCTACTATGTGTGTAGTGTCTGATATTTCGGATGCCATTGAATTATTTCTGCGTCTGACGTAGGTATTTCTCTTTCATCATGTATGTATGCGGCCACAGAATCATGAATGTGTGGTGTTTGTTCTTTTGGACATATT
Organism: Schistocerca piceifrons; assembly: GCF_021461385.2. Lineage (NCBI taxonomy): Eukaryota > Metazoa > Arthropoda > Insecta > Orthoptera > Acrididae > Schistocerca > Schistocerca piceifrons. The sequence goes on from NC_060145.1 coordinate 380,510,219, forward strand.
CGAAAGAACTGACGCCACGTTTGTAGTAGTAATATCGATACACCTCGATCGCATTTCAAGATTTATTTTCGGTGTGGACGCATCCTAGGTCCGACCTTTTGCCGGGAATCGTGCTAAATGCTGCGAGCAGTGAAGATGGTAGACAAAGGGCGCTACAAAAGTAGCGCGTGATAAATTGAGCATTTGGACTGGACGTGACGCTTGCTCGGGTAGTTAGGGTGACCACTCGCGTAAAGCAGGAAATCTGTTCGAGTCCCCGTCCGGTACAAGTTTTCACTTGTCACCACTGAATTATTTCAACGCCCTCACTGAGCTGACGTCGATATCGCTCTTTCATCGTATGACGAGGGTATTAGAAAGCTGGTACAACGCTACGACAGATATCTAAATTGGAGCAGTGACTATATAGACAAGTAACTAGAGGATATAGCTAAAGTTGCAAATAAAACATGTTTGATATTCACTGTGGTTTCCATTTTGCGACCGATACTAAGCTGAAGAAAAAATGAGGGAAAAAACCCGCGTGATACAGTGAAGGTGAGTAAAAGAATTGTCTATTAATAAATTCGTGGCTCTGACACGCGAAATTAAAAAAAAACTTATTAACACAGAAACGTTGATACTTTCGCTGATTTTAGGCCGAACAGTATTTATGTCCTGTGTGATACACGTATGGAGTCAAACTTTGAGGTCAAGATCTCGAAGAACAGATTGGTCTAGAACAGGCTACATACAGAGGGTTCCAAAAAAATGTATCCACTGTTTAAAAGTCCATAACTTGCAAACTAATTGACGGAATTGTCTCATTTTTGGTGAAAGTGTAGCTTAAAGTCCAACTTAAAAATATCACTGTAGGTGTTCGAAATGGTCAGCATTAACATCCACACACAAACGATGCCGCCGAACTGCAGCACGAAATACTGACTGCAAAATGTTCAGTTGGATATTTGCACATGAATGTACGATGGATTCTCGAAGTTCATCCAATGTGTGTGGCTTTTGTCGATAAACGACGTCCTTTAGTGTTCCCCACAGGTAAAAGTGCAGAGGAACTAGGTCTGGGGAACGTGGTGGATACTCCACAGCACCTGTACGGCCTATCCATCTTCCTGGTAGATCTTCGCCGAGATACGCCCTAACACGATTTTGGTAGTTGGCTGGGACACCATCTTGTTGAAAGTAAACTCTTCCGTCCGTCTCCATACAAGTCTCGGATGGCAGGTAAAATGGATGTCCGAAGCTTGTGAAGGTACACCTCACCGCTAAGTGTGCCGCCAAATGGCCCAATCAAGCCCGGTAAGACAACCCACACCACACATTTACTCCTGGCAAATTCACGGCTTTGTCTACATGGACGTTCGGATTTTCAGCGGACCAGTAGATGCAATTGTGGCGATTTACTGTACCATTGAGTTTGAACTGTGCCACATCAGACCACACAATCATCTCTGCAAACTCTT